>NW_024884767.1:8646231-8826540 GCF_019232065.1 Centrocercus urophasianus | reverse complement strand
AAGAAAGAAAGAAAGAAAGAAAGAAAGAAAGAAAGAAAGAAAGAAAGGGGGAAGGGAATTACCAAGAAATAGACTTTCATTAGCAACGACTGTTACGGCAAGGGATAAAGTATGAAATGATACCAAAGTGCAATTAACTTGCAATTATGTTGCACCTCTTTCCTTCTTGATTTCTTTTTTTTCCCCCATTTGTGCTCACTCTTCCTAACATGATATTGAGGCACGTTAGGGTGTTTAAACATGTACCACCGTTCCTACCCAGAGTTCAAATTTTGCACTCCCCTGAGCTCACTGACCTGTGCTTCCAAGTTTGGGTTGAGCCGTATTTAAGACACAGTACTACTAACAGTGCAGTCATAGCCTTTACTTTCCAGTGGTTGTCTCAGCTGTACTAGTCTCTTTGGTGACATATTGAATGTCTTTTTTCAAGCAACGACAGAGATTAGTGATTAAAATATTTACTCTTGAGAACAAAGAGAAAGAGAAATATGTATGATGCAGCAGGCCATCCTCCCCTCGCTGGACTTCAAGGCACGCAACTTGAGACAAACTTTTATAAAATGCAGTCCTGTAATTCAGTTCCTAAACCAAAAGCAGCCTTATTTAAAAGACAAAAATAAAAAAGCACTTGCAAATCCACTTGAAATCCATGGGATTTATGCCTGGATAGCATTTCTGTGCATTGAATTGCTTTCTTTTTAGTGCTCAGATAAAGATTCTGGAGTTTACCTTCATGCGCTTAGGTATGTAAAATATGGACCTGCAGATTTTTGTATTGACTTTATGAACAGTTGTCCCTAAATTGCTTATTGGATATCAAATATATTTATTTTACGCTGTCTTCACATTTTCAGTCTGTATGATCAGGTTTTTGTATTGACAGTGCCTAACAAGATCATCAAATTTTATTAGGGATGCAGCTAGTTGAAGTCAGCTGCAGCATGGTGAAGCAGAGGAGTGAGTATTTAATGTAATCAGGCTGTGTGTGCCTGCAGACATGATCATCAGTAAATAAATTAAGAGTTGACTTTTAAATTGTAATCTTTAGGTTAGATGTTTGCTCACACCCAGCTTCTCATATGTAACTTGTATTTTGCTGTCTATGAATGCAGTACCCTGTCTCTAAGGAGGTCTAAGCTCAGAAACTGATATCTTGAGTGACTGCATGGGGCTTGATAGCCTGGCATTATCTTGTTATGCTGAATAAATGTACACTCTCAGCCTTTCCCTCAAGGGCATGATCCTTCTCTGGGCATGCCCATTTTTCACTACCATCCTTTTTCTGGCTGCAGTGAACATGCTTTTTACTTGTAAAGTGAAGGGAAGTTGGGAGACCTTCTCCATTTGCACAGTGCTTTTTCTATACGCCCATTTTGAGTATCCTGTTAAAATGTTACCTTCCAAATGTTATGTTATGAGATGGCCATGACTTTCTCCTAGGAACAGTTTACTGGGCTTCTATCATAGACAATAAGAACCAAAAAAAAGATCAACAAAAGCTCTGAGAATAGCTTCAGTGCTTGGGATAAATATGAATGAATTCTGGTGTGAAATGTACTTGAAAGCATCTCATCCAGAGCAAACCAGTACTTTAGTGGGGCAACTTTGAATTTGTTTGGTGCACCATTCTTTTGAAAGGATGGAATGAGACTTCAGAACTGTTGTGCTTAAATCTATCAGGCTCAATAGAACCACAGAATCACTAGCATTGAAGAAGAACTCCATAACTCCACCATGCTCACTAACCACATCCTTCAGTGCCACATGCACGTGGTTCTTGTCCAGAAACAGTGACTCCACCACACCCCTGGGCGGCCTGTGCCATTGCATCGCCACTCCTTATGAGAAGAAATGTTTCCTAAAATCCAACCTGAACTCCATCTGGTGCAACCTGAGGCATTCTCTCTCTTCCTATCTTCCTGTTAGCTGAGAGAAGATGCTGACTTCTACCTTGCTACCTCCTTTTAGGCAGTTGTAGAGAGCAATAAGGTCTCCCTTGAGCCTCCTCTTCTAATACTTTAGACTCAAAAGATCCACAGCTGGATATGAGCAATTCCCAGTCAGAATAGTCAGAGTTGTGGTTGGCCTTGTGATTGTCTTTTGAGAGTAGTTACTCTGATTTACCGTGTCATTTACTGGTTCATTTCCTGGTCCAGTGTTCCAAGAACATAGTTGTAGTGCTTTATGCCTATGTTTTGATCTGTTTCTTAACTTGGTACTAGCCATTCATATGGTGTTCCGACTTTATAGCTAACATTTCTGAAAAAAAAATCTATTTTAGCATCACCAGGAATAATGATTTTCTGTGCATTTGTTACATGTAGCGCTCAAGAAAAACATTATTTTTGCATTTTTCCTTTAGCTCTTCTGTGCAGACATAAGTATTCAAATCATGCCAAGACCCAGAAGCTGAAATGTATCTGGACATATTTTTGAAATAGAGTTCAGAACTGAAAAAATTCTGTTTAAGCAGCTAAATGATTTGTTTGATTTTTCTTTCTCTTAGCTCATATCCAGTTACTCTAGCAACTGAATAGCCACCCTGGTGGGGGATTATCTATCATTCCCCACAGTGTTTTATCGTACATATAATCTGCGCAGAGACTCATATGCTCGTATGAAATAGCCAGATTTTGAAAACTGTTCGGAATCCAAATGTTGCTGAAAGAACAATAGGGAGATTAAAAACAAAAGAAAACAAGAAAACATTTTGTTTTCTTTTACTTGTCTAGGCAGGAGCAGTGTACATTTTAAAGTGTAGCTTACATGGTTTTTACAAGAGGATTTAGAAAATCTGGCCTGCTTATGATAAGCCTGAGCTTGATTACAATCTTATATGAAAGGAGAGAAGGCTTTTTGGAAATAATATAATTTGTCTTGCATTACTGACCTGTCGTGAGCACTGTGCTAGTAAAAAAGCAAATCTGAGTCCAAGGGAATGGGTGTTATTGTTGTGGCTTCTATTACCACTCACCAAACTGTTGGTCACAATTTTGCATGGCAAGTTGTGCACATATGCATACTGGCAAGCATGCCTAATACATTCTGGTCTTCAGACTCTTGAAAGGCTTATGCCTTCCTAAGTTAAAAAAAAAAGTACCTCCTGGAATTTCAGCTGAAAGCATGTAGTTGTGTGATAATATTTTGCAGGTTTCCTGTTTAATTTGTTCAATGTGTTGAGCTTCCACGCAGATTAACTACACAATCAAACACTGAGGGTGAGGAGATTGCTGTGCTTTGCCAAACTCACCAAAGTCCAGAGAGAAGTTATCTCTAGCCAGTGTGTCTTTTGCCGGGTGAATATGGAAAATTGTGTTCCTTATCTGCAATGATATAATGCAGGCCAGTAGATAGACATTTCTGAGTAGGAAAAAAAAAAAAAAAAAAAGCTAAAAATGACAGGCATTCAAGCCACCAAAATAAGCAGAGATCTAGAGCTGGCATGCTTTAGTCTGTCATGCCCTCCCAGCAGCACTGGATCTCGCCAATGGGAGTGCCAGATTGGTAGGGCTTGCCACAGTGAGAACTCCTCTCTGGCTGCTACCATCCCAATGCTTTCCTAGAAACCCTATCCAATCTGGGAGGTGCATGGAAAGTTGTAGGAAGTGTGAAAGGTGTGGGGTTGTATTCGGGGGCCTTTCTGTATGTCTGATTGACTCGTAGACATGAGGTCCCCCTCAGGATCCGGCACATTTCCAGCACAAGCAGTACATAACGTGAATCCTGCCACACCTTTCATTCAAGCAGTGCCAATTTCAGGGTGATAGCTTCCAGTGTCCCTCTTCGTGATCTGTTTATTTTCTTTATTCTCTGGCCCTTGTCATTTCATGATTGATGGCACATGGGAGACTTCTGCAGCCACAGTACCGCAGTGACTTTCAATGGCACTGTCCAAAACTCATTCTGCAGTAAATGCTGCAAGTGCCTTTTTGATATGGAGACTGTATTTTGACCAAGCCACCCTGTCCCAGATGGCATCTTATCTTCGATGCATGTGCAGGAGACTCAGAAGGTACTTTCCTTGCCCCTTCTGCCTGTGTCCCCCCAGCGTCACTCAGAACACAAGGCCTGGTGGTGGATGGAGCTGTGCTCCATGACAGGCGGCAAGATGGGGTGGAGAGGAGCCCAGCTGTCAGGAGACAGGCTCAGGGACTGAGTGGAAAGGGATGGGGAGATGAGGAGGGAGCTGCCTGTTGAGGAGCAGTAATCTGGTTGTCACCGTAAATATTCTTGCCTCCATTGCAGTCGTTTTTATCCCTCAGACAAGGTCCTGTCTTACCAGATCCAGAGAAGCTGGCACAGGCTGTGACAAAATTCAACTACCTCTTGCAACAGTGCGAACCATGGCTGATCTCAATCCATACACACAATGCTGTAGTTTTATCAGCACAAGCTGTCTTGTATGCCTGGCAGGTCTGATTAGCTTTTGTAAAACTGCAGCTGAAAGGAAACAAACATAGAGTAAGTGAAAAGAGGGGGAGGTGGGGGGGGAAACACCAGACTTTTCTGTCATGTCTGTGAACAGCTTTTACTGCTTTCCCTGGAGAGCTGCATGCTTGGACAGCGAGTTACTGTGAATTAGTGAGGGTCACTGCCATTGATTAAATCCTCTTTTATGTTTCCTGGTAACTCCTGAATTATGGCAAGAGTTGAGCATATTAATTTAACACTTTTTTTTTGTTGGCAGTTCTTAAGGAGAAAAAAAATCTGCAAGTCATTTTGTGCAGATAATATTGAATTAAAATAAAAATCAGGAACAAAATCTCTCTTTTATTCCCAGTTTTACCTTGCTAGGTTGACAGGAAAATCAATAACCAGCCAATGCCTTTAGTACAAAAAGATTTGAGCCTTGCAATCATGGTTATCCTCTTTATTTATATAAGATATGTAATAGAGGTATAACAAGTGAAATATATTCAGATAAGAAATATTACTCTTTATTTCATACCTCGTTTTCTCTTGTAGCGACAAAGGACTATAACCTTAAGTGTTAAGTGAATGAAGCTGTCACTGCAAATCTCAGTTGTAAAGGTTTTAATTAATGCTAGTTATTTTTGTTGGAAAATTTAAAAGTAGATATTTTTCAAAATTCTTCCTCTCTTTTGGGTAAATATCTGCATGTGCAGATGTTTGGATGAACACATACATGCACAGTTACATTCACTCACAAAAGAATACATATTTAAGCGTACTGATATCCAAATGGCATGTGGGCACTGTTTCTTCCAGAAGCAAAAATTGTTTAGGTAGAATTTTGGGAATGTTTAGGAATTTCCTGAATTGTCCAAATGTGAAGGAATGGAA
Source organism: Centrocercus urophasianus (assembly GCF_019232065.1). Lineage (NCBI taxonomy): Eukaryota > Metazoa > Chordata > Aves > Galliformes > Phasianidae > Centrocercus > Centrocercus urophasianus. The sequence continues at coordinate 8,821,236 of NW_024884767.1, read as the reverse complement.
ATCAACATAAAAGATCCATCACTCCATCACTCACTTGGCCTGTTGAAGTGCCTGAGATGCTCTGTCCCTGCCCTGGGCCATGTGCCTGCTCCTTGTATCTTCTATTCTGGTGGCTTGACAGCTACACTTCAGTGGCTCTGTTACTGTAGGCCCCATTTCCCTTTCCACCGCTCTTCAGGCCACTCTGCTCTGGGCCCAGTGTCCAAGGAAATCAGATTTCCCCTGGGTTCCCTGCACTGTCCTATGCTGAGATCAGAAAGTTTGCCTTACATGCAGGACAGGCAATGCTGCTGTCTGTGGCAGACAAACACACAGAGAGCATGCACACTGCATCACTTCATACCCATCTTTCGGAATTAAGGCTGTGATGGTGCTGCTTGATATTTGACTAATTGGAGTAATAATTAAGGGCAAGTGACGTCAGCAAGTCTCCATGATTACACAGAGCCGTAAACATCAAAACATAATCAAGCATGCTCCTGGGTATTAAACATTTTCTTATACAGGACCATACAGGAGACCTGTTGGCATCATGCTGAGAGCTCCTCATCTGCATGTTGTGGATAATCACATGGCCATAGTGGCCGTTCATTTTCTCAGACAGCATTGCAGCTGTCTAAAAATCAAAGAATAGTACTACTCTTTGATAGAGGTGCTGCACTGTAATACCAGCTCCCTGAAGGTACAGGCTAACAACTGCACACGGCTGAGCTGAAGAAGACTTACATGCTGTCACCCATTAGCTGACCAGCTGTAGCTTCCCATAAGAGCAATTGCATGGTAAAGGTGTTGTCTTGAGCCTCAGGGGAAATAAGTGGTTTACTTTGCTACAGGAGCTTGGTGAAGGCTGCTTTGCAGCTAATGTGTGAGGCCAAAAGAAGAGTTGCGATTCCCAGAGGCACTACATCTTCACGTGAAGCTTGTGCTCAAGGACCAGTACTGGTTGCAGAGTATTAGAGGTCTCTATTTTAAGAAGTCGTAAATGGTTTGATGTGCCTACATGAGAAACACTTGCAACAACATAGCTCATAACTGAGATGCATCAGCTGGAGCCCACCAGCGTTTGGGAGCTGTTGGCTGAGTGTTATCAATGCAGTGTCCCCTTCTGGGTCCAAAATATCCTTAATTGATATTGATTCGCTTGATGGGCTTCCAAGTCCATCAACTCTTGCCTCAGGGAAAGGATATAGCCAAGCTGAGGTTTGAGCTAGGTGTATAATGTGGGTTATAATGTTTGGCTGGAGCAGGAGCCTTTCCCTCTCAGGGAAGCTGTTGAGCTTGTATTTACGCTTTTAGCTCTCTGTCACTTAAGTTGCACCTGGAGCCTTCCGATAGCCACTGACTCATAGCAGTCAAAATTAATAACACATCAAGAGGCCCTCCATCTGTGTTATCTACCAAGTCTGTACAGGGCAGTGTGTGTCTACGTTAGGTGCACACAATCAATTAAGTGTTGTGAGTCCTTCATACTGTATTTAGAAGCAACACTTTAGCTCTCTGTCAGAATACATATGGCCTGCAGGATTGTCGTGTAGGACTCATGTAAGAATAAACTAGAGTGTCATTAGATCCTTCTCCTTTTACTTCAATGTGTATAATGCACAAATTACCCTTATTTATCATGTTTTGGTGCAGAAGCATTTCTTCTGGTTGGGGTTTTGCTGTCTGTGGCTTGCCCATATCTGCTGTGGTTAACTTAACACTGTTTTCCTTTTTGAGAACGGCCTGATCACCTTCTCTTTCTTTTATTTCTTTAGCGGTGCCTCCCAAATTGAAGGAAATGAAAAACCAAGAGGTTGCTGTGGGTCAGAAGCTAGTGCTAAGGTGTGAAACCACTTCAGAGTATCCTGCGCTCAGATTCAAATGGTTAAAGAACGGGAAGGAAATAACAAAAAAAAACAGACCTGAAAATGTCAAGATTCCTAAAAAACAAAAGTAAGTACAGAGACACATCTTGCCACTGGGGCTGGGAGGGATGGGGAAAAGACTGTCCAAAAGAAAGCAAGCACTGAAAGTATTAACTGCAGTATCACAAAGGTAAAGTCTATGAGTTACAAAAGGAACTTTAAGGAAGCAGACGCTGACATCATGTTTTTTGAATGTATGGATAAAGTGGTAGTATGGCATAAATATTTCATAAATAATTTTTCCTTTCCAATGCATGTTTCTGTTCTGATAGCCAAAGGCTATCTTTTTAACCAGCAAGCCTTGGACACAGGCCATTTTAAAACTACCAATGAGAACAGAAATACCTTATGTTTGTTGTCTAAAGTCCAAGAACATTTAAAGTCATCAGAGCAATGTAAATTTGAAAATATTTTTGAGATTTGGTTTGCAAGCAATATAGTTCTGAAGAAGAATACTTTCTGCAGTGGCACCAGGTGTGATATTCAAGCCTGCAGCAGTCCTTCATTAGAGGCATTCCAGCAATATGCAGAAAAGGCACAAGTCTAGCAGATGCCATGTGATTAGCACAGTTTGCAAATCTCTTTTTGCCTGGTGGAAACTGTCCCCAGTACATAACTGTTAATCAGTGCCAAAGGGTTGATAGTGCCTTTTCTCTGCAGGGAAGGCAGAAGCTACACAATGCATTTTTTGCATTGATGATGGAAAAGACTTTTGCTGTGTGGTCACTGCTTTATTGGTTATGTTTAGAAGTTTTGATTATGGCTGCTCCTTCATCGAAAGGAGTCATGAAATCTGAAACCAGCCCACCAACTTTCACTTCTGCTATCAGTATAGAGGAGTGCAGCTTGCTGGAGTGGTCTTTGCCTTCTCTTCATATGAGGATTTGGGCTAGGCTCTACAATAGGTCTTTTCCTCTTAGATGTTAAGTGCCCCCATACTTCACCAAATCCCATCTTGCTAGGCAAAACAGCATCGAAAATCAAAGAGGCACTTGACCTTCCAGACTTGTTCAGGTTGAAAACCAGATGCCCTGACTTCCCCCATGGTTTCTTATGCTCCAGCAAAAGGTTGATGAAATACGGAGGGGTCCAGAGCAGCATCACTGCAGCCCATGTGCTACAGTAGCACAGACAGCAAAAAGGAACTGGTGATGTCTCTTTCCAGCATTTGTCAAATGGAGCCATTCCAGGTGGCAGGTAGCCTGGCAAACTGTCTGAACCCATTTGCCTTATGTCTCTGTCAGAGTTGTGTTGTCATTCTAGTCTGCACAGAAAATGTTCAGATCAGAGCCTGGTCCTCAGGAGAGCGCTGTCTGTGAGGGGCAAAGTGTTTTTCCTTCTGTTACATTTTGGCTAATGTTTATCGATAAAATTCACTGTATCTGGGATTTCTCCTCCTGGGACTTTGTCAGGGAGGCACCATTGGATCAGTGACTATCTTGGCTTCTACCAGGTACTGGGAGATGGTGGAGACAGCATGAAATGGTTTTTAAAACCCATAGGTCTTCTAGAATGATCCCAGCATCTCTCAAAGTTTTGTGGAAAAGAAAGGGGGAAAGAGAAGGGGAGGGGGAATGAAAGGAGTTGGCAGAAGGGACACTAGCTAACAGCCACTTATTAGAGCATACATGTGGAACACTGAAGTCTATTTTTCAGGTTTATATGTGAAAACACATTTAAAATTCCCTAAAAGATACATAGCACACAGAAAAGGAATAAAAGAAAAAAAGAAAAAAGTTGCCTCCTGGAAAGTGGAGATCTGATTTCTTTGTCCTTCACTGTAAGTGGGCAGAGTGCAGATTTAGATTTCACACATGTGCTACCCCAGCCAAGGATATCACTCATCCTTAGAATTTCTGTCTCCGTTTTGTGTTTTAAAACTGAGATTTCTGCATGGAACACAGAAGCCTTTCTGCTCACAGATGCAAAAATCACTAGATATAGAATGCGAAAAGGAAGAAGACAAGGGTTGCCTTTGAAAATTTTGCTTTTGCTGATATCTGAAGGATTTTCCTTATATTTTTGCTTTTAGATTTTATCTTGGGGACATATCAGTATTTTGCCTTTTTTTTTTCTTTTGCTGTTTGTGTGTTCTTCCAGCATAGAGTGGGTGTGAACAGCTCTAGAGGAGATAGATCTGTAGAAAGAAAGTGGGACAGGTACGTGCTCTAAATTTAGAGGAAAAGGGAAGAAGAGGTGGTGAAAAAGTGAATGTATAAGAGGATGTACATATTACAGTAAACAAATACAAGTTAAAAAAATCCTGTTCCAAATGAAAAAAAAGGAAATAAATCAGGAATATCATTGATCAAAGTGGAGTTTTTCCATTTTTTCTATATATTTATTTTTCCTGACAACACACTGATAAATGTTTGTCCTGTGCTGTACTGTTGTGCTGTACTACTGTGTACCTGTGCTGTACTACTATGCATGTACCACACTGTTACTACAGATATTTTAATGTGAATCCTTTTCTACTGTGAAGTGTAGGAAAATCATCAATGAAGGCTGGAGTAGTAGTGGAGCTACCTGGGATTAACGTCCACTTTGGGGACGTCAAATGTCTACATAAAAACAGGGTATATTCTGCAGCACCATTGTTAGCACACAGGGTAACACAGTCTTGACTCCTTCAATCCAAACGTTTGAGAATAATATTTTATATGCATTTATGAAAACTTTGCTGATTTTTATGTAGTGTCTGAGAGACAGAAGTGATTTTTTATATTTCCATGGTTTACAAAAAATCAGCTTTGTGCCATCATTGTGTGGCGGTAAAACAAAACTTGTTCATTGTGGGGAGAAAATAAATGTGTTTGAGCACTGGGTATTTAGCATGAGATTTTTTAACAAACTGCAAAAATTTCTGAAAGAATTATGAAGTTGCTAGCTTAGAAACAGAAAATGGAGACCTTAGCTTCTGGAGCAGGCATGGAAAATATGCTGCTTGATATTTTTGAATACATTTGCCCAGGGTGAGTGCTACTGCTTCACAAAATCTGCAGAAGTGGAGCAGATGCTGACTGCATTTTCCTAGATTTTTGAGAGTTTAGAAGACTCTTTGACAGTGCAGGTTTCCTCTAGACTTATCTTTCTGAAAACTGGCCCTTCACGTAAAATGAGCTCCAGGGATCACTCCACTGAGCTCACTAGGATGATTCTAGGGTGGTTGATTCAGAAGATGCAGGATCAAACATTCAGTGACATTACAGTGCAGCAGGTGAATCACACTAGATGCGTGTGCCCCTTCTTGTCACACTGGAAAGTCCAGAGAAACTAAGAATTTAAAATTTGGTGAAAGGTACTTAAATACTCAATTTTTACCCTAAATTTGTCACGGAGTAACAGTGTACACCCAGTGAGTTTCTGCTGCTCTTAGGACTGTACATGGTTCAGTATGCCATATTCTATTGATGGATCTGTACAGGTTTAAGCTATTTCTTTATGTCAGTGTAGACACAGTAAAATCTAAGCACCACGCAAGGCCTTTTCACTTGCTGTTTAAGCATTTCTGCTCATCTGCTTTTACTGACAATGTTTCATTTTATTTCTCTGCATCTCAAACGTACGTGAAGACCTCACAGTTCTGTGTTGGGTAGTATCCTGTACAGAGTCAGGCTCTCTTCATTACATAAATTACAGGATTTTGGGGCAGGAGCTGATGGCTTTGGATAGAGCAGTGCGTGAGAAAACTTTATGTACAAGTGCCCTGTATCTTGGGTTTCATCCAAGCTTAGCCTGGATATTTGTTCGCAGACAGGCAATTCTGGATGACAGATGGAGCCTGGAAGCAAAATGAATTCAAGCAGTCAGATAAGGTGGGCTGAGACTGTATTCTGCAATGCATTTTTTCTCTTTCATGTATGAATATAAGATCTGCAGTGCCATAGTACTGATGGACAAAAGATGTAGCAGAGCGAACTGTGGAGGGAGAGGCATTTTTTGGTGTAGCATGGTATAGACCGACAACAGAACAAGCATTTAGGTATAAAATCCCTTATCAATTACTTTAAGCGAGTTCTGCTGGAGCGCCATATTGCTATAAAGGGTTGTTTCATTTACAGCCATTCATGAGTCATCTTCTGCTCTGTCTGTTTTGAATTCTGTCATAATATGTCTTGATAATATCCTTACAGCTATAAATATTCTTTTGATGTCTTGTTCTTGAAGAATTTTTCTATGAATAAGACAAAATTTGGATTGTTAAAAGTAAATTTGTAAGCCATATGGTGGTTTTACCTATTTTAATCTCATCCTAAAGTTATAAAAGGAAGCCTCACTTCCTTAACTTTCTTCGTAGGTGTCATGTACAATGAAGAGAATAAAAAAAATGTATATGGTAAACAGAGTTACTGCTTCTAAAAGCCAAGAGTGCCATGAAGGATGTTTGCATCAATATTACTTAATGTCATAGAGAGGAAAAGAGATTGCAGCAGACACACAATGAGAGCCTAAATAAAAGTGATATCGCTGCAGCTGTGCTTGCTTATCAAAGTGAGCTCCCTGAAGAGTGGAGTCTGCTTATATTTTCTTTTGAAATACCCTGAAGCTACAGCCTGCTCTCCTTATAGACAAATGTCTGCTAGAGTAGCTGAAAGATAACCCGTGGGATATAGGAAATATCACATGTCCATGCAAGCTGTTAGATGGTATAGACTACTTCCAGGACAGGTCTTCAACAGTCTGTTGCAAGGGGAGGTGTGTGAATAGGTGGCAGGAAGTTAAATAGTTAAATTTTACTGTGGCGCTAAGTGTAGCTGTTAGATGCAAAATTCCATCCAAAGAGACAGTAGCTTCTGTCGGTGTCTTTTCCACTTGTACTCACTCACTCACTGTTGCCACCAGCTGGAGTCTTCTCTTACATGCTGTCTGAAATGCAGTGAGGTATTCAGCCCAGTAAATTAATCCAATATTGGGAACCTGAGAAAAGTCTCCAAATTGTCAACTACTCAGTTGTTTATCTTTGAAACAAACCATAGCAAACTGATAATCCTAGGTTGGCTGCTGCCTCTTCTTGGAAGGCCAGTAGCCTCAGGAAAGTAGCTTTTTTTTTCATGGCATGACAGGAAATGCTTGTGATGCAGGTTTCAAGTAGAGTTGGGGATTCCAGCGCAGTGGTCACATCCCATGAGGGCTACGGTGCTGAATCCTCAATGTTAGGACATTTGCATAGAGGCAGGAAAGGCTGAGATGCCTATAAGCAACGGATGGGATGGTTGACTGTAATGAAGGGAGAGATGGCTCAGAAGGGCGCACTGAAAGCAGTGCTGAGTATTTTGATTGCTCTAGAAGCACTGCTGCTACAAAGACTAATCTTTGGTGTGAACCCAGCCCTGCTCAATGGTTCCCAGAAGGAGTAACCAGCTGTAAAGTCCGAATGAAGAGTCAGAAAATGTGGCTGTGCTAAAGCAAAGCAGCTCCCCAGATACTGCTTTGCTCAGTACCTGTTGGTGTGACTAAGAGATTTTAGACTGAAGAACCTCTGCCCCTTGGGGGGGTAGTCCATAGTGTTAGGATAGGCTAACATAGGTAAGCCTGTGTTCATGCGCTCCACTAAGCAACTATTCTGTGGATAAATGAAGGGGCCTTTACTACAGGCAAAAACTTCCACAAAGCACCTATTTTAAACAGAAACTAGAAACACTGGTAATTTGTATATTTTCCCCAAGCTAGTCATTCTCTGCAGTCTTAGTAATGGGATTATTGACATCACATGAGTTGGGGACCCCTTGAATGACACCAGAGCATGTTCTTACCAAATTAATGAGCAGGCAGGAGTTCTGCATTTTGAAATCTAATCTCAAAACCTTGGAGACTGATTAAATTACGTCTCTGAGCCAGGAACAAAATGTAGCTTCATGCAAATTGTGCTCCTGCCCATAATTTTTTGTTAGTGCTGGAGAATGATTTACTATTGGGGTTTCAGAGGTTGTTGAAGAGAGTGGTGTGTCCTAATCTCATGATTATTTAGTCAAATGTTGGAAGCTACAGTACTTACCCAGAACTCTGCTACTGGCAATGTGAATCTGTAGAAAAGAGTAATTTATTTTAAAATTACACCCATCTCCATGGCATCAGAATAGACAACAATTTAGTTGAGGAAGGAAGGCTATTTTACAGAGATTTCCTTCAAGAACAAAGCCTCCTCTCAAGCAGAAAAGCATAAAGAAGCATCTTTAATTGAGTGCATTGGTATGCCTGTTCTCCAGCATCTTGTAGAAGAGAGATTTTTTTTTTACTGTCTTTCCTTCTTTCAAACCTGGTTAGTATTAATCTGTCAGAGTATAAGAATGGAAAATAAGAATCGGTTGAGGGTAAGAGTGCATTAGTTGATGCAGTGACTATTACTCCAATAAAGGACGCTTACATGCTTTTTGTCATTTCACAGGAAATACTCTGAGCTTCATATTTATAGAGCCACGTTGGCTGACGCTGGGGAGTACGCATGCAGAGTGAGCAGCAAACTGGGGAATGACAGTACTAAAGCCAGTGTTATCATCACAGACACCAATGGTAAGGCTTGGCTCTTTATTTTGCTATTGTGTTCAGAAAGACCTTGACTTTTTTGTTATTAGGGCAAAAGAGTCCCAAGGAGGAGGAAGATGTGCAAGTGAAATGGAAGCAGAAATGCTGAAATCTATTACTTGTGCTGAGAAAATGAAGCACCTCTATCATTGAGATGCTTGGCTTTCCTTACTCGGTCAAATAAGATGTGTCCTGTGGATCTCCTATGGCTTTTTCTGTGATAGACTTCCCAACATGAAGTTAAAGTCACAGTCTAAGTAGATGAGATGGGAAGATAATGAAGGAAAGGAAATATTTTAATTCTTGTGATATGTATGAATAGGAGAGTCATGAGAGTCCTGTAGAGGAGCTTTCATTTACCATAAACAAGTCTTAATTTCACTTCTAAACTAGAGCTCCCCTTCTTCTCTTCCATTTGCATGATTCTGATTGCCACAAGTTTTCCTTCCACTGATTTTGATAGCTTTCGGTTTTTTTTCATGGTTTCCACCATAGTAAAGACAAAAGCATATTATTCAAAGGCAGGAATGTACGTTAAGGCACCTTCATGTGCTGCATTTTAAACTTTTTTCAGGAGGAACAGAGATTCTTAGTTACCTGAACAATTTTAAATTATTATAGATTTGTTAATTGTTTTTGCAGAGCTCCTACACTTCATTTCACTGATAGTTCTGAATGCTCCTTGCGGGATTTAAGAAGTGTTTTCTTGTACATAAATGTTTTAACAGTACTGTTTCTCCTTGCACGTGCTTTGAAGGTGGTGGTTCAGCTGAAATGCTCTTTCTTAACAGTGGCATTATCTAATGTGGTTCTGATAATTCAAACTCCTGTGTCTAGCTCATGGTGAAGTATCAAAGAAACATAGTGTCATTAGCAAAGGAAGCATACATTATGCGTGTACGTAAGATGAGTTTGAAGCTGATGTTCCAACGGGAATTACGCAGTGGTGCTTTTTCTGTTCCACATTGTGCCCCAAAGCAGGATGTAGGCATTTCAATAAATAGGAAAACAAATGTAAACTTTTGCCAATGGGATTTGTCTTTGGATATCTGCTGTTTTGTGGTCACATGGTGATTGCTTGGCTGTATTCACATTGTGTATTTGCTATTCTAATTCATTAACTGAAGAATCCCAAGTGCTAAGATTTCACATAAGCTGTCTGGTATTATAGTCATGATCAGATGTCAGGAGACTCATATAAAAGATCAAGTGTTATTTACTGGAATGTTATTAGGAGCAAAAATGTGTAGGTGTTTCTGTGCAGCTTAGTAAATGCTCTTGGTTTCCATGAACACAATTTTTGATTGCTCACAAGCTGCTTACATGGAAAGCTCCTATACTGTTTCCAAGGAACTGGAGTTTCCAAAACTCTGCTGTAGGCACCGTGCCTGGGCAGTGATACAAATAAACGCAAAAAATATGTGGGCATCCTCCATTACTTCCTCAGAGAAGGAATGGTGACCTATGTGGGGAAGGATTTAATTCCTACTTTGTGACATAAATTTTTGAACTTCCCTTTGGGCTGTCCTGAATGACAGCAAAACACTTCTACTGCAAAGAATCAGGAGCCTGGATTTGAATGAGAACATTTGCAGGCAAACTTTTCAATGTAAATTTGTAACTGCTATGTTAGAATTTGTCTAATCTTGTTGTGAAACATAAGTTGTTTAAAACACCATCATGCATGCAAACAGGGAAAAATTGGATCCAACCTAAACGTAGCAGCTGGCTCTTTTCAGTGAAGATCTGAACTGGAAACGCAGTGATATCTGAACTGAAACATCTCAGTGACATTTGATAACCAAGAATCAGGCATGGCAGCCTTCACTGGGTGATTAAATCAATCATGCATATTTGGTTGCCGCACATACATTTGAGCCCCCTTTGCTTACTGTTTCTTATAAATTACCAGTAAAATAGTTCCTGTTTTTTCTGCTAAGCTTGGTATTTTCCACCTGGAGTTGAAGAACAGCATGGGCAACATCTAGTGACTTAAGAGCAATGGATCCCTAAGGCCTCAGAGGGCAACATCTGCTTTCCAAACAGGGACAGACCCCCTGCACTGTTGACCTCCTCACCCCTTCTTCCACCACATTCCATGACCTCTTCCCCTTGCTGGCTTAATGACTGATTTGGGATCCAAACTTGGTAATGAGCCCTGAAGGATAGTCATTATTCAGGTCCCGTATATGTGTGGTCCTGCTCTTTTATGGAGGGAGAAGGAAAGAAAGAAATCAACCTAAAAAAAAAAAAAAAAAGGTTCTTATAAATTTCCTGCCATTGGGCTTTTAGGGAAGACTTTGGGGTCCTGGACAACACAGGAGCCAGCTGTAGAAAACTGTAATGTGGACCCCTGAGAAGGGTGAACTTCTTCAGGGTAGACAGAATGGTTGTTGGTAATCTGTGAACCTTACCTTTAATTAAGCACGTCGTATGCACCGTTGGCACCTGCATACTCACCTGGCCATGCTTGTGAAGTTGCCCCACTGTCCATGAACTATTAGCTCCTCCTTTTCTTTTATGCTGTGTGCTTTAAGACTGAGGGTAAATAAGGGGATGATATTTCTGGAAATCAGGTTTTTCTTTCCACTAAGATATTATTACTTTTCAATGTAAAAATCCTGGGGTTAATTCCCTACATTTTTTTTTTTTTTAAAAGTTTATCTATTTTGGTTGACATTTTCTTTGCTGTTTTCCCACAAAAGGGAATTCTAGAGATAGATCAAAGGTCTATCTAGCATTGTGCCTTGTCTCTAAAATCAACCAGAAATGAATATTAAGAAAAGTTACATGAAGAATAAGGCACAATGTATGACTTTTTTCCCCCGAAAAGAACAGAAAAAAACACCTTTTGCTGTAAGGCCATGCATCTGAAAATGACCAATTTCTATTGCCTGCACCAAAGCATAAAAAAATGGGTATTTCTCAATAAACCATTGTAAAAATTTCTCTCTTTTTTTTTTTTTTTTTTCAATGAGAAAAGCGCTTTATTTTTCCTTGATCTAATTCTCAGGAATTATAACACTTTCTTACTTGAACAGTAATAGTGCAATAGCTCAAGTCTTTCTTACTGCTACTGTTATTATTATCATTGCTGTTAATTAAAACTGCCCTACTTGTTCTTATGCAAGTTTTCACTGTAAGTGAACAGACCTACAAACAAACATGCAGGATGTGCACTGTGTTTTCCTGTAACATTTCTCACATTTCTCCTTTTAAAGACACATTAAGTCTTGTTTATAGAGCCACATCTATGGATAAATAATGCAGCAAATGTAAAAATAGGTAGGCAAAATCTGTTTAGCATTCATATGAACAAGTAGTGGGAGCTTTTCTGTTCCCTTTTAAATTTCTAATGAGTATAAGTTGCCCACAGGATATGAGCTGCATTCTTAATTTCATTCACTCTTATTCTTGTATTCTCCCCTAAGAAAGATTGTAATTGAGGTCAGTTGAGCCATGATGTACTCCTGGAGTTGTATAAATTGTACACAGGTTTGGTTATACAATAATAGCCATTTTTTGCAACCTAATTTGTCTCTTTAGCCAGGCGAAGGATTTTTACAGTGAACTTTTCTGTGGCCTTCCTCATGAATATAAGACCTTAGCTCATTAAAGGACTCCGAGAGAATACTTTCTACCACAATTAAAGCTTTTAACTATATGTTTGAAAACTTTGTCACAAAAAATCTTACCTAGTTAACTAGGTAAGTGACCTCACTTTCTCAAGTGTAGAGTGCAAAAGCTGAATCCAGTGTCAGCCTTACACTTTAAAACCCATTGACCTAAATCCTTTGTCACACTAAGGAGATTTGCAGTGCTCAGCATGGCTCAATGTACAAAGGGGTGGATTTCTGCAGAGATGTTTGGAGAAGTCAACAGTGTTCAGTGTTCACAGCTGCTGTATTGTTGCAGGGTACTGTGTGAGTGCTCATCCTGCACGTCTGCGCAAAGTGAGCTGACATTTGAATCATTAGTAGGGGTGGCTGGGATAGCCTCACCTGAACTGAAGGGAACAGGAAGTGTTCAGATGATAGTTACACATAACTCAGCTGTGGGCAGAGGTAATCCTTGATAAATTCATGAATACAGAGACAATGGCCTGATAAACTCCTGGTTTTGCATCCTTATTATTTGCAGCACTGCTAACAGCTCAGAATTGTGCAGTAGCTAGCAGAAATCTGGTATTCATCATTCGTTAAAGCATCTAGTACTCACTGAGCATGTGGCCAACTGTGAAACATCTCAAAAGCAAGAAAAGTCCCTTCCTATGTATGCATTAATCTGAGATTTGATAAAAACAGGAGTGTTTTTCATTAACATAATTACAAGTTATCTAGGGCCACAGTTTTTTTGTTTTTGTTTTTTTGTGTTTTTTCAACATGGTAGGCTGACCTAATGTGTCATATTATGAGTGGGTGCAAATGAGCATTTTTGGGACCAATGTCAGTGGTTTTGGCCCTAAAGACAAGCATTACCGTTTCTCTGCCTGCTGAAGAACAAGTATCAGATGTTCCAGATACTTCCCTTTTCTCTAGATATGTGGCACCTATGTGTCTGACAAAATCGGTGCAAAAGCCTTAAGTCACTAGTAGAAAATAAACCTCAGGATGACTTGAAACGTTTTTGCAGCTCTCACTTGAATCCTCCTCAGAACTGAAGTTGTTGTCCCTGTCAGGGTCCTCGGGGATGTCTTGGAAGCTGAAACCAGAACCCATGACATCAAACCCTCAGTTTACTGAAGCAGGCTTTTTGTGCTAGGTCTCAGGCAAACTAGCAGAGGAAAAATGGGCTGTAGGGACATACAGAGGGCTCTTCACGAAAGTGTCTGTATGGCTGTTAGATACTTGGTTATCCCTGGAAAAAAAAAGACCTCTCCAGAGCAGGAAGACCTCTTGCCTCCCTGAGCAGTGCTTGCTGCCTTGGCTTTGAACTGTCCCCTCTCTGCAGCCCAGGCAATGCTCCCTGCCCAGCAGGACAGATCAAGATGCCAAGTTCAGCATGAGTGCTGCAACTCCCTTTTGTGTTCAGAGGCTCTTCCCCATCTCATCAGAAGGGACAGGAGTTGGAGCAGGTCAGAGTTGAGATGGGACTGAGAGACTGCAAGGACCTGTCCCCTAAAGCATTCCCAAGAAAAGATTTTTTGCCTGTTCTCCCAACATTTTTCCTAAAGAAAGCTCCAGCACAAACATATTCAGTTTCAGGAAATGGCACCTCATGAAATCTGATCACTTCCTAGAAACTCCAGGGGACAGGGATGGAGCATTTGAGGTTGCTGCTCCTCAGAGGGAAACAAGCTGTGGCCTCCATATCTTCAGCAATTGCAAGTACCATGACTAAAACATGCTTGGGCTTTTCCAACTCCAAGTACTGAAGGCTCCCATAAGCAGCCTCATCTTGTTTTCAGATGGTTCGTTGAGTGGAACTCTGTTGTCCTTCTTGTCTAAGCAAAATATCTTTTTTTTTTCAGATGCTACCATCCACTGTTAATGCTCCTAGTATGAAAATCACTAACAAGGCTTGGTAATGTGTGACTTAGCCATGTTTTCCAAACATATCTCTGGACACATTTCTGATGTGGGGGGCTCTGGCTGTGTCTTCCACTGGAAGGGATACTTTCCACCTGTGTTTTAAAGACATAGTCAAGCCTAGGGAGGCAGCAATAAGAGGTACTCCAAAAAGCTCAGCACAAGCACTAAATGGAGCATAGTTTCTTTGACTGGGAAAGAAAAGGTTGCTCCAATCATGCCAGATGCTGAGCTGCTCAGCTGTCAGACATGTTCTATCTCTGTTATGACTAAGAAAGGTTAATTGCTCAGACGCTCTCAGTGCACAACAGCAAACTGCCTCCACAGCTGACAAATGGTCCTGAAAGCTGTCTGGCTATGGGCCACTATGTTCCAAAGTTTGGAAAGTGCAAAGGTTTTGACCTTAAAAATGTTACTGATGATACTCATTTCCATGCCGTGCACCACTGGCTATCAGGGAAATGCTGCATAGCATGTTCTCTCTCATTAATGAGATGAAACCAGGTTCTGTTGCCCACACAAACAAGATATTTGCCAATGGAAACTGGATCAAAAGGGGAAAAAGTACTAACAAGATAGAAATTAACACACTGGCTCAACACAAGCTTAAAGATAAGGATCCTGAGGGGAAGACAATTGGGCTACGTTCCGTCTCTGTTCAAGACTCTATGCAAACTGACGAACATGAGCAGGGGGCTACCTGATCCATAATCAAAGAACAGAAGAAGAATTTTCTTAAACTGTCTTTTCCTATGTCTCTTTTGAGGCTTTTTCTAAACCATTTTTTGTTTGGCCTACCAGAGAATTCTTGGTGTGCCTTGAGGATTCAAGGGAAGACTTCTTCCCTGCCATTTGTATCCTTTCTCCAAACCTGGAACTCAAACATGTGCAGCAGCACCAAGCTGCAGAGATCTGAGGTGGGAAACTTGTGCAAATCTGAAGAAGACTGAGATACATAGAACTGAGGAGTAATTTGTTCATACCTACAGAAGTCCATGCACTTGTGGCTTGTAGTGTCAGCAGTGCACAGTCCGGTGGATGGTGTCATTAGAAAAAGGGAACTCCAGTGCAAGAAGTCCATGGCATTGTGTCACTGGCAGCAGCACATCTCCATAGGACCAGGATGGAAGAGCAACTTTCCTCCTCTCTTCAGCAAAGCAACTGATTTCTATCACAGCAGTCATCCCATGGGAGGCTGGATTTGCATGTGTGACTTCGAAGATTTCAGTGAAGTGGCAAGTGACATTATTGGATGTACTTAGCAGCAATCGAAGTGATATGAGCAGGAACACATCTCTGCAAAATTTAACTCTCTACAAGCGTAAGGAGTGAACACTCACTCCGACGCCTTCCAGAAGCAGAACCATCTGTGTGATTTCTCCTGTTGCCACTGATCAGTTATTCCCAGAGGAGAATGAAAGATTGATCAACTGGCTTCTTTGAGAAGTAACAGACTACTTCTTCAGTCCCACCAGCAGACACCATTGTTTTTCTTTTTTTTTCCCAAAAGGAAACTTCTGCAAGCTGATGTCTGGTTGCAGCCTCTGCAGCTGAAACAGAATTTAAGCTTGCTTCTTCAAGCATCTTTTCCTCTTTTCCTCCTCCATTTTTGGAGCTGATTGCTGCTAGAGGAACACCTGGCTCCCCCTCCATTATAACTTCTTGTTGCCTCTTGTGTTTTCCAGAGAGCACCAGCAAGATACCAGTATCAACAGAAGGGACAAAAACTTCTTCACGTAAGTTCCATTAATAGAGTCTTCCTCTCTACTTCTCTTTGTTTCTTTCTGAACTGCTTCTGCAGCTGTGAGACTGCTTCTTCTTATCACCTGCATCAGTTCACCTGCGTCCAGAGCCTCAGAACCTGCTTATGATCTTGAATGCTGGATCTGCTTCAGGGACTAAGAGATGAATGAAGAAGGGTTAAGCATACCCATTAGTATCCTGGAGCTGTACTGAGGATTATAACATGGCCTGCAGTTGTCAACCTGCAAGCAGCCCAAATGAAAGCATGTTTGAGCTGTTTGGACCTGTGCTTTAAAAAGCACTTTTTGCTCCTGTTCCTGTACATCCTATCAGCCACACATGAACTTGAGCATATGGATATACTGATATTTCCAACAGAAAGAATGCTGCCTAGACTGCTCTGTTCTTCTGGGCTCTAGGTGGATTGCCTGGCAGCTCTTCAGGATCTGTGAAGGTAGACACTAGCATAGTTTAACTGCTTTCAAAACTGCCTTTGGCACAATAGGAGCCTTCCCCGGGTGGTTTCCTTTCAGGCTGGTGGAATTCTGCTTTCAAGATCCCACTTTCAGTTACGTATTTCATACCTCTAGAGTCACTCCTGGAATGACCCCAATGAGAAGTCACTTTCATTATTTTAACATTGGAGTTACTTCAAATATGGTCACAATTCTAGCAGTTATCTCTACTACCGAGTTTGGCTGAGGGAGCTGTGGATAGGCACGTGTGAGCTGAGCATCCCAAGATTTACAAGATGCACATATCCTGCTTGGCAGAGAGGCTGGGGTCCTGCTAGCTTTTTGAGAAAGCTATGTCTGGCAGAGACAGGTTTTAGTGTGAGATGACAGTGTTTGTAGGCTAGATCAAGGAAAACAGTGTGATTGCCAGATTTTGCATTTAGCATGCCTGCAGCCTTCCCTTTGATGCATCTGCGTGTGTGGCGACCTACTTCTGAAATCTTGGCACCACTGCCTGACAGAAAAGCCATTGGATGTGCCCATATTCTTTCATGTTCTCAGTGGGGCCTGTCACCAGTGCTTCACTGGGTATCTATAAGACCACATAGCTAATAGCAAGTGTCCTGTAACCATTGGAACCATTCTTGTTCAAAGAAGGTGACATGCTGGTCAATGACTCCACTATGCTCCCCCTTCTGCAGCAAGAATGCAGACCCTGCACTTTGCTCCCTTCTTTCCCATGAAATATGTTTCTTGTTATGAGTAGTCTCTTTCCTTGCCTGTGTCCCTTCCAGTGCCTGCTGTTACATTACTGCTCTCTTCCTTGCTGCTTTTGTTGACTGGAAGGAAAGAGGCAGGCATGTTTAAAAGGCTGGCTGCATTCCTGATAAATCCGCTGCACTTGCAAATGCAGTGCCAAGCAGCACATCATGCTGTTGGCTTGAAGGATAGCAGAAAGCAAAAAGTTCGATGGCCGCATGTTGAGATCTTCTAATGTGCATCTCTATGGCATTCTGAATAGGTCTTTGCTATGTGGCTAGATCAGATATCTGCTTGATGCCTTGGTCCAGACCACTTTAGCTTTCCCTGTCACTGCAGCATTCTTCTGCTGACTGATAACATCTGAGATCTCAAGCATTACTTATTTTTTCCAGACCTTACAAATGCAAATAAATTATCAGTGTGCTGCTTCTCCAGTTGGAGGTTGGCTGTTGTGAATGATGATGTGTGAATCACCGGGTGTTGATAGGAGGGCTTACAGAGTAGTTTTAGCTTTCAAGTGAGGTTTTACTCTGGCTAAAAGCTGACTCTACTAAGCAGCAGGCTCATCTTTTCTGCCTGAAGTGACATGTTGCTGAATATTTCACTAAAGAGCATGCTTTATGCCTCACCTGCTCCTAGGGATCGCAGGCTGGTTGCCCCTCTCGGTGGCATGTCACATTGATGCCTCAAGCTGACTGTTCTCCCTGCAGACACTTTCTTCCACCTGACAGCACTCCTGAAGCACGCTCCTGAATTCTTTCTTCATGCATGACACTACGTTCTGCTGGACTCTAAGACAGTGAAAGCCTATGCACCACCCAAATTCCTAGTCCCATCTTGCTACGAGGTTCAGTTTCTTACAGTGCAGGAGGTTCAGCCCCTGCACAAGGCTGGCATGCTTCTTTCATTAACTTTTATGAGTGCTTGCTTTGTGTGATTTCTGCTGAGGCCTGCTTCCTGCAGCTGTCCTACAAGATTATTTGCCATCTTGAGAATGTTGGGGTTTCTTTTTTCCCCTTTGCAACCACTTTGGTTCTGGTGCTGTGTCCAGTTTTAGTCTGGAACATGTCCTGCTCCCCCTTCCAGCAACAGCTTTTTCCAGAGGTTGTAGCACTCAAGGACCTGCTGTCTTCTGAGCTGCAGAGGTTCTTATCGTAGTTGTGGAGTCCTGACTGCCCATTTGGAGTTAGGAAACTAGAAGATAAGCAGCTAGTGTCTCCTGGGTTGGCATGGGGATCTGCAAGACCTGCTGCTTTCCACTTTCCTCTGATGCTGTCACAAACAGCTGAACATTTTGCTCTCTCTTTGCCAGTTTTCTCCTGATCTTCTCTCCCAGAACTGTGGAGCATTTTTGCTGTAACTGATTATTCACAGTGTGCCTAGGACACACTGTACCAACTTTGAAGTTCTTTGCTTTCTGGATCTATCTCTTTTTTTTTTTTTTTTCATCTGCTTCAGTGGGTTTCTGATTACTACAAAAAGAGAAATTAAAAAAAAATAAAGAAAGCCCTTCTTGGGGAAAATGTTTGTGTTCCTCCAATTATAACAGTGTAGTTGTGGCTTTATTCTTACAACTTTATTGTTACCTTCTGTGTGTTGCAGAACCCATGCTTAGGATACAAGCTTCAACAGAAGGAACAAATACTTCCTCCTGTAAGTACATACAAGCTGTTTAAATTATTGCTGGCAAGCATCTTGGATTCAGGTTGGATGGGTCCCTGAGCAAATCTGATTTAGTACTTGATCTAGCAGCTGGCAACCTTGCCTGTGGCACAGAGTGTGAACTTGGTGATCCTTGAAGTCCCTTCCAACCCAAGCTATTCTATGATTCCATATGATTCTATGATTTTCCACCCTGTAGTTCAGCAAACAATGTGCTTCTGTCTAAAACTACAATAACGGCTTGGAAGTGACTGGATAGGATTCCTGAACTACAAATACATCATTGAAGGGTTGTTATTTCTTGAATATATGAGAATAGGATTCTCAGAGACATGTCCTTTGCAGATTGATGGCTAAACACCCTCCTTTAGAAAGGTCAAATGCATATTTGGGTAGGATAAGGGAAGGGGAAACTGCTTCAGTTTCCCATCTGAAATTCCCTTCTCTGCTTCCATGCACCCTGCTCCTGGAGTACGTCATCCTCCAGTCCAGCCATTCGTAGCTGGAGTGCTTTTTGCTTTATCTCTGTGCCAGCTGGTGCATGTTAGAGCTCCTCAGGAGCTTTTCCCTTTGCCTATTGGGAAGAAGATGAGGAAATTGATGGCCTTTTCTTGTGCATCTTCTCTCAGCTAGGACAGAGAACCAGCATGGCAGCACCAGAGCAATCCTGTCCCTCCTGAGGTGGAGGCAGGAGTTTGTCTCTTTGTTCATCTTGAGAGCGCACTGGGATCTTCAGAGGCACAAATGGGGAAGGTGACTCTTGTCTTCATCTGTAGTTTCTCAGGGAAACATGCTCACCTGTGGTAATGCTAAGCAATTCCACTCTATAGAGCAATCAGGCAGAGCTTTTAAATAGAGCCAAACTGACCACCTGCTTAGCCTGATTTTGTGCCATCGAAGAGGGCACCTCAAATGAGGTCATTGGTGTTGCAGGAGGCAGGGTGCTGACCTTCTTCTAAAGCGTGAAGTATTGGTAGCTCTCAGAAATGACATGGCAGGTGGGATAGACCAATAGTCTTATCCATGGCAACTGTTCCAGCGTTGCTATAAAATACAGTGCATGCTCTATAACAAACTGTACATACATGCCCTGAACTTAAATCTCATAGCTACTGGCAGCAAAAGCAGAATGACCAAAGCCAGGTCTCTAGATGCCGAATTCTGAACATTTTTGGTATTCTCTATGAGATGCAGAAGATTTATTTCCATAGATTTTTTTCTCCACTATTAGGCTGATTGGTGTTTTAAGTGTGTCTCAAAGAAACTTAGAAATCTGATAGGTTATTTAAAATGATCAAAAAGCTTTCTGCTAGCGAGGTAAGAAGAGTAAATACTCTTGGTCTTCTTTTTCCTCCAAAGCATAGCAATAGGGAATGCAAGAGTAATTCCTGGAGCATTTTAAAACAGTCATTTCTTTCTGCTTTGTTCTCAGTTGAATTGGTGTTTATCAGAAGTAATTGTATCCGACTCACTAAAATAAGTAAGAGAGAAGAGAGAGTAGCACTGGATATTGCTGTCTGTCCTGTGTAGCAAAGGTACTACAAAGTAGGAGGGAGCTGATGTTTATTGTTAACAGATGTGAATGTCTACTCACACCATAGAGCAGTGAGGGAATTGAATCAATGTACTTCGAAAGTGGCTCAGGGCTTTTCTTTTCTGAATTTCAGTGGGATATGTCCATGCCACGCATGTCACTGTCAATCTTGAACAGCTACAGGAGCTAAAATTAACTGTTTCCTTCCACTTCTCAGACCATGATAGATGTTTCAGAGAAAGTGCTGGCGCAGTTACTATTGACCAGGTGCTGGGAGGGACCTGAGAACAGCAGTGATTAAGTAGGCGCTCTGCCCCAAGCTTTTACAAATGAACAGATGTGTCAGGCTTTGCTTTCTTAGAGTTCCAGTGACAACAGATGTATTCAGAACAGAAATTTTCAAAAAATCCTGTCTCTGCCAAGTGCTCCACAACAAGCATCCCAAAACTGAAAGTCCCTTTGCCCTTTTATGTGCATACATACTTCAGCTCCAGTTTGTTTTGAGAGTGTTAGCCTTCATGCTAAAGTAAAAGAGAAGAAAAAGACCATGATATATTTCTAGTTCCACACAACAGACTAACGAGAGGATGAAGCAGTGGTTCAAGGGAGGAAGTGGAAGGTTTTGTGTTCTGTTTCATAAAGTGAGACTTTTGAGATGTAATTGCTAGCAATCCCCCTGTCAGATAGAAGTGATTTCCGCCTTCCTTTCCACCCCACCCCTAGAACTGTCCCATATATGTTTATTTTTCATTGTGTAATACTGAACCCCAGGTTGAAACTTTTTGGATTTTTTAACAACTAAGTTGTCTCATTTTTGTGCTCTCCATACCATGGACTAGAGAGATCATTCTTAAGCACATCAGAACAGTATGAGAATGGAAGGCATTTTTTGTCCCCTTACTTTCAGGGCTCCAAATCTCCAAAACACATCTCTTATGATCCTGCAATTTCCCATTCTTCTGATGTTGCACTGAAAAAAGGAAGTCTGAGGCTTTAGTCTAGTGCCTTGGACTTTATGACTTCAGTCAATGGTATTCAAGACTAGAGAAATAAAATGTGTTGGTCTTTTTGGTCTTCTGGGACATGTTATTGAAGGAATCTTGGCTTCTCACTGACAGGTAAAATAGCATATGGCAGTCCTCCTTTTCTTTAGAAAAGTGATCCAAAACGTTACATTCTCATTTGTAAATTTGAACATACCTGGAAAAAAAAATTAAAATCAGTGAGGCTTCCTGTTTTGAAATGATCAGCATTGTGTGCAACCTCCTGATGGAGGAATACTGTGTGAGGGAAAGGAAGTGGTGGGCTTCAGGGTGTCTGTCTGTGGTGGTCACATCTCCTGTTGACATAGGAATTGTCTGCACAACAATACAGGTGTATAGAACATCCATGACACTGTGCCTTAGCTTATTGTTTCTAAGAACAACGGCAGTTCTGAAACTCATGCCCAGAGGGTTAAACTGAGTCAAGAGCTGAGTGTTTTTAGTGGTAGAAAATGAAGTTAAAGGGAGCTGGAACTTGTGGAAGTATGTTTCAGACTGGTCATCAGGGAGGGAAGCATTTAGTTAATTGCATCTTGCAACATTACCTTCATGTCATTGTTTATACTGCCCATTAAAGAGCTGCTCCTTAATATGTCTGCAGAAATGCTTCCTCCAGCAACAAGCCTAGGTGCCTTGCGTAGCCTGCCTGCTCCAAAACCAATACTCAGTTCAGATTGTCCACTTGTGCAGAAAGGTGAGCCAATAACCAGGAAGGTGGATCTGCTTGGAATATGCTCTTGATTTTGTAGTGCCTTCTTGAGGGACATGAGTATCAACAGGAGAACAGGTGGAAGGCTGGTCCCACCTTGTCTATGTCTTCCTTTTTGGAAGAGAACAGAGAAAGTTGCTTTAGCTTTTGGCTGGAGAAAAAAAAACCAATGTTGACTTTGTCACATAGGCTGGTTTAACCTTATTTTCCCTCAAATTTTTGTGCAGGCCTTTAAAACCTGCACATTTTTTTTTAATTTTTTAACTTAAAAAAAAAAAAAAAGAAAAGATTAACTGGAGGAGGAATGTGTTGGATGTGTTGGTTAGGACTGCTTATTTCTTCTCTCTAGATTTTATTATTTGTAAGCTCCAATATAAAATTAAGTCTCCTAGTTAGTGGAATACTGCTAAGTGGAATGGATCCCCTGCTAAAACCCAGTGTAGTGTGCAATATTTTCTAATTTCTTTCTCCACAGTGGGCACTAATCACAATGGAGAGCACAGTGGTAATCTCAGTACCATTATGATTTGATCTGGCATGACAAATCCTGTTTCCTGTGTTTAAATTTTGCAGATAGGGCAAACTAATGTGAACAGATAACATTTTCCAGAGATACAGCTTTCAGCCTTCATGTGACTCTGGTCTAAGGGTCGTGTGACATTAAATGTCTGTTTCCAAAACACTTAATCTTGCAGACTTCTCTGCAGCTGTATTCTCATTTCCTTGTTCTTGGATTGGCATTGAGGACCTGAGGTTAAGCAGCTCCACTGGAAAGACTGGACATGTCAAACTTCTGAGTCGTCACTGCTATTAGAAAGTTAGTTCTCTTCTGTGCTGTTTTGGTGTTTTTTGGTACTTTGGTGTTTGGTTTTGTTTTATTTTTCTTCGAAGAGGTCCTGGAGGTGAAAGGCAGTAATGAGTATGAGCAATATTAAAATTGGAAGAAGCTGACGTAACAGTCTTAAAAAGTAAGTGGGACAGTTTATGGAGCTTTAATAGAGCTAGGGAGTGAAAGGATTTTAAGGACATCAGCTTTATCTATCCTTATATTGGTGCATGTGGGTATAAATCTATAAGGCCAGTGCTTGCCTCAGCATGTGTATATGATGAAGCAATAGTGTTTTCTGTATAAGGATGCACACATACGTAGATTTAAGATGTATAATGGTGAAAGCAATGATTTATTTCAGACTGTGATTCCTTAATGTAATGGATTACATCAAAAAAGCACCATCAAGCATGAGACAGGCCATTCTGCTGCCATACATGTTGTAAAAGAGCCTTAAACTTGTGTTATTCCTGCACAAATTTTGCAGACACACCTCCTGTTGCCACTGACACGTTGTGGATCTTCTCCTCTCTCCAAGGTTCTCACAGAAACTCTTTCTATCATTTAGCAGGAGGACTGAGAAGTAAAATGTTTCTCAAAACTGCATTTCTGAGATCTCAAACCCAACAGTAAACCTCCTGAAAAATGTATCTCTGTGTGAGGGGAAAAATAAAAAAAGCCTGATTCTCTTCATTTCCCCACAGTGCTGAAGTTACCTGTCCTGTATGCCCAATAGAGACACAAATCAATATCTTTGTGGTTTGCCAGCTTAGCCTATGCTGAACTTGGAGGATGCAAGCTTATATCACAGGGGTGTATTAGTGGTCTGATCATGGTCTTCTGGTTGCTGTTTCTTCCATGGGAAGAAATCCCTGTTGCTGACTCTACAATGAAAACAGGTGCTCAACGCTTCTCATTCCCCGTTCTACACCAGCTAAGCCCTTCGTGAGTAGTAGCAATAAACATAGCTTGTGGCATTGGATCAGTCTTATCTTTCCTTCTAAGATTCCTAAAAAAAATTTCCTAAAATTTTCAAGGCACTAAGGTAGTTTGTACTGAAGGAATCTACCAACAGGCAGTAATAGTAGTTGGGATGTGGGAACAACATGGAACATGTGACCTTGACAGAAGCATGTTTCTATTTTAGGCATTCTGGTGAATCAAGATATGCCCCTAACTGGGCTGAAATCGAGAATGTCAGTCATTTGTAGGAAAGCATAAGGGAGCCAAAAGCTCAGAGCAAGTGTGAAAAAAAATATATTCTCAACAGACAAAAAAAAATTATAAATAGTGCCACGTGGGTACGAGATAATACTAATACAGCAGGTACTTACTTAGTAACTTACTCCTGAGTCAACAAATTCTGTTCATCTCTTTTTCTTCCATGTGTTTTCTAACAATAAATACCTACCTCTGAGGCACCCCGAGTCAGCAATGCCAAGTCCCCTGTGTCCATGTTTCAGCTTTGATTGGAAAGGTCCAAGAAAGAGGAAAGACCTAAAGGGCATTAGGATTTTCAAGTCTGAATTTCCCAGCATGCCTGGTGGTTTTACTGAACTTACTTTGTTGGAAAAGAATGCATACCTGGCTTTCTTGGATTGTGTGTTCTGGGCTTTCCGTTCTACATTCTCCCAGGGGAGGTCTTAAGCTGCATCAGCAGACCCAGTCTGGCATAGCAAGGCCCTGCACCATGAGAGGTTGTTTCAAATTAGTGGTCTGGCGGTGGAAGCATCAGTCATGAGGCAGAAATGGATGTAATACAAAGAAGACAAGAGACTGGGTCTGATGCTTTATTTTCATGCTGAGCCTCCAATTCACTCAGTTCTAGTGAGTGTTGTCTAGGATGCTGTTGTCTAGGAAGAAGGAACAAAGTTTCTTAGAAGGAAATAAGGGAAGGGAAGATACCCCTCAGTCTTTTGGTTGGTCTCCTAGGTTCTGCTGATTTGTAAGCAGGAATCCAGACAGCACCTTCCAGTTTAATAAGTGGGAGTGCTTCATCATTCAGTAGGATTTGTTTCTAGAAGATAAGTGCAGAGGATTACACAGCAGTAGGTAAACGAAAAAAAAAAAAAAAGGTATGCTATTATCTTAATAACTTGTAAAGTTGATGTCTTTGAGTAAGTTCCAGTTGCTTAAAAATAACTCCTCATTAACATACTTCTTAAAAGATGCAAACTGCATGACATGTTGCATTTCAAAAGCCATAGGCAAAGCGCTGTATACATAAATGTGATCTTCTCTTAACTGTATGGCTTTAAAAACCGTCACTTTATCCCTCATTAACTTCTCCACACGGTGTTATGTTGCAGTAGAGACTCCACTTGGACTGTAGCAGGTAAATTAAAAGCAATGATTTCCCTGCATGCTGCTATTCTAACATATTCTAACAGTGCAGTGGAAGCCAAGATAAACCCTCAGGAAGAAATTATCATCCTATCTTTCATGTTCACATCTCTTCCAAATTGCCTCTTGTAACCTCTCCTAATTGGATACAAAGTGGGAAAGTTGTATCTCCACTGACTTTCATTATCAAAATGTTCCCATAGATTCCTAATGGTTTCTGCTCTTCTTGACATTTTCCTGTACAGTGATGAGAACAAATCACTGTACTCACTGCAGCAATTAGAGAGTAGCTTTTTATAGCCATCTTCTCTCTAGGTGTGTATCTTCCTAAGTAGTTAGTGATAGTTAGCTAGTCAGAGAATTGAAGTTGTACCTGCAGTAGTGTGGAAATGCATGTTAAGGAGCACAGAACATGCATTTTCATTTTCTGAATAGGAAATTATGCCTTGGGGTAATTATCCTTTATGATTTATGTCTTATGCATAACAATATGTTGTTTTGGTGAATGTATTTGTATTTCTCTATGTATTTGAATATGTATAGACTTATATATATATGCATATACAATGCAGGAAGGACTCTTATTTCTTTATATTTTCTTATCCTGACTGCCCACTCTTAGAGCTAGTAATTGCAACTTTATTACAAGCATACAAAGCTCATAGGTGTTAACAATAATTTCCGTTAGTCTCGGCATCCAACTGTCTGAGATTCATTGGCAAAATAAGTCCACGTTTTCCCTTCTGTAGGCATCTGCTTGTTGAAAAGAAGAAACTTCCATTGACTCCCATTTTCAAGCCGCATCAACCCTACTGCTAGCTAAAAGAGCATTAAGCATTTCTAATTTATGGTGGATGTTCATAAAGGCAAAGCCTATGGTGCTAAGTGAAGGGAGGCTGAGGAGTGTTCTGGAGTACTGGAGCAGTGTTTGCCCACTCC
The DNA here is from genome assembly GCF_019232065.1 of Centrocercus urophasianus. Taxonomy (NCBI): domain Eukaryota; kingdom Metazoa; phylum Chordata; class Aves; order Galliformes; family Phasianidae; genus Centrocercus; species Centrocercus urophasianus. Next base: position 8,795,257 of record NW_024884767.1, on the reverse strand, counting down.
ATCACTGATGTGCTTCCTTGTGTTATTCTGCCCCTCATCAGCTGCTGCTTTCCAAGGCACTTGGATGACATCATAAAGCATAGTGTGCATTGAAGCCTTTCCCAGGAGGCAGTATGGGTACCATCTCACCAGCTCATCTCCATTCGCTCTAATAAGCAGTCCTATCACAGTATTCCAGCAGATGCTGTAATTCCGAGAAACTCCCAGGTGCCTTCATGCCATTCAGCATACATTCAGAATTCATACAGCCCAGTTCACGTCATAAAACTGCCACTCGGATGTGCTAAAGTGCTGCCTTCTCACAGTTTAGACACTGCGACATGAAAAAAACACAGGTATAAAATGTTTGTAACGAAGGGCAGAGCTGCGGCAAAGTAGTGTGAGATGCAGATGTAGGCCAGGCACACCACTTGCCCTTGGGCTGAACTCTGTTACTGAGCAGCACAGAGATACCCATGCTGAGTCTGCCCTGTCTCCTTCCCCTCCAAGAAGTCCACATGAGGCACAGAGCACTGACATTATTCCACTGCCCCCCTGAGTTGAGCGATCTGGTCCATGCACTGAATACTTTTTGGTGATGTTGTACAGAAAGATGTGACCATACTTCATACACTCCAGTCCCAAGTCGACAGTGGACACAGCTGCTTTTCCAGCCCTGAGCATCTGACTGTGTTGTTTGTTCATTTGTTTCTGTTTTGTTTATTCAGCACAGAAAAGCTCCTAGCTTCAGAGCTATAAATGTTCAGCATTGATGTTGAGTCAGGGAGGATTTGACCATACAGACCTTTGCTGCCTGAAGCTTTTACAAAGATCATATGCTGTTGAGCTTATCTTAAAGTTTGGCATTTGTACACGGGGTAATAATAACCTTTCAGAAGGTAATGAGGTCATAATTTTTCTGACGTTTGGAAAGTGGAAAACTGAACTTTATTACTGATATTTTTCTGGTAATATTCACAGTCACGAAACATGATTCTTAATAACACAGTCAAGTGTCTATCAGGTATTTAGAGATTCTCCCAAGAACTTTCCAAAATGTCAGCATATTTGCCAATGAGTATTACTGCAGTGGTTCATTTTTCAAAGGAAGAGAGAATCCTTACTCCAGGAAAGAAGTGTGAGGGCATTTTTTCACTGTCTGTTTTAGAGGCAGATATCTAGCTGGTTATTCTGTCTCTGGCAAAGGCCACAGCTTCCTACAGTGTAGAAACATGCCCAGTGGATTTGCTGCTGGCAACTGTGGCACAAACTGTCAGTAGCAGAAAAATTTTTCAGGTCTTCTCAAGTTGGAAGTGATGTAATCACATGTGAGGCTTTTGTTCATTTGAAATGGTTTTTTTTTTGTATATAGTAACAGGGGATGTTCTTTAGCTGTAGCTGGAATTCTGTTGCAATCTTCTAAGTGCTAGTATCCATTGCTCAGGAGCATCAGTTCAACAGTTTAGCTATTGTTCTGAGAAAAGGGTACATTTAAATGTCTGGTTCTTTAGCCTGATTAAATGATATCCTCCCTGCTTTTACCATAAAAAATAAAAATTATTAAAAAAATCCAGAACTGGCATTGAAATAATTTTTTAATCCCTTAATATTTAATTATATTTTATTTACAGCAGTACAAATACAGAGTAATTCCACTGACTCCACTGGACAAATAGGGAAACAGGACCGGGGTTTAACCTTGCAGTATATTTTTTATACAACAAATATGACTTTTATTTATCCCGTAGAACAACTCTTTCCTTCAATTTCCCATTGGGAAATCTTAGGCTTAGAACAAGCTGCAGGCTCTGCAGAGTTCCCGAGTGTTTTAATGATGTACACAAAACCCATTAGTTGCCACAGTGGCAACTACTGCTTGACAAACAGTAGGATAACAGTTGTCTCAGGGTCTGCAATAGCTAGAGAAATCCTAAACAGTAATTTTGCCGGAAGTTAGAAGAATAGCCTGGAGCAGCAGCACAGCCCAGTTAGATGTGTGTCTGACTATTTTGAGGCTAAATTAGTTTTCTATTGTAAACAGCTTTGAGTCATTTGCTGTCTATGGTCATAGGCAAGCTACCTCTGTAGAGTAGATGCTTGTAACTCCTTTAGATTTTTGTTGCTTTGGAGGGAAAAGGAGACTAAGGTAGGTCCAAAGAAAGAATGCAGTGAATATGGATTCTGCCATTTTTTTGGTGGACTAGTAGTCAGGCAAACATTGCTGCAATCCCTGAAAGCAGTGGATCAGTCTCTGGCTTCATGGGAGGTTACACAATTCTGAAACCCTCTCTACATCTGTTCAGCCAGCACATTTGGACTATGTGAAAGCTGAAATGCCTTCCTGGAAGCAGAAGAAAGAAAGTCAGGCATGGCGTAGGGACTGTGTACCTTAACCAGTTGCATGTTTCTGTTAGACGCAGAAGATCCTTGCTGTCTTTCCCATGATTTCTGAATCCTGCCTCAAGTATATAGGTGACCTCTCTTGCTGGAAGCAGTGCTGCAAGTAGAATACTTTAGAGGACAGCAGCTAAGCATCAGCACTTCAGTAATTCTTACAGCCAAATGGACACCTGGCAAGCTAATGTGATGTTGTAATTATTGTTTGAGTTATGTGTAGAAAATATGCAGTAAAACTCCAGATAATTGCATGTGAATGGCATTTGCAATTATATGTTCACTGTATAATACGCATGCATCAGGGACCTTATACTCACTGCAGCAAGAGAGCACAGCTATAAGCAGGCTGAGCAAATGGCATTTCTCAATTTAAATGTGCAAATGAATTTTATACACACGGACACTATTAACAGATCTCCATCAGGAAGGCTGTGTACAGGGAAGGAAATATTGCCTTTGAATTTGATAGGAATCTGGTCCTTAGGAACAGAATCACAGAAGGACTTCGGTTGGAAGGGGCTTTAAAGATCATCAAGGCCCAGCCTCCTTCCATGGGCAGGGTTGTCACTCAGTATCTGTTTCATCTTGAACAATATCTTTTTTTTGTCTGTAAATGTCTTGTGAAATATAGGACTGTTATTCACAATTACAGCCCAAGAACAGCGCGGATGAAGTAATGGTTGGAGAAAAAGTAGTCAAAAATGAGTGAGACAAAAATACTGATTGCTATCAAATTTTCCAAAGATCTGAACAAGTAGCTGTAATAGAAGCACATCAGCTATTGTTGAAAAACTGAGACCGCTAACAAGAAAAGGACTCTTAGAAAAGCTGTTTAGTGAAAAATGGACATCAGTTAACTTTCTAGAATGAGAAGCAAGCAGGGAATGTGTGGCCATTTTTGTTTAGACTTGCTGCTCTCAAGTAGTTCTGCTGAATCCTCATGCTGTGGCAGTAGTTGGGTACAGGAAAAGTAGCCTAAGCAAAAGAGAGCTTGTGAGCTTGATCTAGCATTTCTGCTGATCTTTATCTCAACCACCTCTTGACATCCATTTATCAAGTGGTACATATCCTTGGTGTGTCCCCTTCTGTAGCTGCAGGAAATCACCCATGTGACAATGTCTATTACTGCATTTGTGAGAAACACTCACCAGTAGAGGTTCAGTAAGTCTTTGAGTCTACTTATTTTTCTCTGAGATCTCTGAGATTTCTCCCTCAGCAGGATGGCTCCTGTCTTGGCCTCCAGTAGCCCTACAGAAAGCAGCTACTCCCACTGATTTTCAGCGTGATCTCTGCAGACAGTGCTGCCTTTCATACACCAGTCACTCTGCTCTACATATGACAAAACAGAGTTGCAACTAAGAACGTGCCAGCCTCAGTCTGGGCTTTTCATAAGACACATATGCAGGACAGCTTATTGTGTTCTGTCGGACTGATACAAGAAGACTAAACCTTTTCCATCCATAGAGAGATATGAGGGAGGAAAAAGGGAAAAAATAGAGAACACTTATTCTTTCCGGTTAAAACTGAAATAGCTGTGGTTCTTGAATTGCAGTGTAGCTGATCTGGTCAAGCTGATCATGTGTGGTTGTATCCTGTCTACCTGGCCCACCAGTCTCAGGCAGCATGCAGCAGTTCGTGCCTCAGAGACTGCTGCTGGAAAGACACAACAGAAAGGTGATGCCTCTGAGAAGTGCTTCCTTCTAACAGCGACCATGAGGGGAAACTAAGCCTTTCTGATTCCTGATTTTCCTCTCGTTAGGCCTAAGGGGAGTCTTGTCTCTCTTGTAATCTTGTTTGGCTACCGGCTCCAGCTCCTTTCCACTCCCATTGCAAGTACCAGCCTGCTGTGCTGAAGGTCAGGTTCCTCACTGCCAGGTCATTTGGCACCCAGTGACATTGGGGAGGGGGCTGTCCCACCTTACAGAGCCAGGGCAGTTAGGGACGATGGATGATTAAACCCTAAGCCACCAACTGAAGCACAATCTTCTTTTGGTTTGCCTCCTCTTCTCATTCCTTGTCTGAATCAACAAGAAACCGTTACAGCAGCAAGCAGCATAAGCAAATATTGAGACTGGAATTACATGCCATTTCAGACACTTTGAGTAGTGCTGTACATGATTGATGTGGGAACACAGAGCACCAGACAATGACAGTGCTTTACTGATTGCTGTCTCTAACTGTGGACAAGGCTGAAAGAAAGGAAGATGCACAGTCTTCAAGGAAAGATGTGGAATTGCTTTATTACCCAGCAAATGTCATCCTTGTCCTCTTGTGATTAACAGTTGGCTTATGTGCTAAAGCAGAGGCTTACTAGACCTCACTTAAGAAGTATTTGTTTTTGTTAGTGCAGCAGGGGAATGTATGCTCCTATTTTCCATGCAGCTGATGCATCTTTTCTTTCGGCCTGAAGGGAGGCTAGGTAAAAAGCTGTTTCTCAGTGGCAGATAAGAGTTTCTTTTTTTCTTTTCTTTTTCTAGATGGGGAAAAAAATTTTTTTTAACTGATAAGATCTCCTAGCGTAATTTGGCCATTTGGCCTGCTCCTGGTAGTCCACAGAGGGCCCTTCTGTAGCTCAAGAGAGGGAGGGGTACATCCTGACTGCTAGGAGTGGCACTATCAGTGGCAACTTAACATCGTAAATGGGGAGACTTTGGGGACTTTAGGAGGACAGCTGAACTAAATGATCTTGTAGGTCCTTTCCAACCCTGTGATTCTATGATTCTGTGATTCTCTTTGGTGTGTGTGATGTGCTGAGCAGAAAATGTGTGCAGTTTTTTCTGAGTCTTCTCATAGACTTTAAGGTGGACTGTAGTTTGGCCTGATTACGATTTATTTGTCTCAAAGCAAGCACAATTAATATGTGGGTGGAAATACAAGGAAAACACGTGCTCAGTAGGGAGCCAGCACAAGGCTTCTGTCACTGATTCTTACCTATGCCATGTCATTTTGCCCACTGTGATTAGAAATTCATCAAATGTGTCCAGAGAATGTGCATGCTTAGCCTGCTTTGGAAAGAGAGGATTGTCTAGCTATGGAAGGAGATTATGCAGCAATTTCCTCCTCTGCAGAGCAAGACAATGAATCTGACTCTTCATTATAGAGGAAGGATGAGTAAGAACGTTTGCATTTCCTGTGCAGCAGGAGCAACATGAGCTGTGTTCCGGGCTCCTCTGGGAATTTCCATGGTTGTGTCAATTTCAGTTGCAATGCATGTTACTGTGAGAAAATGTAGATGTTTAAGTAGGAATGTGGGGAAGGGGAAAAGGATCGATTCATAAAATGAGGTGTTTGATCTCAGCTAGAGAGACAGCTATATGAGAGGGCAGAGGCTCAGAGTTAGTTACTGGAGTTTTATAACTCGTGTGCTGATCACTGACAGTAGAAATGTGTTAGAGATATGACTGTAGTTTTTAGTAGATATTCTCGCTTTTTCTCACCACCAGTAAAAATAATTCCCTATGTTTTTGCTAGGTGGGAGGCTGTACAGAAGGCTCACAGTTACATGTGTTTGCTAAATAAAGGAGAGAGGTCTCACAAATCTGCATTTTTCTCCTGAGTTTTCACATTCCCACTGAGAGTGAATGCAGCTTAGTGCTGTTGACCAGGTATCAAACACTCCTGTCTTGTTTCCCAGAGTGTCTAACAGATACACAGCTCTGCTTATGTTTTTCTAAATCATTTATTTGAGGAAGGTTACATGGGGAAGTTGTATATCTGCAGATGCATAAGTGTATCACTGGGACAGCATTCACAGACACACATTCTTGAATGTTTGGGAAAGAGAGACAAGGCCAGCAAGGGGACATGATCATGGTAGTGACTGAAGTAAGGAATTGCTGAGCAACTCTGAGGATTAGAATGAATGAGAGTTGCAGGCTGGGTTCAGAAATAAGCTTCAGCAATCTGTCTCTTCAGAAAATGTTTTGCTTCTTTCCGCAAAGATAAACATTGTCTTTGGTCTTTGAGAGTAACTTGGAAATAAGTTGTGCCTAACACAGCCTGCAGTGTTGGCACTGAAAATAAGATCTCAGGAGAGGAGAACAGAGGTAGCTCTATCAAATGAGTTTCAAGTAGACCCCAAAGCTACTATTTAGATGTTGAATGATTCCACCATGGTGAAATGGTCTGAAGAGCAGTTTTGGTTCATCCTGCACCCTGTGGGTAGTAAATGAAGCCCGGGGGGGTGGGCAAGTGCAGATGGGAACTGAGGTGCATAAGGCCACATGAAAAACTGTGTCTTTGTGCCAAGTTAGGCCCATTTTAGTTGCCTAAGCACATTTTTTTTGGAACTTGCTTTTTTTTTATCTTTTCATAAAGGAAATGCAGTGACTTCACATGCCTTATTAAAAGATAACTTGTTTGGCTCATGGCCACAAAGCTTCTTATAGCTCAATAAATCAAGTCACTGTCACTTTAAACACTCCAACTGAATTTCTAATGAGAATCTGAAAGAGTTAAGTCTGCCACTGTGATGTTACTATAGCATTAAAATAAGAGTAGATTTGGGGATCATAAATGTGAACCCCTCTTGCAGCATAAATTTGGAGCATATGAAAAGTACTTGTTAAATTATGCACATTCCGTAAATATCTGTCTCTTTTCCTTGGAAAATGCACAAGTTGAGCTGTGGACTAGTGAAGTATAATAAAACACATGGAGGAAAGCTCAGTGGTGCCTTTTCAATTTGTAGGCATTTCAAGTAAGTTTTTCTTATTTTCCTAAATATTAAACAGTCTTTGATAGTCTTTGATTTAGCACAATTTTCCCTATGCACAATAAGGTTTTGTCTATCTGAGGCTGGAAGGGAATAGTTGTAGTTTTTTGCTTTTTTTTTTTTTTTTTTTTTTTTTTGCTATAGCAATTGAAATCCCTTCTTTCTTAATAGGATTAGCCCAAGTAATTACCAGAGGATTTCTCTATGTCATCTGAGTACGGTTTCCTGTAGCAGTACTAAAAATCCTGTCTGCAGTAGTGAAATAGTCAATGGCACTGGGTAGCTAACGAGGCTGTAGCTCCATGCTGCCACTTGAAAGAGAAAAGGTCATCCTCAAAGGCAGGGTTGCACTGTTTTTTACCCAAATCCCAATCATGACCAACTGATAGGAAGAAGAAACCACAGATTCTTGTCAGCAAGAAACTACAGCTGACAGTCAGCAGGGTGAAGCCACGGGCCACAGCCTGAATGGCAGACATTGTGACTACACGCTTTTCCTGCAGCTCTTCTTGTCCTTGACCTGTTCAGTTTGTACAGGTGATCAGTGAAGCTTTAGTATTGCAAGTTCCAGACTTTGTGCAGGCCCCCGGATTCTCACTCCAGTCCATGGTCCTCCCTTCTGGCCTATTTAGAAGGAAATATATTTGCATTTTTTTTTGGTTTATCACTGAAATCTATGCACACACGTTTCAATAACAAATGTGAAAATCTGATTCTTCAGTTTTCGGACATCTCCTTGCTGTCTTTACAGTTTTCAAATTTTATGCACTATGTCAAGGAATTAGAAACTTGTACAGAACAAAAGCATTTGAGTAGGAAAAGGAACCCTAAAAATTATTTGTTCTGAGAATACACAAAAGCATCCTGCTGGGGAGGCAGGTTTGAATTAATTTCTGTGACTTTAATCCATGTATCTAATCCATGGCTTCAGTTACTTGTTCAAGTCACACCATATTTTTCTGCTGTTTCCTAGCCTTGACGGTGGGGGCTCTGGCTATGTATCTATATTTGTACAGTATGTTGTCCAGGATAACTGGAAAATGAAATCTGAAGGGCATTTCTTCAGTGTATGTGTGCAGATTTCAGCCTGATAGATAGATGTCTGCAATGATAGTTCACTTTTCAGTATGTCAGGAAATGAGCACTTCTGGGCTGACTTGTCTGGCATTCCTTGAAATCACAGGATGAATGTAGGGATGATATTCCTTGAAATCACAGGACATGTGTGGGGATTTTTCAGCTCACTACGAACACTGTGTTGTTTCTGTGAGGAAAGGTTTTGATAAAGACTTTCATTTGGAGGGCTTTGTCTTGTACTACTGTCTGTACCTGTTTCCTCTCTGCTTTGTGTAGCTGCATTTGAGCATAATCATATTCATAGTTCAAAGAAAATACACAACATTACAGTCGCAAATTAATTGTTCCTGGAATAATTCCTACAGGTTAACTGTAGTTGCCTGCCCCAGTGATAGATTTAGACCCATCATCCCTCACTGACTGTTATTTTCCACAAACCTGGTGTTATTCAGCTACTTCACTTGGCTCTCCTGGAAACTCTCATTACCTGATGCACCAGTGAGCTGACTATTGCCAGTAGCTGCAACTAACCTCTACAAAGGTAGGCAGTAAAGCTGAACTTTCTAGCAGCTGCAGCCACGTTAATAATGCGTTATATTTCCTGTAACTACATACATGCACAGGCATTATTTTTTATTTGCAAGAGGAAGGAGAAGGAGATGGAGGATAGAAGGTGTTGAAAACAGCCAACTGGACCTCAGCTGCATAGGTTTTTAATTATCCTGTATCTAACCGTAGTAGTCACTTTCGGGATGATATTGGCACTTTCTAAGCTGGCTAGCATAGGAAGGGAAGTGTACTGTCTGCTTGCATCCAGCCTGTGTAGTGTTAGTAGCACACACTCAAAAGAAGGCCAGAAGTTTACCATCTTTTGTTTTTCACTGCCCTTGGTTAAATCTCAGTCATATTGTCTGAAAATTATTTCTTATGCAGCTGAGTAGTACTGCTTTCCTGATGAACCCATGAACTGATGCCTAAGTAAGGGAAAGAACATAATACAGAAGATTTCACTTTTTTTTCAAGTGTTATTAACAAATTCTCAAGAGAATCATTTCAAACTGATCAGTGAAGCAGAAGCACCATTTTCACTCTTCGGAGTGAAAGGAGTTCAAAATTCAATACACCCTGTGTTTTTCTCCCTTAGCTGGCCTGCACACTCCTGGAATAAATAGAAACAACATGATGTCCATGAGCATGTGTTTCAGCCCCAGTCCACCCTGGGGAGCCCTGGCCTGGAGGTGGGCTTTGCCCTGTGGAGTTTGTGTCTTCAGCATCTGATTTATTTTGGTCGTATCCTTGTTTTCTCCTCTAGCATGAGCAAAGTTGTGAAACTGTCAAAAACCAAGTAGGAAGGACGGTAGGTGAAGTTAGGAACACATAGAGGATTTGTTGCCCCTTAGCGCCTTTTAATTTAATTGGAGTTAAGCAGTGGTTAAGCAGAGGGCAGGGAATTTTTGAGTAATAGGAAGGCTGCAGCCCTCAAGTGAAAGCAAGCACTTGATCTTCACTGCTGCTTTGGCTGAGCAGGCTGAAATGTTGCCCACGCTGGCAAGAAATTTGGCCCCATCTTTGCAGCAGTCAATGATGTCTGAGGGAGTGCTAGAGTTTTACAGTGTCTGGCTTCAAACTACAACCCTGATCAGAGCAGGATTTAGGGGCAGAGTTCATCTTGGCTGCTTGAGCACAAGTTGAGGTCACCAGGTGCCTCTTGCCGCCTGTGGGCTGGGGAAGGCAGGCAGATGATCCCCACACAGACCTCTGCCTGAGCATTTGGGCTCCTGTTGATGTCAGAAGTTCAAGACCAGGTGGCACCACGGGCCTACACCTAAGCATTCACCTCACTTTTCAGACTGCAAACTGGCCTGGGAGTTACTTGTTTTTCTGTAGCAGCTGCCCTATGTTCCCTCAGTAAGAAAAGCAGCCTTGGGCCTTGTCACACAGGTGGTGGAGAGCTGCATTCGCTTCAGCACAGCTGTGCAGAACGGTCCCAGCAGCAGGCAGGAGTGAGAAAACAGGCATGCAGGCTGAAGAGTGCACCAGTCTTCAGCAAACCACCATCCTAATACAGCAAAGCTCCAAAACAATGTTTTCTTCTCCTTGCATCCTCCAGACATTGGTTTCTCTTCCCCAGCGTGACAGCCACCTCTCTCACCACAGGCACATGTGTGTCAATGATCACAGCTCTGTTTAGTTGGCATTTTTATGTTCAGTGATTTGGGTGAACGTGGCTGCCTATCTAGTACACAGGGTGACCTCGGGCCAGCCAGCAGGGCCCACTCTTTCAAATATTCTTTCAGAGTAAGCTTCGTTCTTCCTCAGGCATCTTCAAGAAAAAGGAGAAAGACAGTCTGCCCGCCACTCAGTGTAGTCTCATTTCCGCTCCACAAACTTTGTGGTGAGACACAGGGGAACAATAGGCACCCCTGCTAAGTATGGCCTGCAGCTTGATTGCAGGAGATGCTGCAGGATGACAGTGCATCCCTCAAATAAAATGACGATTACAGCTCATTCTGATGCATATCTATGTATGAGTGGATAAACACTTCCACGCGTGTGTTTGTTGTCAGTAGTGGGGAATGGACATAGCTGAGTTTTGTAGCAAAGGCTCTGTTTAATTGCCTTCTACACTGCTTTGAGCTTTAATGACCTACGTTTTGCTCCATCACTGCTTCCTGTGCTCCATTTCTTGGTTGTTCTGCCTTGCAGGAGGTGTTTCTAAAGCTGCTGTAGTGCTCTTACACCACTCAGCAGCAGCAGCCCCTGCTGCCCTGAGCTTGCATGTGGATTTGTTAAACACAAGCCAGTTACAATGAATCCATTTTTCCCTGATGTAAGTGAAGGCCTGCTCCTTGTCTGAAGCAGCACATTCTGCTCTGTAGGGTCAGTGAAATTATTATATATTACAGAATCTGGGAGCTTTTTCTCTCTTGCCCTTAACAAGACCCAACATGGTGCAGAAATGTTGAAGTCCTATATGTGAGGAGAGTAACTACCTTGCTTCCCTTCATATTTTTCTTTTTCAAAGGTGAGAGGCTTGCTTTCATGCCAGACCATACACAGCAAAAAGTGTGTCTGGTTGCAGAAGTGAGGAAGACGTGACAAGGAATCATCTTGAAATTCAGGCTGGGGTTTACATTCAAAACAGCTGCGTAATAGAAATATATTTGATTAGCCTACCAAGAACTCATGACTAGACGTAAAATCTCCTTTGTCATACTTATTTGAATTCTTCTTAATTATTTGCTGGAAATTGACAATGTTTTCCAGCCAATGCCAAAGGAGTGATTCATGCCTTCTATGGCTTTCTGAATGCACTATGAAAGAATATTAAATATTAAATGCCCTTGATGATGCTGGGATTCTGAGGCATTATGAGAACTGTCATTTTTATTATTGTTGAAATTTTTCAGTTATAAATATGAAATTGATTTTATATTTTGAAAAGCAAACACCTCAATTCTACCTCCTTATCTTGGACATAATCAGACTTTGTATCTACAACCAGAGCTGAACCAAGCAGTGTAGCTCAATGAGGATCTTTAGTTAGGATAAGGCAGATTAAATTCATTATCTGAAGCGATTTGCAGAAGGCTGCTAAGCAAGCCAGTGCTTGAGCTGAAAGCATAACATTTTTTGCAAGCAAAATTCTGAAAGTTTCAGATTGTGAATGTGTGACGATATTCTAAGACGTACCTTACAAACCTAAACCACTAATAAATGGATGGTATATTATTAACATCACTTTAATGATATAAAAATCCTTCAATGCACTATTGCTGGCTGCATGTGTTTGGCTTTTTTTGTTTTGTTTGTTTTTCTAGCATTAAAATTATTAAGGATAAGCTTGCAAGGTACTTAATAAAAAAGCGCATGTGTAGTTGATTGAAATTTTGAAAACAGCACTTTACAGTGAAATCATGTCTGATGCCTTGAAGTTCTAAACAGCAGCAGCTGGGAATATATGCAAGTACAAAAATAATTCTGTCACCATGTAAAACTGGAAGGTATAACAAGTAGAATTAAGATATCCTGTTAATATATTCTAAGAACTTCTGTCTAAGGTAAGCCTTAACTTGGAAGGATACTTCACCATGCAGAGTCTTTGGTGAGAAGACTCGGTCAAAATTCTGTGCTTTGGAGCCTGGTTCTCCTGCTCGTCTCCCAGACTGCAGTATTTATGGGGCCAGGCTCATAGGCAGTTGGTAAGCTTCCCTATTTATAATCATTTTGAAATCTTAAAATAATAGTTTTTAAGTAAAAAATCAGGTTTTTGTAATCCAGCTGAGAGCCCAACTAAATGAACATTATTGCTGGATTAGCACAAGTGAGAGGTAGCATTAAGAAAGAGAAGAGCTGGTGTCATCATTGGTAAGCTGTATTTATCATGAAACACGGCACTATAGTCCAAAATACCTTTTCGGTTCCTGAATTAGGCTCTAGTTCAAAAAGGCACTTAGACATATGATCTAACCCATCTCTAATCAGGAAGGCATTTTACCACTTGTTTAACTCCATGCCCATTTGAATACTTCATTAACCAGGGATCAGTGGGAGCAGAATAATTTCTTAATTCAAGAGTTTCAGAATGTTTTTTCAAATTTTCTGTGTCCAGGGAGTTCCTCAGCATCAGAGGGACTGTGGATGTGAAAAAAACCACTTGTGGCCATGGCAGAGGAACATAGTCTCTAGGCTTGCCATCCTGAAGTCCTAGACAGCCATGTCTGTACAAAGCAGCAGTATTGCCACTGGCCAGGCAGCACCCTCAAGGAATTTGCTCCATCTCTGAATATACTTGCTCAAACGCAGGCCCACAAGTGCATTTGGCCATTGAGGTGGGCGGGAGTTAATGAGTGCACCTCGGCTGTGTAGTCATCGTGCTGTCCCAGCTCACTGCCTCACTGCGAAACAAAGAGGTGCCAGTCATGGGGTGAAGGTGGTGCTGAATCTGAAGGAAACAATAAAATACAGAGGTCTTCTTTCTGCTGTTTCTGCTCATTGGCAGAAGAGCCCAGCTGATGGCATTACAGGTCTTTCAATTTCTTAAATGCTCCTTTATCACACAGCAGAGTCAGTTGTTATTAGTCTGACCAATAGCTGTACTTATCCTAGATTTTGTGACTGAGTAGAAGTCGGGCAAGTGAGTCAGTGTCATTGATGGAAAACCCTGACATTCATGGTTTGATGTAGAGTTTGTGTGTCTCACGTAGTGCCACAAGCTCTGCTTCTGATTAGGATGAAAGAAAGTCAGTGTCTCACATTTCTCTTGAAGATGAAAAGATTCAAAAAACCTTTTGGTTCCCCTGAAATAACAGCCCATTTTATGGCAGTTTTCAGTTTCAATTAGTGGCTGCAGCTATTTAAAATATAAACATACTCTGAAAAGTCCATTCTGTTCTGTAGTTCTGTTGTTTTTTCAAATCACTGTTCTTGTCATCTATGGCTATTGTACTTAGAGAAAAAGGTTCCTGGTGTAAATATGCATAGGTGAAACCAATACAGAAAGTTCTGGCACAAAGGAAATATAAGCTTGCTCAAATATAAACTTTTCAAAAGCACCAAAGTTTGTATTCCATGCTCCAGACACTTCCAAGAAACATTTCTGACACACCTATGTGGGCACTGGAATAATCCCAGTATAGTTGTTTTGGCCTGAGGGTAAAAAGATGGTTTGGATATGGTGCTTCCTCCTGTTCCTGGCTCCTCTATTGACCGGAAGTCAACAGGAGGTCCTCTATGGGCAGGTGGTCTTTCCACGTATGGCCCTCTTACACCCAATTTATTAAGAGTACTAATTATTCTGCTGACATTGATCTATGCACCCTCATGTCTAAGCCTGAGTATGTGTTTGGGGTTTTATGTTTGTAGCACTCATGTTTTCCTGCATTTTCTTAATGGCTTGGCATCACTTCTCCTCAGTCACATATGGCTGAAAATGACCAGAGGACTACGAAAAAAAAAAAAAAAAAAAAAAAAAAAAAAAAAAAAAAAAAAAAAAAGTGGAAGAAAGTGGTGGGAATGGGGAAAGACATACAAGCAGCAATATCACTTGTATTCCATTCACTTTCCATCAGGTGAAAAATTAGATGTATGTGTGTGCGAATGACAGCCTGTCCCATTTTTGCATTTGCAGTTCCAGTAGAGAGGCAAAATGAAGTTTTCTCTTTATGTCATTTGATCTGAGAGATGGGGGTTTTAGTGAAGGCTTTTGGAAGGACTCAAAGGGAGAGAGTGCTGGCATCAGTCCAAGGGAGATGGATTAAAGACAGGAGATTGGTGGAGCGCTGAAAGGAGAAATAAATTAATTTTTTGCACCAAGTGCGATAGCCAGCTCTTCCCACACTATGGCTGCTGGCACTGATGCTGCTTATTGAGCCTGCCCACTTGCTTTGGGTCACCCTTCCATCTTTAAATAGTGCACTTATTTAATTTGAAGAAAGTGCTTGCAATCAATAAAAAGAGGTCCTTTTATCTTCCTCATCAATCTCTTATTAATGAACATGCACTTTTTTTCTTGTTAGCTTCTTGGTTACAGTGCTTTTAATTTCTCAATGTATGGGGGAAAAAAGGGAATGTGATCGAACACGTGATGGAACAATTAATGCCATATATTGCTGCTTGTGTCTTCTGAAGAATTGATGTGGTCTTAAAAAAACAACAATGGCCTGGGGGGTGACCACTTGCCCTGTGGTCCTATGAGCATCCTTTCTTAAGCTGCGACCCAGTAGACCTGAAAATTGCACATGACCGCCTGTGGAGGCGGTTACATTCCTCATGTCCCATTAGCTGCAAGAGCAGATGATTCTTAGAGAATTATGTGGATTGCTGACATTTTATTTAAAGCAGTTAGATATTCAGAATACAGTGATTTCCATGAAAACGCCAGGCCTAATTTTTCCAAAAACTTCAGCAAATTTAGGTGTGATTATGATAGGAGCAAGGGGCCAGCTGAGTGAAATGGCACTATTTGCTCTAATTTGCTGGATACTGTCAGTTATGGTTATTCATCTGCTCGTGTTTCATTCACATCTTTATGGCTGGCCATAGAGAGTGTTCATCCACAGCAAGGTAATACAAATTCAACCTCCTTTTAGGGCTTGTAAAACTGAAGAAGCAGATACATTTTCTTCATCCCCATCTCAGGCTGAAAGTTAATGTCTTGTGTTTCTTTCTCAGTCTTGTGGGAATGGGACTTAGCAAAATAATGCCTGATTCTTTACCAAAATTCTCCACAAAATAAAATTACGGTTTCATAAGCCTGTGTGTTTCAATCTGCCACTTACACCTGGCAAGAGTCCAAATCAGTCACACATTAGCTTCATTAGTCTAGAATCATACCACTTTTTCCTGTAAGCCGAGGCGATCCGAGCTGTATAATAATCAGAAAAAAAACTCTGCATTAGAACCTGACCTAGCTGCAAACATGCAAGTAACCTCCTTCCTTTTTGTTCTGCACTGGTCACTGAAGGGCTACTGCAGTAAAATTTTGTTACCTTCAGGTCCACGCTGCCTCTTGTTTTCTCCCAGGTTTCCCTTTCTACTAACCAGCTGCTGCTCTTTTCCAAACCATTCATCTCCCCTGCCTGGGCCATAACCCATGGATAAGCTGGGCATGCCAGTGCCAGTACAGAAATTCTAAAGGCCCCAACCTGCAGCTGCCAGGAGGGAATGCCTACGTTTCTATGGGGCAGCGGAGACCCCAGCCAGCAGCACATCCCAGTTAGGCTGACCCGGCCCTGCCTTCAGCCACCTGTGGAGCAGTGCCAGAGAAGCACCGGGTGGTGGGTGATGCAGTATAGCATCCCTTCCTGCCCCTCCTGCGGCAAGGGAACAGCGGAGCACAGCGGGAACGCCACGGCTGGGTCGTAATATGCTTCCGCGGGCTCGCCGCGGGGAAAGAGGAGGAGGAGGAGAAGGAGGAGGTCTGAGCGGAGCTGGCGGCGCGGTGCTGGGGCAGGTCCGGAGGTGCCGCGGGGAATGATCGTGCGGCAGCTAAGGACTCTGCAGCCGGGCAGGGAGCCAGGGCCTCGCGGAGATGCTGCGGCCGCCGAGGCGGGGAGCAAGGAGAAGCGTGGGGAGGAGCAGCAGAAGCCGCCCCGGCTGCCCTCGTTAGGCACAGTATCCCCGGCAGGGCGAGGAGGGAGAGATGCAGCCGCATGAAGGGAGCTCTGGAATGTCCCCACCGCGCTCCCGGGGCTGCGCGCACAGCCGGGCCGACTGAGGTCAGCAGCGGTGATGGGCTGACATCCCTCCATCCACCTGCACAGCGTTATCTGTGGAGGCTGTGACTTCCAAGGAAAGTGCAGATCTCCATGTGTGTTTCCATTCACCTCAGCAGCAGAAAGATGTGAGCAAATTATTACAGGAGAGTATAAGAGGAGGGTTAGTTAGCCCCGAAGGCCAGCACAGGGAATGTGTACCTGACAGTGGTGTAAAGGTAGCACAAAGACCAGCTTAAAGAGGCAGCATCAGGGAAAAGCTTCTCACTGGAAGTAAGTAGATTAGAAAATAAGGCATGAATGAAGATGTCAGGACACTTTAAAAAACTTGCATCAAACAATCAGCTGCTGGTTCTCAGCTTTGGAAAGGAACTCTTCATCTTCACACCTGAGCAGTAACCTGTGTGTGTGGAAGTACATCTCCCTCCCAGATTACTCACTCAATCCAAGAAAGGATTCAGTCTTTCCATAGGCATCTTGCTTGTGTTTGTACCCACAGGCCATCACTGTAGACACAACAAGGCTGCTCTGATGTTCCCTCTTCTATGGCTGTGATGTTGTTACTGCTGTTTGAAATACGTTTTGAGATACTTGAAAGAGACTGTGCTCATGCAAAATGTTTTCAGCTAAGTAGCACATGTGCCTGATAATAAGAGGAGATGTGTAACTGTGCAGTGCAAGCTGTTCGTTCTGTCTCAGGCTGCTGATCACATCATTAACCTGAGGACCAGACACTTCAGCAGTAATGTAGACTTGATTGTATGATGATTTATCTTTTTACATTCTTCCAGGGACTGTTATCACTGGCTATGCTTTAAGGTAAATTCTTGAATGTAGCATCATGATTACTTCAGTTGGCTACTGCAGTCTCACAGGAAGCTGTGTGATCAGGCATCCATCAATTAGTCCTTGACAGGAGAGTCTGTGAAAACAGTATGGGAATCGTTGAGACTTTGACAAACCCTTTTTAATGTGAATGTTATTAATGTTCCATTGGAAGTCTTTGTGAATGGGAGGATTATGAGGCAGAGAGAAGAGATGAGTAGAGACAGACATCTTTTTGGTCACTACCAAAAATATATCATTACAAATGAAATTCCATTTTGGATACCATACTGACAAAAAATAAAATAAAATAAAATAAAAAATTAGTTCGGGGCAGTTTGAAGCACTTGATTCTTTGTTTCATTATGTATCCTGCAATCATTTACGCAAGGGTAGCAGGGGTGTTCCAATTGCTAAGCCTTTGGTGCAGACATTTTTGCTGAGGAAATTGAGCTGAAAAATCTCTCTCCCTTTAGACATATTGTCTCACAGGTGCACTTCTCTGTTGGAGACAGGAGGGGTAGGGAATAAGGGCAGTTCCAGGCTTTGTTACCTGCCTTACTCTGTGCTCTTGGGGATGGGAGTTAGTGCTAGACTCAGGTGGAGGTGAGGAGTGACAGCCACATTTAGGAACAAAGTGGAAGCCTTGTTAATAACACAGCTCTTTGGGTTTTCACTTTTTTATTTTACTCTAAGGCAGAGTGAGGACATAATTTAGCAGCAGCCGCCTTTCAAGAATTATGTTGGGGAGCTGGCTGTATTGCAAAGGTTTTGCCTTTTTTTGGTTTTGGATGGTTTTGGAAGGGAGGTTAAAAACGGAATATATATATTTTTTTAGAAATGTAAAACGATGTCTATAAATGAAATGGAAATTTGTCAGAAGTGGGAATTTTTTTACTTTTCTTTTTTATTTTTTGCTGCTTGACCTAATGTGCGTTATTCTTAGTGGATCGAACTTACTCAGAGGCGTGGAAAGAAACGCTCTAGGTGTTAGGCGGGGAGAAGCTGTTGCGGGAAAGCGGGCTTCCCCGGGGAGGAATCGGGTGTTGCCAGCCTCGGCGAGCCCCGCGCAGCCCGGCGCGCTCCCACCGACACCCGTCCTCCCCCGCCGGTGTCTGCCCTCCTCCGACCGGCTGGAAAGAGAGAGCGGGCGGCAGCGCACAACTCCTGCCCGCTCCCTCCCTTTGATTTGATGGCCTTTATTCTTCCTAATTGGATAAAATAGGAAGTCACTGACAGTCCTGCGTTGCTGGGTGCACTGATTTCCCTCAGACCAGCCCTGCAGAGGGCGGGGGGTGGGGACGGGAGGAAGGAGTGAGCCTGTACATCAGAGAAACAGGCTGCGAGGGGGCTGGGGAAGCGGGGCGGGGGGGAAGGAGGAAAGTGAATGAGCTCTCAAGAAGGACAAAGAGGGAGGGGAGAGAAAGGGAGTTACCATCGCCTTGGCATCGCTCTTCCTTTCAAACCTCTGTGTAATGATATTGTTTGCAGTGATGCTCAGACAGCGAGCACCTGCTGCTCTGTAATGATTCAGCCTCTTTCAGCCGCCGCTGTAACGCGACAGGATGCTGCTGCTACTGTCACTTCTGCCGCTGCCGCTGTTGTTACAGATTTTGCTTTTGCTCCTTCTACTGCATGACAATTGTTTTCCTCGCCTAAGCAGATACCAGCCTCAGATGCTCAAGGTGAGAGTCTTGCCTTTCGCTCTGGGCTATTGGTTCACTTAATCCGGTCAATTTGTTCGCTGCTCGTGGTTGTCTTCCTCCCCACCCTCCTTCCCCCTGTTTTGTTTTGTTTTGCTTGCTTTCGGGGGGACGCTTCTTCCCTCACTCAGAAGAGCTGGAATTGCTTGAGAGGCATATAAGGAATTATAGAAGTGCCCAGGAAACAAGAGCGCAGTGACTGCAGAGCTGCCTTTGGCTTCAGCAAGGCAGCGTGAGCAGTAGAGGGCTTGGGCAGGGGGTGGGAGGGTCTCCTTTTTCCCTTGCGTCCCTCTTCTCCCGGTTCAGATGATCTTGCTGAGCTTGGACCTTTCTTTGACTCCTGCCCTGTGATTTTTGCTGAGCGCTGTGACTGTTACTCCGTCTCTTTTTGTCTGTATTTCACAGTAATGGACTGTGATAGAGTTAAGGCCTTTTGGAGGTGAGCTGTGTCAGAGCTCAACCATGTCTGAAGTAGCCACCGAGACTTTCCCCAGCCCTTCGGCTCAGTTGAGCCCTGATGCATCCCTTGATGGGCTCCCGGGTGAGGAGAACATGCCGGGGCCTCACAGAGAGGACAGCAGGGTCTCAGGGGTGGCAGGCCTGGCCGCGACCTGCTGTGTGTGCCTGGAGGCAGAGCGACTGAAGGGCTGCCTCAACTCCGAGAAGATCTGCATTGCCCCTATCCTGGCTTGCCTGCTCAGCCTCTGCCTCTGCATTGCTGGCCTCAAGTGGGTCTTTGTGGACAAGATTTTTGAGTATGACTCTCCTACACACCTTGACCCTGGGAGGATAGGACAAGACCCAAGGAGCACTGTGGATCCTACAGCTCTGTCTGCCTGGGTGCCTTCAGAGGTGTATGCCTCACCCTTCCCCATACCTAGCCTTGAAAGCAAGGCTGAAGTGACAGTGCAAACTGACAGTTCGCTCGTGCCCTCCAGACCCTTCCTTCAGCCTTCTCTCTACAACCGCATCCTAGATGTTGGGTTGTGGTCCTCTGCTGCACCATCACTGTCACCAACTTCCCCGGAGCCTACCAAGGCATCTCAGGCACAAGCAACAGAAACCAGTCTCCAAACTGCTCCAAAACTTTGTAAGTAGAAGCTATGTGTTTCTTTTTGTTTTCCTTTCCACCAAAAAAAAAAAAAAAAAAAAGCCCCTAACTGCAGCTGTTCTCCCAGGGGGTCATATGACTGACATGTGCAGACTGCTGAGATTGGTACCACATTTCTGAACTCTAGCGAAGTGTGCATAGCAGTGAGCACAGCTTCATCTGGGACCTCTGTAAAGACTTAGTGCCATCTTTTTCTCTGTATCCACCTGTAAGGAAGCATGTGATTTACATCAAGGGTTTACCTGAAATACTATTCCATATGGTCTGTCAGCCTGTTTCTCTTATGAATTTGGTTTGTGTCCTGTACTGGGTCTTCCATTTGTGTTCATTTTCTTTGCCTTGCTTGCAGAGCATTTCTGCTACCTCCTTCCTGAAGTCCGCTGTTGGCAGGCATCCCTGTCATCCTGAAGCAATCAGGCAGAAGGGTAGGAAAGAGTGACAGTGTATTTGTAGTTAGAGAACGGGAGTTACTAAGGAAGTGATTAATTTGTGATCTTTCCCTTTCTTTTAAGAGCATAGCACACATTTCTCTGTATCTGTCCCCTTCTCTAGGTGCTGAATCTTGTTGAACATGAGACAATAACTCATTGCTTTCTGTGGGGCATTTCAGAAAAGGGATTCTTGTCCATGCAAAGGGAGCGTGAAACAGTTTTCAAATTAGTCTTTGTTCATCCTTAAAGTGAAAAACATATCCAGGGGTACCTGGATTATTTTCTCAGTAGTGATCATAAAGCATCAGAACACCACATTGTTGAAATGTAATTTCTTTGACATTCCTCATTTTAACCCATCAAGTCTGAAGCAAAGCAAGCCAGCAGTTTCTGAGCTGAATAAAATTGTGCAACTCCAGTAAAAAAAGAAGGTAGCATGCTATTGCGCCAACAGCACAGGGCTGTGGTTTCCTTCAGATAGCTGCAGTGATCAGAGTGTGCAGCTTAGTTCCTTGCAAATTGTCTTGCAGGTCATTCTTCTCTCTTGTGCCTTCCCTTGTAGTGCCCCAAGATACCCACCTTGTAGGTGTTACCTGCTCAATCTCACCTTGCAAACCTGAAGGCACCATAAGTTCACTTCTTAGTTTAGCCTCACCAAGACTGGACTCAGTATAGATACGTGGCAATTGGACTAGCTAGAACATTTTTTGGGCCAGCACCTTTGCAAGTGAAAAAGAGCATGATTACAGTGACTTCAGCAAAGATCCTTCCAGCCGAGAACTAGCATTGATCAACTGACTGTTAGGAATGATTCCAGAATCACAGAAATGAAATTTTAGATATTTGCATAGAATGCCTGTAGGCTTTTGCTTATATAATGGGTGACAGTGGAATACTGGACTAACAGTAATTCATCTGATGGAAATAGTCTGATAGGGAAATACTACTGTGCCAGCTTTGTTTGTGGGAGGTAAAACATCATTTGAATTACTGGGACACTTAACTACCTTTTCAGGTATACAAAACTATGCTCCGTGATATTTTCTTAATCGTTGATGTAGAAAATCTCTTCTGTACTGTGGATATTGTAAGGGGCATCAAGGATATGACAGCTCTTTTTAGTCCAGTCCGTGTAGTGACCAGCGAACACCATCTAGTCAAAATGGCCTCTTTCCTACGTGAGGGAGAAACAACCAAAAGCTGGTTATGTCAAAAAAATCCTTCTGAATTTACATTTGTGAGGCAAGCCTTTCTCAATCACCTGGTAATCTCATTTCATCAGCAAATAAATGAAGAGGAGACAAAAACTCTTTGGAGCAGTTACCAGGAAAAAAAAGCCATTATCTGCTTTCATATCTGCTTACATCTGGAAAGTAAATGGTTGTCCAGAAATCAAGTGATTGAGTTGGATTTCCTACTGTTGTCTTAATTTTCTTAATATTTTTAAGACAGATAGGAACAGACTGAAAGGAGAGGGAGAACTTGCATCAATTTGAGCTCAGGTTGCACTGAGGGAGAAGGTTGTGTAGCCTGCAGTGAGTCTAACCGTGGTGCGTAATTCTGGCTGTGGCAAAGGGCTGAAGCTCTAATAAAACAGAGCTGGAAAAGTGCACTGCAGAAGATCTGCCTAAGAATTAAAGTAAGCATGAAATGAATGATTTGGACAGCTCTAAAAGGACTGTCTTGGGGTTTTTGAAACAGCTGCATTTCAAACACGTTGTTGCAATTTATGTAGAGCAAGATTTGTTGGAGAGGTTGACAGATTGCATCAACGGTAACTTTTTTTTTTTTATGAGTGCTTTTGACAGCTATAAAATTTTGAGATATGGCTTGGAAAGTAGCATCTGTAAATTGAATTGTCCCTTCTTTTGCCTCAGTGTCCTTTTTGCTGTTCCAGGCAGAAGGAGGTAACTTGTTCCCAGAAATTCCCTTTCATACTGTAATATTACTTTCTTTTTCAGTGCAGAACTAAAAAAGAACTGATAGATTTCATATTCTGTGGTACTGCTTCCGAACCAAGCCCTTCTGTGAGTTTCCAAATCCTTTTCTTCTACTCTCTTTTCTGTCTTACTCAGCATATTCCCCTTAAAGCTGTATCCTTCAAGGTCATCCTCTGTTGAGAGCTAATTGATTCTTCTTTCTCCTGGAGCCTGGGAGAGAAAGCAGAAGAGAGACAATCCTAGTAATTGTGTCTGGTACATTAGATTCAAGACTGGTCTCCCTTCTATTATTATGCTTTGCCCTTTATCAATACAGAAAAAAATTACTTCCTTTCTAGTTAGTTACCATCTTATATTATAATAGCATGTCTCCTTTACTGAAATAGAAAGGAAAGGTGAATGTTTTAAAGGTGAACATTTTAAAGTTGAGAGTGTCTATGCTAGTGCAATTACTCCAGAGAAGGTTTCTCCGCATGCAGGATATAGTATTACTCACTAAGCTACAATCTCCCTTCCTTGTGAAGACAAGCACATTGTAAAAATGCTAACATAGTTCAGCAGCTAAATTTTACTTCTGCCTTAGTCATCACCTTCAAATACAGTTCCACCATTTATCTAGGTTAGTGACCAACACACTTCCTTTGTACTGTCAGATCTGTATTTAAGTAACTACATCCATACATCTGCAAACAAGGCATTCTCCTCTGTACAGATGTTTTCGTGGTCTATTCTTCCCATTAAGTGATTTCTTCCGAAACAAATCCACCTTTCAGATTAGTCTGGAAAGGAGAGGGGCTGACTGGCCAGAGTGCTTTAGGTCTGCATGGGATACATGAGTACGTAGCATTGTGCTCTCAGCATCAGAAGCAGCTCCATTTATGTCTGCCTCACATGCAGCTTCTTGTAACACTCACAAAGCCCTCTGGTCCCTCCAGCTCCTACAGGGCTGCCTTTCTGGGGTGCCAAAGGGCACTTCTGTCCTTTGGCTGTGCCTGAAGAGAAGATGCCCTGGGCTGTTCCTGCATTCTTTCCACTTTGGCCTCCCTGGCTCCTTGGGGTGCAGGGGGTTGACGGGTCAGCTACATCTCCATCCCACTACCTCCATGTTCTCTGAGCTTTTCTGGGCCAGCCTGGAAAACGAGGTGAAGAAAAGAAAGCACTGCATGCTGCTATTAACCAGCCTTGCCTGGGACCACTGTCTTCTCCTTTTGCTAATTTCAGGTGCCTCTTCAGGTACATTGAACAATCATTAGCAAAAGCTGCTACTTTCTTATCCTGGGTAGAAAAAATGTTGGAAAAAATTCCACAGTGGACATTTACCTATGAAATGATCTTGACTGTCCTCCAAAGTAGTCCAGTCATGATGGCTGAATTTCTTGTGTCATGTTAGGGTTATGATGGGAAAAAGTCAAAAGAAAACTGGCCTGTCACTTAATTTGATATACTACTGCAAAATCTCCTTGCGAGTTTCTCTCTCTATCTGCCAGTTTCACTTGTTCATTCTCAGTTCTGAGTCCGATGTCCTTTCCTGTACAGCCAGTGATTGCAAAGGTCTGTATTTTATCTCTGTGGCAAGCTGGAGGGAGCCTTTCCCTCTGGTTTACAGGTGTTGCAGCCCAGGGAAAGGTTTCAATTCATGGATGGTGAGGATTTGCCGATAGCAGCTTGTCATGTGTTTGTTCTTTTTTCTCAAAAAGGCCAGTTTTGACCCATACTCTGCAGTTCGGAGCCCCACTGCAACACTGTAGGGTTAACTCCATGCCTGGCAGCATCTGGCAGCGTGAAGGTCATAGAGCTGCAGGTGGAGGTGATGCACAACAGGTTGTATAGCAGCTTTTCCTGTTTTCACTATTAGGTAGGACAGCACTGCAAAGGAGGCTGCTTTTTCTCCAGTGCATTAGAACATCTTAGAGCATGTGTTATTCCATATGTGATACAATATTGTTGTTGATTAGCCTCAAACATCTAAATGCCTGCATTAGAAAGCTAAGCTGCCTCGGCTTCCTGGTCAGCATTAAGGAAGAGACCTTGCCTAGGGTGGTTATCACAGTGCGACTTGGAAGAGTCACTCCCTTCCTCCAGTAAGTTTTGGCAATGCAACAACTCCAAGACTTGTCTTGAAAACCGGGACTTTTCTTTGTCAAGCCCTGTGAATTAACAGTGTCTTGTCATGAGACAGTTATAATTAATCATGGCCCAGATACCAGACAAGTTCTAAGCCTAACTTTAGAGTGTAATATAGGCATACTGATCTCAGTAAGCTCTGAAGACAAAACTAGCCCTCCATTAACATGCAGCAGTAAAGCAAGTGACAATTTACTGAGCCATCCGGTCTTTTTATGCCTCAAACACTTCTTTCTCCACTGTCCCAAAGGTTGTGATGACTTACACGTCTACAGCAGTACGGCAGTAATACCCAAGGTAGGGTGCAGTTGGGCTGATGGGATAAGATGCATAAGATGCTGCAGATTTCAGGGAGTTCACGTCCTTGATTAAGCTTTCCAAAGAGGTAATCGATTTATGCATATTTTCTCTCTCCAGCCCAGTCCGTCACACTGCCTATAAAACACCTTCAATAAGCACACAGTTTGGCCAGATTAACTTATTACTATTTTGATTTTTTATAGTTCTCTGCCTTCCCCATTGTTAAGACTCACTGCTTGCACAAAAACACTTCTTTCTTCTAGTAAGCATGCAGAGGGAAACTGATCAGTTCTGCATTTCCTTCTCTTGTAAAAGCACCCCCACA
Source organism: Centrocercus urophasianus (assembly GCF_019232065.1). Taxonomy (NCBI): domain Eukaryota; kingdom Metazoa; phylum Chordata; class Aves; order Galliformes; family Phasianidae; genus Centrocercus; species Centrocercus urophasianus. The sequence continues at coordinate 8,770,115 of NW_024884767.1, read as the reverse complement.
GCTTTTAAAACATGAATGCAGTTTTTCTTGCACACATAAAGCATCATGGGCAGAGCACAATGGAGAAAATGTTCTGAAGTACGTTCTCATAGTAATAGTCTCTATTTCTGAAGAGTAGCTTCCACTTGCATACCTTTTTAAAAGCAGATGTGAATACAGAAATACGCCATAGCTACACGGAATCTATGACCACTCTTTATTAAAAATGACAGCTGGGACTGTACTGCATCAAAAGTTTCTAAGCAAAATAGATTTTAAAAAAAATTTTAAAAATGAAACAAAAACACAGTAGTGTTTGGATCACCAAAATGATCATCTTTTTAGTATTTGTGGTACTTGTGAGTGAAATGTTTGATTTCCTACTTGTGCACTGTAAATAAAGACATACAGCTGCCCCACCTCAGATTTGCAGTGTCTCACCCCCAGGCACAGAGAAACCTTGGGCAACTGTCTCAGCATCAGATGAGAAGGTAGAATTTGGCTCACTGGAGCATAGGCAGCAGGTTAATTGTAATGCAGACCTGAAACAATACAAATGAGCGTTTTCATCATTTGCAGTCTTGCTAATGGAGATGCAATAGATTTGCTGCAGAAATCCAACTCGGAATCAATAGCAATGCAATGAGGCAGCTGGTTCAGGGAGAGCACATGTGATGCCAATCTACTGCAGACAGTACCTGGGAAGAGACTGCTTTAGCTCTGCATCAGGAAAGGGCAGACAGCCGTAGAAAGTGCCACAGGAGGTGATGAAAGACTTCTAAGAGGAAAAAGCTGGCCTTGCCCAGGATGGGGCAGTGTTAGGAGCAGAGGCTTTGTGTGGCTGAGGGGAGGGAATTCTTTCCTTTGAGGAAATCAGACTATTTTGGACCCAAATTCTGTTTTTGCTACAAGGTACTAAGGGAAGCAAAAAAGGACATCCTTGTGCTTAGGGTTAGGTTCAGGCCATGTGAAATCAGGAACGGATGGAGGCATGTTGCCTCTTGGAGATGGGTAGATGAATTTGGAGCATCTCTGGTGAAGGACTTCTGCCCTCTCACTGCCCAGACAGGCTCTGAAGATGAGCAGGCACTGTCTTTATGTGGATTGCTTTATGGTAGTCATGCTGGCTACCCTTACTATTTATACTACAGACAGCTCAGTGTCCGGGGGAGAAAACACTGTGAATTACATCTTGCTCCTTCACATTAAAATGTTTTGTGGAGGCCCAGACTTGATAGGAGGTACACATTAAACTCGAGAGCCAGAGCATGACTGTCATTTGGCAATTAGAGAGATTTGAAAGCAGCAAGGAAGAAATAACTATGCTACAGTTTTGGCCAGTGTAAGGCTGATGTGACTGCTTATTTACAACCTGTCCTGTCTCATCCTGTCTACTGTCCTCCCCCAATTCCTAGGAGAGGCTTAGTCATGAGGCAGAAGGTTTTAGCCAGCGAAAGATAGGCAGGAGCAAATCCATGGGGACATGGCTGGTTGCCCCTCTGGGCTGCTCTGAGCTAAACTAGAGGCAAGTTCATTCCAGTGTAGACAAGAATGGTGAGACTGTGGCACCCATCTATTACATTTCTCCTGTGTAGTTTTATGATTAAAACCTCATTCTAATACATATCAGAGAGTGTATTCAGCTATTCCACATATGCTTTCACTGCCCCCCACCCCCACTTTTTTCTTTTTGTATCTATGTTTCATTCTGGAACTTGCTGGCAGTGCGTTCTCATAACTCAGACAGCTTTTTATTTTGGCAATGAATATTGCTTCAGTTTTTGAGATGAAAGGAAATCAATAGTGGGTTGGTAGTCACATGGCACGGGGTGGGGTGAGTATATGAAGCTGTGATCTTAAGCATGATTTGTGACACTGTTCGGCATTTCTGTGGAATTCCTGAAAGAGATCTGAATTTTACAATTTTTAACAGTCAATTAATTCACATGATTAGACAGATCAAAGGAGAGAGAGGAAAAAAAAAAAAAAAAAAAAAAGAGTATCAAGCTTGTTCAAAAGCATTTCAGGTAAGAAAAAAAAAGAAAAGGACTGAAAGCTCACAAAAAATAACTTGAGTCTTCTAAGGTGCTAACAGTCTAAAGCTGAGGGGACTGGATCTCAGGAAGAATTAGAGTTACTTATCCTTTCCACTATTCTAAATTAATCTCTGTAATGAATTTAGTTTTTCAGCTTGAACAAAATGACCTGAATTTTCACTGGCGTATTTTCTGGTCTGTAACTCTATAAAACCTAGAAGAGCATTGAGATGCTCTAGTCCATGAACAACATGGCACAGAGAATCTTCCTGACTAGCTTCTTCCAGACATGTCCCATTTGTGGTGTCAAAACCAAGAGAAAGATTGTGTTTTCACATATTCCATCACTCTCTTTGAAACAGGACCACGCATACTGATTTTGAAATACGTGTTTGTATTTGAATGTTCATTCATTTATACCTTTCTCACCTAGATTTAAAATCTCCTTAATGACATCTGTTTCTCCTCTTGGGCAGTAGTTATCCAAGTCTTCTTGACAGACCAGGCATGCTGAGCTCCATAATTCTCCCCATGGAGGGAATGGTTTTCAGTCCCTGAATTATTTCAGCCCCCTTCACACTTTCTTGGTTTTCAGATAAATAGTGCTTTAATTTTGATACGATACTTACACATGAGCTAGTCCAAAATCCCAATAAGGGGCAGTAAAAACTGTTCATTCTCTCTGTCACTGTTAAGAAGCACCAAGATGCATGAGCTACTGCTAGTGCCTACTTAGTGTTTTAAGCAGTAAATAAGTAATGATGTCCAGTCAGGGCAAAAGACCCATATGTCACATATACAGGGGCCCTTTCTGCCCTGCTTCCTGAGCTGTCCCCAGGGCCATGTGCTGCTACTTGCTTGGGTGCAACAATAACTCTAGGGGCCAGTCAAGGGAATAATAAACTGACATCACCGTTCCTTGTCAATGCTGCACTTCAGAGGTTCTTCCATCTTTCTCATTCCACAGCTATTTCTGTCCTGCTCTGAGGGATACCTCCAGCAAAGCTCCTTGATTGAAGAGTGAAGGAGTTCTGTCATTGGTTCTGACTGTGCAGACTCCATCAGTCACTTGTGGTCATGCTTTCAAAGACTTCTTGCTACTTGCCCTTCAGACATTTCTTGTAATATTGTCCCAAGAATCATTGCATCAGCATCCTCATAATTTAGTTTGTCGTCTCAGCTCTTCCAGTATTTGGTTCTTTCTTCCACAAGTGACAGCATCCCCAGAGTATGTATACATGGGAGAGAAGGATTTTGGTGTTAGGGTCTATCAGATTAAATACAGTTGAATGATTACATTTTCTTCTCACACTTCTGTCCCAGTTTGTCTGCTGCATGGACTCAGCCTAATAGGATCAGATGGTCAGGCATCTGGAATCATCACAGGATGTGGGGATTTGGTAGCATGATCATATCAAGAAAGTCACAATGTCTGATGATTTCAAGATACTCTTGTATTTTCAAGACAGCACTCGTCAGGCCATGAGTGTGCTCAGCAGAACAGTTATCGTTGTGGAGGTAAAGTGCCATAGTAAGGGAGACATTAATCAAGGTGAGAGAAACAGCTGCAGGGGAATGGAAGAAGGATCACTTCTGCATCTAGTCTGAACTAGAGGGGAAGCAAACTGGTGTCCTTGTGATAGACAACTGAAGGTTTCCTGCTGGGTTGAGGCACAGGGTTGGGGAAGCTTGAGCTCATACAAGCCACAGAAGAACATAAAGCAGCCAGGAAAGTACTGGGAAACTGGAAAGTAGCATTTAAATCTGCCAAGTATAGGCAAGCAAGAGACATCTGACCCTTTCTTGTCAGGAACAAAGCAGAAATCTCTATTCCCTAAAGCCACAGATACCTACAATCTGCCTTAGATGTTGCAGAAGGTCAGGAGGCAGATTTTTCTCCTGCTGAAGAGCTGGACTATGAATATGAACATCCCTTCTTAGGCCATGCTTTGCTTCTCAGCAAACCTTCGCAAAGCAGATCCCCTCACCATCCATCCGTGCTGGCTACATATTCCTCACCAATGCTGAAATCCAAGGAGGTGCCCTTTGTGCCCTGTTGTCTCAGCTTCCCCAAGGGCTGGAGCCACTCTGCTCTGCCTGCACAGCAGCATGGCTCTCAGTCATTGAATTTCCTCCTGTCACTTTGTGCAAAAGCCCTTGGTACACTGCAGCTATCGCCTTATGCATTTTATCAGCCCACCCTGCTTTTTAGAGACTAGGATTTAGCAATAGAGTTAACAGATTGTGAAGGTTTTCACTAACAATTTTTGCAAACTGTTTCAGCTGTGCAATTTTCATGACATACAGCTGTGCATGTATTCTGTTGGTGTGCACAGAAAGGCTGCATTTCAGGCCAAACAGCCAATCAATGCAGTAACACACAATCTATTTTTCAAAGTTAATTGTAAGTTATCTCAAAATTCCCCTGTGCTTTACAGAATGGTGTATGGCCATGAAAACCAACATGTGTGCTGGCTTTTAAATGTTCGGAGATTCGACATGGCTAGCAACCTTTTTGTCGATTGCTACTTCCAAGCATGCGAATTCACCATATAGTGGAGATTAATTGAGATCCCTCAGATAAGTAGCTTTTCAGGCAACCCTGTAATTTTCTTAATTGTTGATAATCAACTGTTTAGCTTTTGCCATTTTCCCTTCTTCAAATTTGGAGAAAGGATTAAAAAGACGTGTTCTGTGAGTGTACACAGATAACTGGTGACAAGCCCAGGAAGCAGATTTACAGCTGTGAATCCGAGGAAGTATCAATTCCCTTAAGCCACTTAGCCAAGCAGAAGCTGGCAGGGGAGAGGAACTTGATACTGGGAGAAGGGAGATAGTGATGGTGGGGAGAAGAACTGAAGGCAAAAAAAAAAGCAGAAGATTATTCTGACACCTCCTGAGCAGAGCTGAGATGAACCAAGCATGCATGTCAGTATGCCAGCACTCAAATAAGAATTTGTTATCCAAACTGCATTGCCCCTAGCAGTTATTTAGCTGCTTCCCCATGTTGCAGACCAGTATGTGTCCGTGCTGTGCTCATGCTTTTTTATAATATAAAAGTGTTTTCTCTGGACTTATACTTCCAGAATTCTCATGCACATTAACAAGAGGCTGCAGTAGCACTGCTGTTGGATGCTAACTTACACTTCATTTATACATTAATTTTCACATGTTTCTCTATTTTACAAATGGGTGGTGATGGCATAATGGCAAAACATCCCTGATGATTAATCCAAAATGTTGACTTAATGGAAACGCTAAGAATGTTTTTTAAAAACACAGTTTGTAAATACTGTGCAAGTCATTTAAATCCTGCACTTGCAGTGGAAGACTTTAAAATGTCAGTCAATAGGGAAAGATCAGAAAATGACTTCACCATGAATTTTGTATAACCGTAAGTCACATCATAAGAGAAAATTTTGAGTGTTCAGTTATGGCAGTGAAACAACACGTCATGTGAAAGTGAACTGAAAATAGACTACTCAAGCTTAAAATCAGCCATATTGGTGAAGAAAAAAGCCAATTTAGTTACTGGCTTTTTTTATCTAAGAGTTAACTGACCTGAATCAATCACACAATAAGACAATGTGCCCTAGCCATTACTGCACCAATAGCAGCATGGTTGCTTGCTACCCCAAGGTAATTGGTTCATATCTCGACCTCATCAAGAGAGAAGCGTTAGCAAATTCCAGTCACACTCCCTGGTGACTGTTGATGAATGCAAATTCCTTCATTTTTACCACAAGTATTTGAAATAGCTCCTTATGTCCATGCTAACTCTGAGTTCAGTAATTTCTCAGCTCCTTTCTAGCTTCAGCTTGACCTCTGTGTGGCTTGATGTAAAAACAAAAGAAACCTTGGAATGATAATTTGAGTTCTAATACAATTCTGCTTTAAATACTGCTAACTTAAAGAGCGTCATGTTCTGTTCTGATGGCGAGTCTGTACAGTGAATGCCCACAATACAAAAGATGACTATGTAGCAGAAAAGCTACAGATCGAGAGATACCTGTAAAATTATGAGATATTCCAGGGTTGCTTACTTGCTAACACAGCTTTCAAAGTTGTCAGGTTTTGACTTTCCACATGTGATCACAACCTCAGTCTTTCTTGTGCTTCGCTTTCTTGCAGTGCTAGTGATGTGCCCTTTTCTCTATCTGGGCAGCCGTCAAACTCACGCTGTTCGGCATTCACAGCAGACTTGGACTAGAGATCTGCTCCAGAATGCAGCTCGTGTTTTGAATTATGCATAAGTCCATCATGGAGGGGCTGCATTTCATGGCCCTTCTTTGGGGGTGATGATGTAAGGAAGTCAAAGTAATATAGTGACACTTTTCATTTTTCATGTCCTAGCGTGGTTAAGAGCAACCCTTGAATTGTGTCATTTTTCTCCCATGTGACTGTTCAATCACCTGAGAGTACTAGCCAGAGTTTTGTGGTGAGATTGATTATACTCCCAACAAAGTGCTTCCTTCAGCTCAGCGCCGGGAAGTAGCCTAGTTTAGAAGCTAATGGGCTTCAGTCTGAAGGCGAAATGGTGACTGTGATTGAAAGGTCACTGCGGTGCGTGCAAGTCCTTTGGGCTACATACTGACAAGTACTGTGATCCTGGGGAGGTTGTTCTTGTGGGGATGTTTTTAAGCTGGACTGTACTACACTGCAGGGTCATTTCACCTTCTCCCTTGAAAACATCCATGGGAACAGGAGTGGGAGTGTTCAGACCTGTAAAGAGAGAAGGACGCTGCAGACATAAGGCTGATTTTTTTTTTTTGCCCTGGTAGCCTGTATAGTGCTGGTGCTGAGAGGTTTGCAGCATCACTGCTAGCATCAGCAAAACGCACTGCAGGACCAGCAAGGACACCAGCTTGCACAACATGAGATGCAGAGAGCAGAGAAGCAGTCATCTTCCATTAAATCTCCCAACATGAGTTTTGGGACCAAGCTGCACTCATTTCTACAGCCAGCCTGTGAGAGAACCAAAGAAATATACCCATCATCCCACTGCACGGAGAGCAAGTGGATAACAACGTTATAGGTAAAAGCTTACAAACATTTTGCCTTGCTCAGTTTCTGAGCACCAGCAACTCCTCTTAGGGAGGACAGTGTGATTTCAGCAGTATCACAGAGGAGACCTGTAGCAATGCTGCAAGTGAAATCTCACAGCCTGAGAGGCAGTCATCCTATCATCTGTAATGTGTGACATGTACCGATGAAAATCTGGATAGAAAGGGGAGAAAAAATGCAAATAAATATGTTTGAATAAAGATATACTAAAGGAAAAGTCATTCCAGAATCCTCCAGTTCCAGATTTTTTTAAGGTAGTAATCGGAATTATTGCTTAAAATATATATAGGAAGACCATGGGTCTTCACTGTTAAAATGCATTCCTTGCTGGCATTTATTGCTAAAAATGGATGAGATAAAATACATGTAAACGAAATCAGATCCTGACATTTGAAGTTAGACTGTTTTTCTGTCATTGCTTTATTGAATATAACAGACTGTTTGCTAATGGCTTCCTTCAGGAAAAAAAAAAAAAAAAAAAAAAAAAAAAAAATTGCAATTCTTTGACATTTGACAAGTGAACATTTAGCTAAAGTTTAGAGATCATATTTCCCAAAGTTAGAGCTGTATATGTCAAATCCTTACTGTTGGCTGAATCTCAACCAGCTGCAGAGTCTAGCTGTTTACTTTTATATTTGTTTTCTGGGTGATTTCACTTGTTTGTTTGTTTTCTTAGTAGAGGTAGCTTGCAAAATACCAAATCTTTTCAATTTTGTGCATAAAGATGCAAAATCAGCTAGTTATTTTGAATGCCCTTGAAGTAGGACAGCACAGAATACTGGTGCTCTCTGAGGACTGGTGGAATGGGAGGGGGACTCAGTGTGATTTCTTCTGCATAAAACCCCCTTCCTAGCTGGTCAGCCCTGCTCAGAGAGATTTTTTTCACTTTGCCCTTCACTACTGTCATTACCGTAATAAATTGAGGATAATTATTTGGCTTGAAACTGCTCTGCCTTCTGCTGTGTAGGTGGGGAAATGATGCCAGGAACAGTCCTTTCTTCTTCTGCCAGTTTGCTTTTCTCTGCAGCAGGGATACTATACATACAGTACTGTATAGCTGCTGCTGTTAGGAAAAAGCAACCTAAGCACTGCCTCAGCTAGAAATGCAAGATTGATTACATTAGACTTCATTTATTCTGAGAGTCCTGCATAAAATCAGCTCTTGAGACAGTTAATGCTATTGCTTCAGAGTAGAAAATGCCAGTGTTAACAGAGGGCTTGTTAAGGAAAGTTGGTTTGGTACAGAGCACCAGAGCATGGATCAGAGTGAGTCACTGTCAAACTCGTACCTGAAGAAGGAGGTGAAATGAAGGTTTGTAAGTGATGACGTCTTCTGTGCCAGTCAGTGCTTTGCCAGTTGCTGGGGCACCTCAGAAAGCTGTATCTTCTGAGGATTTGAGTTCAGGTCTGCCACAATAGCATTTACAGAAAACACAAATGTGTTTTAGCCATGTCCCAACCTGTCCTGCTGCTCGTTTTGTGAACCTCATTTTAAAATGAAACACGCTGTTCTGGAACTAAATAACCGAGTTCTACTTTGCCCTTGCACTGTAAAGCTCTTCTTCAGTGGTCCACTGGGCAGAAAGAAAACTGACTTTTCCATCATATGAACTCAGCATACTACATAGGTGAGGCTGTAGTTCTTGACTCTGGGGAAGCAGATGTGCAAATAAATAGGCAAGCGGTTTTTCCATCCACCTTATCTCGAAGAGCCCAGCCTTAAAGTTCAGTTCCTGTGTTACGATCAGTGTAGCCTCCCATTTATAAATGTCCTGGCTTGTGCTAGGCTACTCACAGCCAGAGCAGTGATTTTCATGGAGCTGGAGTGAAATATGTGATCTGCAGGAGTGCCTCAAGACAGTATTTCCTGACCATGGCCTGTCCCTACAGATAACTGCACAGTGCCTTGCACTATGCTCTCCTATGCTGCAAAGCATCTTGTTCATGACATCCCTTTGCCGCTCACTTATCTTCCAGGGCCAACATTGATGGGTGAATGTTGAATTCACAAGATAACTTGCAGATGCTTAAAAAGTCCTTTTAGGTGAAAAAAGTTGATGGTACTCTGTAGAGGACTATACTCTCAAATGGCTGTTAGGATCTGAGGCAGGTTGTAAGGAGGTCCTTAATCTTTCTTTAGGGTCTGACCATGCCAATATAGTTTCATTCTGTGGGTGAATATCTACTGGCTCTTACAGTTTTACGTGTTCCCTGGGCTTTTGCACACTCTCAGATCAAAACTTCATCTCTCCCTACCCCTAGGGAAATGCAAAAGCAGTAACTTACTAAGGGGAGGGAAACAGCGACTGTGTGTCTCCTCTTCAGTACCTTCTGTTGAAGGTATTGAGCAAGGATGCACTTTCTGTGAAGTGCTGCAGTCTGCAAGACAAGAAGCAAAATGCTGTACACCTCTTAGACACGAAACAATAAAGAGCCATTTGGCTTGCAAACTACTGGCAGCCAAAGTGATACTCTGCCATGCAACACAACTGTTTTGCATTCAAATTGAGCAGAAGGAGACACATTTCAGGCTATTTTTAACATTTCAGATTAATTGGTGGGGTATTGCAGTGGGCTGGTCTTTGGTGAGAAGTAAAACTAGGAAGGAGGAAACATGCCTATTTTTCAGAAGCTGCTTCTACAGCACGGTGCATGCATGAGTTAATGCCTGTTTAGTGAAGCCATACTTTTAGGCCTGAATGCTAAGCTTTTACCAAATACTCTGGTACAGCCAAGCGTACGTTTTCATTTACTTTGCTGGGATTATCTGTGGGACTGGCCTGGGCTTTTCAGGTATTAAATCTTAATAGCTGGAAGATAATTGATAAACACAGATTGTGTGGTATAGCCCCATCTTTCGACCCGCCTTCGGAGATGTGAAAACCAAAAACACCTGCAATAGACAAGGCTTATTAACCTTTTATTGTCACTGATGTTTCTGACTGACTGACTCTAAATTACCCAAATCTATTTTGTATTTCCTAAGCACTATTTTTTAAAGAGGTCCCTTGCATTCTGCAATGTTTCAGTGGTTTATTGTTTCATAATCGCAATACCTTATATCATGTCCTGGTTATCTGACACTTCCAGAGAATGACAGTGAAGCTAAAGGCTCTTTATCTATTGTCTTGGGACATGGGTAGGACCTACTTCCACTTATGGATTCAAGGTCTTTGTGGGGGAGAGGGGGAGTTGTCATTGCTTCTTATGAGGCTAAAATTACTTTATCATTATGGAGATTAAATAGGATAATCTCAAATGCTCTTAATGTATTAGCATTGCCCGATTCCAACTAAGAGCTGGTGGAACAATATTTCCAGGGGACCATCTATTATTCATTTCTCTTTCTTCCGCTAAATGTAAGACCATAGACACTGAGTGTAACTAGTTTTACCTTTGCTTTAAAAGCAATGCCATGCTGTTTCCTCTTTTGTAGTGCAACTCACTCCAGTCATTTGGAGAACTGAGCGGCAGTCTGCTCTTGCCAGGGCCAGGGAGGCCATAGTTTATTCTAACCAAAATGAGCTCTTCAGGAGTATAAGACATAAGCAGAGAGTTATCCATGAAGCTTAATTTATCACCAGAGACAGAGAACTCCCTAGTAAATGAGGATTCTCGTACAGCCTCCCACTCCCCTTCTCAGTGTGTTGCCAATTTTAGGGAAAATTAAACAATTTGGCAGGGACCAAAATCATACCGTTTCCCTCAGAACAACAGTTACAGCAGACCTTTCCTAGCTATATTTTGCTGAGTTCCTCTCACACAGATCTGCTCTGCTCTATAATTGCATTTCATAAAATGCGTTTGTCTGCCTAACTCCTGCTTTGTCATTCCTGCAGCGCAGGGTCTCACTGGTGCTAGCAAATGGTGCTCTCTCAAGCCTGGGAGAGTGCAGCAACAGGGAGCACTGCTGAAATGCCAGGGTACCACAGAGGGTACTGCATGATGCCAAGCCATATGCTGACCAAGCTCCTTATGTGTCACAAGTGACGTACATGCTCCCCTGTGTCACTTGAAAAGCACCAACTGTACTACTTTGAGGAACGTGCTGCCTCATGCAGTACAGGCAGCAGGCTCTGTTTTTCTCAGCACTGGCATGGCAGTGTCTTTCACATTTGCTTCTTTGGCATTGTAGATATGGCCAGGTAATCACACATGCTTCTTAACTTTTTCTGACCTGTGCCAAGTCATACTGCTTTGCCTGGCCTGGGAGAGAGACAGCATTCTCTCTGGTGCTGGTTGGAGCAGCCTTTGCTCTAACTCCCAACCAGCAGAGATCAGCAGGAAATTAGAGGATTAAATTGAAACTAAATACTGGATGTGGATGATCTGGTGACACTACAGGCTCTTGCAGAGTGCTGAAGGATCATGCTGAAGGTAAAGTTCAGTCCTGAGCCACTTGAGCCTTTAGCACTGCTCGGAGTAAGGCAGCTCTGCCTCTGCTGTGGCCAGAATTCCAGCCTTAGCATTGGTCTTCTTTAGGACTTGAGATAGACAGACTTCAGAAGGACCAGAACTGCAAATGATGCACATACACATGACTCCTTTGGGCTTCTATTGTAGGTTAGCATAATATTTTCAGATCCATGCCGCAGTACTTTTGTTTTTGCTGGCCTTATAAGGCTTGCATTGAGGCTGCAACCTGCTGTACCAACAAACCAAGAGACAGAGCCCTTCCTCTAAGCAACACAGTGAGGAGAGACAAAAGGTTGAAGAGGAAAGCAGTGTGACAGTGCTCATACTTCAAGCTTAATGTAGAGCAAGGGGGTGAATGTAAGGCTGTTTGATCACATCTTCCCTGCTGGTGTGCTCACGTAAGTGCTGGTGGATGCTCCCCTTGCTGGGACCCACTGGTAGGAGATAAAATTGCAGAGGTGTCCATGCAATTGCAATGTCTGTGTAGAAGAAATCATGTAGTGTGTGGCCAGTACATGACAAATGTTATCTATCTTTGTCCCTAAAAAAGCAAAGCAATACAAGACAGATGGTTTGTACTCCAGAGAGGACTTAGACTTCTTAGCAAATCTCCTTAGGTGTCAGCCAGCATACTTTGATATTTAACCCTTCTGAAAATCTGCCCGGTCTTCAGAGAAGAGTGGCACTGCCCCTGAAAAATAAATTCTGCAGATTCAGCCTTGGCCCACTGTTTCCCATTATTCCTGTCTTAGTTCAGGGATAATAGGAAGCAAATCAAAAACAAAACCTTGCCTTCCTGCCTGCGGGAGCGTGGTGATGAGAGCCACGACACTTGCTGTGGTCTCACGTTTTCCCCCACAGCATCTGTTCAGTCATTATTCATTAAGGTTGGCAATAAAAGCTCCTGATTTTGTGAATTCAAGTGGTGTAGATGCTGGGAGCTATCAGTTGGATTGTGGCCTTGATTTGGTCAGCTGTTGTCAAAAGCTACTAAACTACTAATGGCTATTGATTAGGGGTCTGCAAATGCTAATTGAGATAGCTGTTCTTCAAGTCTGCTTTATAATAAAGATGGCCTCAGAAGCTTGCAAGGTTAGACTAATTGTCTTAGAAGTCGTTAATAGATGAGTGAGATATCCTACCATGCAGCACTTAAAAGATAAGCAATGGACTGGCTTGTAAAATCTACCCAGATACTGAAGCAGACTGCTCTGCAGAGGCCAACACTTAGGTGTTACCATGAGGCCCTCAGTAGTCAGAACCTCCTTGATGAAGTGTCAGCCCTTTGAGTCCTGGTACTATGTGAAAATCTGTACTTCTCTCCTCTTCTGTTTTATTTTTTGCATCAATTTCCAGTCATGATGTTTGCAAAAATAAGCCTTATGCCAATTTCTTGATTTTTGAATGCTTGGGATTGGCAAGACAGACTGTACAACCTTTTATTGAGAATGCAGGCTTCAAATCTTGGCATCTTCAGGAATACAGCTTTTAATAGAACTTTTTTTTTTTTTCTTGTTATTACCAAACATTTTAATTCATTCCATTTTATGACAAGCTCTTCAGAATAGACTTCTGGATTACTTTTTTTCTTTAAATAACTGTCCTTGTTCCACAAAGTTTCTCTGAATAAAAAATGTAAATAGACCCATACGTTATACTGGTAGAAGATGTGGATGATGTTGCAAATGTCTAAAAGCCTCTAGAATGTTTCAGAAATACTTAGGGTAATTTTTGAAACTTCTCCACAATTTCTCCACAAATAGTTCTTTTCCCACAAGGAATGACTACTCTATCCCTGGCAATATGTGTCTGGTATCCTCCAAATGACATTAAGCTGCTGAATTGCAAGTTTTTCTTTCCTGTCATCCCCCATGCAAAATTTAATGTGCTTATATGCACATGTGCATGCACACACACACCGTGACCTACACACAGAACATTTGCCAAATACAGTGTTGGAATGTCTTAGTCTCCTTGCTCATTCCTCTACCATTTCAAGAACTGCATGTCCTCCATTGCACAGAAGGTCATACTTATGAAACTAACAACTTTCCCTCTGTTAAGTCTGTAAAACTAGATCTGAGCCAACCAAATGGTTTTATCAGCTGCCCCATGCAGAATAACAGTTTTACAAAGAAATGAGCCACTGTTTCATTGTAAATGTAACCTAAAAACTAAACTCCTGATTTGTTGTCTAGTACCAGTGCTTTGATGCATTGATTTGAGGGTTAAAGAGGGAGAAGTACTCAAGACTCATTTCATTAGTGTCCTACCAGAATGAGCATGTACAGCAGCCTGTCCAACTGAGCAACCTTCCTTGAAAATGGGAAGTAATGTGCTACTGGGGAGCCAGCCTCTCCTGTGTGCTGAGCTGCATCTGACACTGGATAAGTTCAGGTTGGATATTAGGAAAAATTTCTTCTCTGAATGAGTGGTGATGCAGTGGCACAGGATGCCCCAGGAGGTGGTGGAGTCACCACTCCTGGAGGTATTCAAGAACCATGGGACGTGGTTAGTGAGCATGGTGGGGGTGGGCTAGTGGCTGAACTCGATGTTCTTAGAGGTCTTTTCCAGCCTCAATGATTCTGTGATTATTCTGTGGCTATGCTGTTTCCCACTAGCTGTGATCCATAACAACTCCAGTATCCTTTTCTAGAGTCATCCTTACCTATCTGCATGTGTACAGTTGAATAACTTTTCTCCTATGCCCCACTGAACAGCACCTTAGTATTTCTGCAATCCATTCTGCTGTTTTTTCAAAACTTCTTTCCAAATAGATACTGTCTACCATGCATTCACACTCTCACGACTATAACCAATCTTCTCAACCTTTACTGTTTTGCCAGTGTGTGACACAGGCCATAGCAATGTGTGACAAATGACATAAATGTGGAACACTTGTGCCCCATTGCGTATCGTGCTGTAACTGACAAATTGTAATCGTTTTTAGCCATAAAACCTGTTTACAGAATGCTTTTTCAGTCAGTGTGAGTCATGTAAACGAGTTTGTGTTGCTTGCTTGTTTATATGTGATTTGAAAATTGGGCTCTGTGGTCAGTTCTCTGATGGTGGAGGCAGAGCATCTCAGCAGGCAATCTCCGTTGGTACCTGCAGAAGTATGATGGCTATGAGAGCAGGCAACCATCCTCCTGACTTAACTTCAAAGCACGTTCTCACCTATAGCCACGCAGATGCTCCTGCATCTCCATGTAGAACCTGAGCTGGGTGCAGCCATTGGTAGATGTGCCTCTTCCAAAAGATTCTCCCCCATGCACTCAAGGCTCAAGCACTGGGATTTCTTCTCCTTCAGCCCCTGCTGGCGGCACGTCAAAAGGCAGAGTATTTTGGAAAGATCAGGCCCCAGCTGTCAGAAAAATGAGTGAAACAGGATTAGTGGCCATGTCTGAGAACACGCCAGCTTGCTTATGCCTCTCTGAAAGCATGTGGCAGAGCCGTGGATAAAACCTTCATCCCCTTCCGGCAGAGCACAAAACTGTAATTGTGTAACCACTTCCTCCCCGTGCAGTCCTTTGTTGGTGCTGGTTGCAGAGTTAGCTGGTGGGAAGCAGCATAATGCCAGGAAACAGGGATGGGGGGTTTCAGAAGGAGGCCTGCGACCCAGAGGGGCGGGAGATCCCTATGCTGCTGTCCTCAGAGCCTTGTCCTTCTCACATGGATGGTGGCATCTGGGAGCAGCATGCTCCCTCAAGGTGCCAACACCAACCCAGTGAACGTGTCATGAGGACGACAGTATCAGTTTTATGGCAGCTTTAACTCAGCACACGTGTAAATGTTCAATCTCACACCCGTTCTAAAAATTTGCCACGTTCAAGATTTGCAATTAAAATGAAAGAGAACATTGCTCTTCATGGGATGCTGCAGAAAAGTGATGTTTTTTGTGTGTTGTTTTTAGAAAGCTGTTACCACAGTGCCCTCATTCCATAAATGTATTATTGACTTTGAGAATAAACTAGTGGTGAGGAATAATTCAAAGTCACCAGAAAGGGAAATATAAAAAGCTTCTGAAAAAGTGCAAAGATGTCTGCTTGGTAGCTTGGAAATCCCTTGGCATTTAAGCATTTGTAATTCTCACTCGTACTCAAGAATCAAGCATTATAATGGGATAAGGGCTTGGATGGCAGAGAAAAAGATTACCAAAACTGACTCAGCAAAGTTCAGCATCTCCCTCCACTCCTGATCTGATGGCAGGAGTTGTTACATATCAGATTGTGCACACAAGGAGAAGTTCTGCACACAGGAGAAGTTCTCACCCAGGCTTCACCAGGAGCAGTGTGGACTCAAAGACACTGCTGAAAGTCCCGTGTCCTCTCCACCTCCTCACCCTCCAAAAAGAAGAGGAAAGGTATATTTTACCCTTTTAGAAAACAAATCTGCACAGATATTGCAAGCGTTGAGAGCTGCAGCTGCTCCTTCATGATCTCTGCAACTGAGTGTAAAAAAATCATAAAAAATCAGGTTCTGAAAAAGCTGTTCCTGCTACAGTTAGCACCAGATCTGCCCAGCAAGAGCCATTATAGACTGGTTTGCGTTCATTAGTTATTGTAGTTATTTTAATGAAGTACTTAAAGATGTAGGAAAGTGCCATGAACATTCTACTCAAGATTTTTTTTTAATAAGCATTGGTAATTAATGATGAGCACTAAATTAGACAGCTTTTTCAGTTTCTTGGCAAAGAAATCTGCAAACATATTGCATAATAACTGTTCTCAGGACAATGTTCTGTCATGGAAATTCTGTCACTTGGGCAAATATTTTATAACTGTTCAGAGCCTCACAGTTTTGAAGAATAACTACTTATTTCACAGCAAGGAGACAAGAAACAAAAGTGGATGTTCTCGTTAGCGTTCACTTTTGCAATATCATTAGACAACCCAGACAATCATTCCAGGCGAAAAAAGCTTTCCTAATCCACTGCACGTATTGATTTTTGCTTTCGCCTTCATATTATTTTTTTGTTATGCGGCGTGTAAGTTGCAGAATTGTGTAAGATTTGCTGGTGAGTTTGAATGCTTTGTGGAATGGGTACAACTGTTCTACTTGAGAGCTGTATATTGTGCTTAAAAAAAAAAAAAAAAAAGCCATGCCATTAAGGAAAAGATATATCATTTTTAAAAGAATAAGGCTGATGGGAAATCTGAGAAGGCTGCACCCAGCAAGGGGAATTAAAGCAGCATGGTGAAATGTCAGAGGACAGAGGCTTAAGAGGAATGGACACACATTAATGACGAGAAACCACAAGTCTGGGACCAGGCCTGGGCATCTGATGAAAGCTGGGTTGTTCAGGAGAGGTTCTACTCCAGGGGAATGTCAGCTTGAGTCTGCATGGAGCTGCTCCTCTGCAAAATAGCCACCAGTCTAGGGTCAGCAGCAAGAAACTCAGCCCATTTCCTTTTGCCCCAAATCCCAGGGGCTGCAGGAAGGGACATGCCAGTCCTCAGAGGCCTTTGCTTTCTGCTGGGTGCAAACCTTGCAGCTCCTGTAGTTGGCTGCCTTTGTGCAAAAGACAGCCTGTTTCCCCTCCTGTCTGCACAGCATGGGATGTGACTCAGGGCTGGCTCCTGCGGTTTGTATGGTGCTGGGCTTGCACTGACCATAGTGGGATGGAGACATTGAGAGTCCCTGTCCCTCTGGTTGCATTCTCCATATCCATGTGACTGGTGAAGCAGCTTTCCCAGCATGAGTTCCCAGCAGGGTCTCCATCACAGCTTTGCAGTTTAGTAGCTAATAGCAATAATTGCAAATACCCAAGGGTTAGAATTTCTAAGTTCCCAGCCAGTCCTTACAGGGGATTACATCTGATTCCTTTCACCAGCATGAGTTTAGCAATGCCTGAGTTCTTTTGAGGTGGTGAAAGCTGCTTGTCTGTTTGGGGTGTGTTTTTGGACATGCAGTTGGGAACACACGTCTCCTCCCTCACTAGCTATGGTGGTTAACAACCTTCACAGTAGTGATGCTTGTCCAAAGCCTGGCAAAATGAATTGTAGTTGGAATCTGCTCTGTCTGCTTTGCTTCTAGTTGGCTGCTACCATTTCAGGTCTTCCTTGATGCCCAATCATGTACATGTGGCTGAGTATGCTGATGTTGTGGCAGCCTACAGAGACCAAGCAGATGAAGGCAGCGGTTTCAAATGGCAAAGCACTTGGGCTGATTAAACACTTTTCTTTTTGTTAGAAAGAAACAAGGAAGGCGCCTATCTTCGGAAGAGCCTAGGCCCTTTAAGGAAAACCATTACTTAATGCTTTTCAATAGAAGGCACATATTATGCTTTTTTTTCCTCAAGAATATCTCTAGTTACCCGCTGTTGCAGTGCAGCTGAAGGTGAGACATAATGTGGTTCTACTTACAGCTGAGAAATTCTCTAATTACTGTGGAAATGTCGTCCTCCTTTTTCATCCTGTTGTGTTCCCTTCACTAGCACAGCCTGCTACCATGAGTCATCTGCCCAGGGCTTTAATGAAGTTAGTCTGTGGTGTCAAGAGCAATCAAAGTGCTTTTGCAAAGTAGATCTGCACTTTTACTTTTAGCCCGTCCATTCACAAGTCCTTGGCTGCATCTCCAAAGATTCTCCTGCATCTGCTGGGGAACAGCTGTGCTGATTTTATGTGTGGGAAGAACAGGGCAGCATCCTTGAGTGCCTCGAGCTGTCTTGAGTGCCACACCAGGCTCCCCTTGTTCCAAAGGCTGCTATCTAAAGCTTGCCTTCCTTCTGGAAGCTTTGGAGACATTTTGGCAGAAATGCTCTAGATGCAGGACATCCATGATTCCTGACAGAAAGACTCTTCCTCGGGAAGAGCACCCATCTCGGCCTGTGCTCTGGGTATCCAGCCAAACAGATGACATGAACAGCCAGCTGTGTGTGTGCAGCTGTGACCCACTCTCCCTCAGGCCCGTGGCTTGCTGGTGTTTTGTTGTCTCTATGTTGAGATCTCTCCCCACCCAGGGCCCTCAAGCCAAAGCTGGAGCTCAGGAGAAACAAGCTCTGAACACAGACAAGGGATGGATAAGGCCAAGCAGAAAATGCATGGAGAACACAAGGACTGCCTTCCTAAGCCAGGGTGAGGATGGTACAAGTGCAAGAATGTGGCCCAGAGATTTACAGTCGGAAGCACAGGAAGCAGGTGATATGGGGAGGAGTAGCTGGGTTTGAGAGGATGCCACAACAAGCACAGTAGTTATTAGCAGCTCTTATTCTGAAAAAGAGAAATGCAGCAGGAAGGAGGAAGCAGCAGCTTTGTAGCTGGTGCAGAGGCAGAGGCCTGGCACATCTGCCTGACCCCACTCTGCATGGATGGATCCCAATTTCCTTCTTCTTGCTTGTCTTGAGTTTTGCTTCATTTTCTGAGCTTCTCCTAGCCATCTCATTCAAGCAAAGCAGTAGAGATACGTAATTTATTTCTTCCATGCCTCATCTCGAAATCTGCGGTTTTCTGCAGGCAACTCTATGTGATGTTTCCTGGCAGTGCAGAAACAAAACCCACAAGCAAGGATGTGTCTGTGTGGTCACTGGAGGCAGCGTGAATGCTTGGGAAATATCCTGGACCAAATCCATTCAGCAAGGAAGGTCATGTCAGAAATGAGCAGCCTGCTCTGCCGCTGGCATGCAGTCTGGCAGGAGCTACTCCTGGAGTGCTGTGCCATTACAAGCCAAGGGCAGCAGTGTGTGCAAGATAGCCAGGGCTTCAGTCACTTGGAAATAATCACGTCCTGTTTGATTGCTTCAGTTTAGTGCTGAGCTGGTCGTTTCCTCTTCCCTGGGCCCTGCAAACTGCTGCCCACTGAGCATGAGCACTGACAGTATGACCATTGGTAAGAGCATCACCCACCTGTGTGCTGGGCTCTCTTGTCTTGAAGCTGGTGCTGGATGCCAGCATATCAGTACTAGTGCAGCCATTTGTATCAAGACTTCCTTTTCCCTTCTCTTTTGCCTTCCACACAGATGTGCCACCCTCATAACGGGTGCAGGCAGCAAGGGCTGTTAGTGGGCAGTGGGACATCCCTGAAAGGTGCTCAACATCCCTGAAGAAGTGCAACAGTGAGGGGAGCAAAAATGCTGGTGGAAGCAGGAGTGACACCTTCTGCTTCTGCCAGCTCAGGGATGTAGAGGCAAGCACTATGTCACAAGGTTTCAAAAGAGGGGTGGCCACAGGGCGAGTGAGGCAACTGTCCCCACCGTTGTGCTCTCACAAGGCCCCATCTAGAGTACTACATCCAGGCCTGGTGCCCAAGGCACAAGAAAGATGTGGAGCTGCTGGAGTGAGTCCAGAGGAATCCATGAAGATGCTCAGAGGGCTCGATCACCTCACCTACGAAGGTTGAGGGAGTTGGATGTGCTCAGCTTGGAGAAGACTAAGGGGAGACCTCACTGTGGCCTTCCAGTACTTGAAGGGAGCTTATAAACAGGAGAGGGAGTGTATTTTTACACTGTCTGATAGTGATAGGACAATGGGAGTGGTTTAAAACTGAAAGAGGTAAGATTTAAATTAGATGTTAGGAGGAATTCTTTACTCAGAGGGTGGTAAGGCCCTGGCTCAGCTGCCCAGAGAAGCTGTGTTGCCCCATCCTTGAAGGTGTTCAAGGCCAGGTTGGATGGGGCCCTGCGCTGCTGAGCTGGTGTGGGCAGCCCTGCCCACAGAAGGAGGATAGAAAGGGTCAGTCTCTAAGGTCCCTTCCAACCCAAGCCATTCTGTGATTCTATGGTTTATGCTGCTCTGCTGATGACTGTTTCCGATTCCTTCTGTCCAGTGGATCAGATGCCCAGAGCTCTGCTATAAAGCACCCATTTCAGGAGCAGGATACTGTTCTTTGCTACAGGCAGCTGAAGCTTCTTTTCTAAACATCACAGAGGGAAGGCAAACAGCAAAGCTCTCATTAAATAAGTAAACAAACTGTAATGCCACCCAGACAAACCCAGATTTTCTTGCGTTTCTCTCCCTTGGGCAGGGTCTGTGGCACCGTGCGTTGAAAAATAGTAATTTACAGCACAGTATGAAAGGAGAAATGTTGCATGAATATTTAAAAAACCCAGTTAGTCAAAAACAGCTTAGTCATGAGTGAAATAGCCTTGCAACACCCCATTAGCTGCCTGATGTTCTTGTCCTGGTGTACAGCCTTGCTGCTTCTGCAGCACTCTGTTGGGGCTTATCTTTGATTTGGGGTTTTTTTGTTTGTTTGTTTGGTTGGTTTTTTGTTTTGTTTTGGTTGTTTGGGTTTTTTTTGTTTGTTTGTTTTGTTTTGTTGTGTTTTTAAGAAAACTGATCCACAGCAGAAATACCTACCCCAGTCATGAGGAATGTCACATGGAAATTTCCAATGACAGCTGCCTGAGGCAGGCGGGGGGCAGGGGGAGGCAGGTGGTGCCCTCTGGGTGCACACAACTCCCATTGTTGTATCTGCAAAATACAGATGAGGGAAACCTGTCATTTCTACACAGCAGGCAACATTGTGGCCAGCTTGCTTATGTCCAGTACCTTCTCCAGGCTCTTTTGTGCAGCATCTCTTGGTTAGCATGTCAGAATTGGCATGCAGTAGACACAGGGAAGCTGGCTTCTTGGGAGGTTGTGGGTTGCTGCCATTTGAATGCTTTGAGTTTGCCCCATGGTGCAATGTTCCTCTATTTTCCTGTAAGCTACAAAGAGACAGCTTTAACACCCTCATTCTGCCTCCCCCCCCATCTCCTCCCCCTTCAGACTTTCCCCTTCAGCCTTTAGGTAACTGTTCATTTAAGGGTGCAGGACAGTGCTCCCTGAAAGACTGCTCCATCCTTGGAACTCCTGCATGTTTCCTTCCAGCCAAGGATAAAGTAGGATTATTAGAAGTGTTTTAAATGACACGTAACATGAACTAACCTTGGAAAACTGCTACCCTGTCTGCAAGTTCACAGAGTGCTAGTCTTGGAGCCAAAAGTACATTGTAGATTAGATTGCGAAAACCAAACTTCAGTGATGGTATAGTCATAAAAATTCATTGATAAATGAGTGGGGAGACTCCCAAATCTTGCACATTTTCACTTTTCCATCATTAGAGCAAGCACAGCTTCTGCTTGTTGCCTGCTTCTTCCAATGTCCCAGAAAGAGTACAGTCGTATATATTTTGGGGACAAAGCTGGAGAAGATGAGGAAGTTAGTGCCCCTGGCTGTTCTTTACTGCCAGTCCTCTGGCATGATGGTTGAGCTACACTTCTGAGGGTATTGTGATGATTTTTAGTAACTCTCTGTGAGTCAGTGACAAATATCTGTTTCAGTGGAGTCAGATTAGATGAAAACCTGGCAACTGCATCCTAATATGAGCAGAAATCATATAATCACTAAGGTTGGAAAGGACCTCCAAGATGATCTAGTCCAACTGTCCACCTACTACCAATGTTGCCCACTAAACCACGTTCCTTAGTATACATGGTTCCAGATCCCTCTGAAGATCCTTTCTACCCTCAGACTGATCAACACTTCCTTCCAAATTGGTATCATCTGCAAACATTCTGCTGTCTGGCCTACCTATTGAACAGCCCACAGAAAACAAATCTGGTCATGGCCTCTGGTCTCCACTAGGCAGAAAGCTCTTGCCAAAAAGAATGTGGTGACCCAGATTGAATGCCTGCCCAAAAATGTGTCTGTTTGGGTCTCTGGTTGCAGAGTGTGCCTGAGCCTGTCCCTGCTGGTGAAGGGTGGCAGGGATATCACCTGCATGAGCTGTGATCAGGGGGATGATCTGCTCCGTATGGTGGAAGAATTGAAAGAGGAGGTGGAGAGGTTAACGAGCATCAGGGAATGTGAGCAGGAGGTAAACTGGTGGATCATCTCTCTGCCATACCCGCAAGAAAGGCACCTGGGTGATACATCCCAAACAGAGGTGGTCTCCCTGCCCTGACACTATCAGCAGGGGACCTGAGAGATTGGTAGGAAAGGAAATAGATCTCAGCTGGGCCTTGCAGAGAGACCCTGTCCCTGCCTATCTCTATTCCCCAGACCCCCATACATAATAGTTTTGAGGCCCTGCATCTCAGGGGAGAGGTAAGTGGGGCTGCAGTGTAAGGTCCACCCAGGAGGTTGTCCAGGGTAAATGGTTAACTCCACATCTCAAGACTGTTTCCTCCAACAAAGAAAGAAGAGTAATCATCATAGGTGACACCCTTCTGAGGAGAATGAAGAGCCTCATATCTCAGCCAGACTGTACCTGTAGGGAAGTGTGATACCTCCCTGGGGCCTGAGTCGGGAACATTCCTAGGAGACTCCCTAGTCTGGTTCACCCCTCTGACTATTATCCCTTACTGATAGTTCAGGCTGGCAGGGATGAAGTTGCTGAGAGAAGCCTGAGGTCTATCAGAAGGGACTTCAGAGCTTTGAGGTGGTTAGTCGATGAACCCATACAGAAGATGTTTTCCTCCGTTCCTTCAATGGCAGCAAGAATTACTGAGAGGACTAGTATCTGATAAACACATGGCTGAGAGGCTGGTGCCCCTGCAGGAATTTTAGCTTTTTCAACCATGGGACTGTGTACTTGGTTTCTGGCCTGATGGCTGCAGATGGGTCTCACCTGTCTCAAAGAGGGAAATGGACCATAGCGGAGCTGGCAGGTCTTGCTGAGGGGGCTTCAAAGTAGGTGTGAAGGGGATAAAATAAGGCTTGATAGAGATGAGCCTGGAGGAACAACGCCAGGGTTAGAGTGAGTCAAATGGCTCAGGTGAATGTTTCACGGTTTTATACTGTTAGGTATGGCATGGTGCATAGTACAGAAGGATATACTTTCCAGATTATGATTCAGGTCCTGCTCTTCTCAGTATACAGGCTTGTAATGCAGACAAACTTCTTCCCTAATTTAATTAAAAAAAAAAAAAAAAATGCAGAAAGAAAGAGAGAAACAAAATCCAGTATTACTTCTAGCAGCACTCCCAGGATAAGACAGTGATGTTACAGTTCTGCGATCATAGAATCATCATAGGGCTTCCTTGTAAAAACTAACGATGGAAGTGGGGAAAAAGCCGTGGGTGATTCATTGTTCGTGTGTGGAGATGGAATCTCATTGCTAACTTCATAAAATGCCTCCCAGTTTCCGTAAGAATGGGAAAGTTTGGAGAAGGGATGGTTAAAAACAGGAGGAGAAGTGAAGGAAAATGACAGATGTGCGCTGAGGTTTGAGCACTGCACTGACAGATACACTATCATTGCCTTGTAGCTAAAAATAGGCTTCTGCTGGTTTATACATAATGGATATTCACTGTGTCTCCAAGATAGGTGTGTGCAGGTTTTACAAACGGCTGTTTTATCCCCGGGAGGACAGAAGCAAGCTGCAGTCTCCTGCATGCATGCACGCAAGCACTCACTCAAAATCCTGATGATCATTTGCACTCATTTAGACTTTTGTTTAGACTAGGGATGAAGCAAACCCTGCATGCACAATGTAAATAAAGGGCTCCAGCTCTCACATCCACCAAATTCCTTTTATGCATTTGGAGGAGTGGAAATAGACTCAGGAAGCAGGAAAAATGGGACCCTTGTGTGAGGCTGGCCAAGGAGGAGCTGCTATGGGTTTCACAGCCCCCAGAGACAGACAGGGGCAGGCTTCCAGCTGGTGCTGCTCTGAGGAGCTCTTGTGGCCACTGGAGCTGCAGGGATTTATCATTGCTGAAGCTGAGACTCCCAAGGCTGTAAGCATCTGGTGCTGACTCATGGCTGGGTGCAGCAGCCGGGTGCAGAGATGGTGTGAGAAGGTTCTGACATTTCACACGCTCTGCAGCAAATGCCGCAATCAAAATGGGAGCTGGGCAGGGCATGGTCCTTGTCCTCACCTCATCCTGCCAGCAGCCTGTTGAGGAGTCTGTGGGGCTTTGTACAGAAGCTGTCAGATTGTGCATTTGTTTTAAATTTTGTTTTCTCTTTTTTTATTATTATTTTTTTTTTTTAAGAGATTTCTTCATTTAAGTCCCCTTCTTCTCACTGCCATCGCCCTAGCCCCCAAGAACACTGAGACAGAAAGCAGCTTTGAACCCAAACTATTGTTTCAGTCATCACAGTGGGACCATGCACAGCCCTGTACAAACCGCTGCTTGGCTGTGCTTCCTCATCCCTGCCTGCATGAGCCCTGCCCCCTGTCAAATGTCTCAGCTTCTACATGTGCTCAGTGAGGAGCAAGATTTATTGCCGTGATAAGTGGTCTCTGAAGTGCAGTCCTGCTGCTTAGTAATTGAAGCCAAGAGCCAGGCTGTTCCCAGGCCTCGTGTGACTCTGCACGGCCAACACTGCCTGTTCCCTGCAGTGTCCCTAGCTGCACTCCTTCCCCATGTCCTTGCCCAGTGGCAGTACTTCCTTGAGATCAATCCCATGGCTTAGCACCATGCAGGCAATGCTAAGTATTTTAAGTATATTTTAAGTATATATGTCCTATCCTGCTTCTATCATCTTAAGTGTGATTTAGGGAAAAAGAAAACCCTCTTGTCAGCAGAATCAGCCATGTGCATCTTCCTCAGCAGTAAAAAATAGAGTGTACATGACATGAGCAGGTAGAGTTGCCAGGCAAAGCTGACTCTCCTGAGCAGACATTTTACCAGGAGCTTCCAGAGCAGCTGCCCTTTGCAAAATCATGTCAGGAAGGGAGAGTGGTCACTGTTGGATCAGTGTGAGGCAGACCAGACCAGAAGGAAGATACACACGTTGTGATGCATTTTGTTATTGTCTGCTTTCTTTGCTGTTCACATAAGGCTTTCCCTGACACCTCCTTTATAAGCACTGCCTTGCTGCTCAGGGCCCAGCAGGCAGATGCACAGAGCCTTCTGTCAGGGCCCCAAGGGGATTGAGAGCTGTTTCTGAATGTGTTTAGGGATAGCATCAGGAAATGAGAATAGGTTGAGCTGCAAGGATGGGATAATATGGCTTGAGTTACTTCACAGCTGAAATGTGCTGAATAAGAACAATTATGTATTTTACTAAGTACTGTGCCTGTCTGTAGATCCAAGCCGTACAAAACATGGAGGGACTCTGTGGCAGGAACCACACAGAAAAATGAGGAATCAATCAAGGGGCTGATATGACTCAACAGATACCCTCTGCCCTGGTCAGCCAGAGAGAAGTACTGTGATGTGCAGTTGCATTGCTTGGCCTGGACAGGATCTGGCCCTGGAGGATTCTGCTGGTTTCTGAATCTTGTTTTATCAGATTCTTTGTCCTGCTGGAAAAGATATTCAGGTGTTTAAGGATCCTCACCTGCCTTGCTCTCCCAGGGTGGATTTCTGAGCTGTGAGATGTGCTCTCTCAGTGCACCTAAGTCCCATGGGGCAGAGTCTGAGGACACTGTCATTATAGTTCCTCCTATTCCAGCACTTTGGAAACAGAGTATGATTTCTCAGGATGTCCTGTTTCTACCAACTGCTGTGATTCTTGGCAGTAGTGGAGAGTCAGGCTGCATACAAAGAGTTCAACAAATGAACCAGAGCAGATAGCATGACTGAACTGAGATCTTTTATACCTACATGTGAAGCTACTGGCTATTGATATTGTCCATGTTGCCAGAAATAGACTGATTCCAACTCTTAAAACATGCCTTTGAATAAGGAATATGCCCAAATTGTTTGTGGGCTGAAGGGGAGCAAGGTGCATTGATTATGGGACAGGGTAGCAATTCACAGACCTCCGAGCGCATCCAGCTTGTTGAGCATTGACAGCAAAATCACTTGGCTTATGAACAAAGATATGTGGGATGCAACATTAAGGTTCTTCAAAAATGTTCTTGGTTCATTTGCAGCACAGATATATTAGGACAGACAGCAAGTGATCTGGGTTATTTTGGAGGCTGACAGTAAATTTCACATGCTCAGCAAGCTCAGGGACACACACAGTGCGTTCAAGCAGCATACCTATAACTACCCAGCAACTGTGGTGCTGGGGCAGGGGCACGTCTACGTGGTTTGTCTGCTGAGGAGATATCACTGAGAGATGCTGTGCTCAGTACATGCGCCTGTCAAGCCAAAGCCACTGCAGATGCAGGCAGCATGTCCTCCATGAAGTTAAACCTTTGAATTACCAGTTGAAAGAGGTTCTTCATGAACATAAGAGCCATGTGGGATTAGATGAAATAGTTGAGGCGGTAGAGGCCTGAAGAGACTTCAGTGAGCTCTAAATGCTCAGCTATCTTTTCTTTATCTTCAGAGCTGTGCACAAGATCTGCTTCACAAAATCTAAGCAATAACTGCAGTACAATGAAAGAAAAAAAAAAAGCCGTGGCAGGGCTGCCACTCACCAGCTCATGATTCCTAGGGCCCCATCCAACCTGGCCTTGAGTGCATCTAGGGATGAGGCACCACAGCTTCTCCTCTTTTGGCATTAATAGCCCAGTCTGAAATGCCCTGCAAAGTCTGTAGTGCAGTACAGACAATTAATATTTGTTTTCCTGGTATGCACTTGGTCAAAACTGCATATTGAAGTTACATCAGCACTGCTTGGGAGCTGGGGACACAAGGGTGAAGAAACCCGTGAGGTATCAGACAGCATGAGCTCCCATTTAGGAGCTGGAACAAGAACAAAAACCAGTTTGGAAGACACGAACCGTGTGGAATGGAGAGCAGTCTTATTGGAGATGATCTGATGGATTTTGGACTTCCTAAGGCAGGAAAAGCATCAGTGAGAGGGACGGAGAGCACATGAATGTGGGCTGGAAAGTAGAAGGCAATTCTTATGGGTTGGAGCAGCTGTGTTCTGAGCAGGTCTCCAAGGAGCGTGACAGAAAGGAGCAGGAAAGCAGACAACAGACCCCATACTGCAGTATTTCAGATGGGATATCTTTTTTGTGAATTTACCACTCCCCTCAGTCCCTCCTCATCCTGTTTCTTCTGGATCTAGCCCACAACAGCAGTGAGGCTTCCTCATGCAATAGCCATAGAGCCTATGGGCCATCATGTGGCACTGTGCTGGGCAGCTTGTCACCAAAGCTTGGTAATTGTCTGCCAACTCTAACAGCTACATTTCTAGGACTTTGGAGTAACACCAGGAAGCAAAGATAGGTTAGAGGACAGATTGTGAAGAAATTGTCAGAGGTGAAATGAGTTACAGTCAACTAGGGTATTAGCTTGGATATACAGTAACAAGATGCTGTGCTAAGTGAATGTTTTGATACCCTGCTTCCTTGAATTTTGTTCTCCTGAAAGTGACTGTTGTGTTGGTTCTTTTCCTTATCGTAACCTGACACAAGGTAGATATTATAATAACAGGCTGTTTATCAAGAAGACTCTGTTACTCTGTATTTCACTACAAGTTTATTGCCTTCAAGTTGCAGTCAGCATCCTCCAGTTGTAACACCCTTCTCTGAAATACAACGTGCTTTGTGTCCCTGATGTCTTCCAAGAAAACATTTTGCAGCTCAAAAAAAGAAAAAGGGAAAAAAAAAAAAAAAAAAAAAAAAAAAAAAAAAAAAAAAAAGAAAGGAAAGGAAAAGAAAAGAAAAGAAAAGAAAAGAAAAAAAAAAAGAAAGGATAGTATCTTGATTACACCAAGGGACCTAATATTACTAAAAACATCTGCACGGATAGCCTTACAATAGACCAGGAAAATTGAACATATTGTTTGTAAAGTCACTGTGTTCGGCTTTCCACCAAAACATCTTGTTTAAAAAAATATTTCTCTACGTGGTATGTTAAATCCCTCAAATTGTTTTAAGGTCTCCCTTTCTCAAGCAGGACTATCCTTGTCAGTTTTATTTATTTATTTTTGAAAGGAAATCTTTCTATGGGAAGAAGAAAGGATGAACATATTCAGTCCTTTTTCTTAATCACCTCTGCTTGAGGAGGTATAAATTGCACCTAAACAGAGGACTAAGCTCAGATGTCTCTGGTCTCATGGGACTGAAAGTCGAATGAATGCTTTGAGTTGAGCAGGATACAAAGAAGCATGGCTATTGTATCTAGTTCTACACTGACTCATGTTGACCCTGGTTTATACTCCTAAAAAGAACAAATATATTCTATTTGCTAGTCTGATAGGCTTACTGAGGTGAAGCTACAGCTTTGTAGCTGTTTTGAATGAGCAATACCAGAATGGCCTTCCTTTGTGTCTGTAAGTTTTCTGCAAGCAGCAATTCCCATTAGTTTGAAAGCTGCTCCTGAAAGTTCTCCATTGGAGTAGACTGATGGGTTTTAGCCCATGCTTCGGGGTTGGTGGCTCCTGTTATGTCCTGGAGAGGACAGACAGAGTGTGATTAGGGTCCCCCCTGCCTGCCATTGCCTCTCTGCACTCCCTTACAGATGTACAGATGAGGTTTCATCACATATCCTAGTAGTAAGAGAGCATAAGATGAAGCTGAATTGTGCTCTTCGTCCAACTCTGTCATCCTCCAAACTTGACATAATTGCATTATGGGTCATTGTTAGCTATATCATTTACCAGAAACAAAAATTAAACAACAGCAGCCATGAAATCAGGGTTTCCTGCTGCTTTCTATTTGTCTTTAGCTGTTCTACAGGCACATGAATTATTTCTGCATGTCATGGTTCACAGATTGCATCCAGGGACATCTTTTACATAAGCAATTTTTACGTAAATTCAGTGCTTACAGAGTGTAAGCACTTCACACTTCTCAGGTGTGAAGTAATGTGGTCCCAGCCATGCTAGGGAGAGAGTAGAGGATGAGGGAGGCATTTGCTCACTGAGTAATGAAGCCAACAGCAACATGCTGCTTTCTTTCCCTTTGCTCTGCCTCAGTTTTTCTTCTGTCCAGGGACTGGATGCCTGGGGAAACCTCCTGTCAGACCCTGACTAGCATTCAAGCAAAACAAACTTTATTTAAACACTTGTTTAGAGATTAAGTGCAAAACTATTTTTTCCTGCCAAGATCTAAACTCAGAGCTTTTTATTTCCTCTGCAGCAGTGAATGACATCATTACCACTCTCTTACATGCAGTTAAGCATAAAGAAAGCTATACTGGGCTGTGCAGAAATAGAAAAAAAAACTGCCTAGAAATCTTGGAAAACAAATGCATGAATTTCTTTTAAACATTTAATATTTAAATTGTACTACAGGGAATCTGATGGCCAATAGCTTGCAGCCAAGCTTGCACAATGTTTTCCATTATAAGCCCATGCCGCCACTCGTTTACAACTTAGACAGGCTTTAACTGTTCAAGTGGAAATTTTCCCTGTTTCATGCTGCAGAGCACAGTTTGGAAAGTTTCAGTGGAAAAGGGTTTTTTATACTTCTGAGAGCAAGACCAGGAAAGTGTTTGAAGAACGGATTTGCCTGTGCTGAAGGACAGCTTGCGTTCACCAAGTGGATGTGCTCACAGTCACTCACACAGGTTACTCTTAAGGTACAGAGTAATGTGGCTGCAGGGACTGTGCTATAAAGTGTATATATTCCACATTATGTGTCATTTACATTATTGGATCACTTAACAAGAAGGTAACAGCCTAGCTAATGTTTAGGGGAGACAAAGTATGTTGATGTTCAGCAGTAGTATGCAGTATCCTGTATTTCATATAGCTGTGTGCACACGGCTCCTTCCCGGACTCTTCAGTGTGAGCATTAAATCCCGTGTCTATCTTTGTTCTGACTTTTTTGCCTGTTGGCTTTGAAACTTTGTCTGAGTTGGATTGTGTGGTCTGTGGTCTGCATGGGGGATCTGACCCCCTGGTAGTGGTCCGGGAGGTCTGATCTGGTCAGGATGTACTGGCCCACTAGGCTCCTGCCAGCTCCCCGGTGGCACATCTCTTCTTTTGATTCATTCATCCTGGTAGTATGGTAGTTTTTTTCAGTGGCACCCAGTTTGTACTTGTGGCATAGTATCTGTTGCTGTTGTGATTAAAGTGCATGAAATATTTCTGCCTTCAAGGGTTACACATGCTGTAAAGTGGTGATGAAGGGACATTAATGGGAGGAAAGGAATGTCAGCAGCAGATTTATTTGATTTAGTGGGTTTCTGCTAGGAAGAGATAGATCTGTGCACTGTGGTAACCCTGTTCTCCCAAAGATTTGGAAAGACAGAAGGGCACACTTCAAAGAGAAAATCACTAGTTGCAGGATTCCTGAGAGCACAGGAGAAGCTGACTTCACTTTTGGCATAGCTGCTTGATTCACCATTAAGGGAAAATGAAGGTGATCTGTGTCCTGGAATGAGTCAGCATTGTATGCTAGGTTGAGAGGAGTTTGATGAGTGTTCCTTATCTTCAGGAAGAGTGATTCTGGGATTGTGACTGAAGACCACACATTGCCCTGAAGCAGAGGGTTTTTTGTTCTTCTTGGTTTCCTCTGCCCCACTATTCTCTACTTTCCTCTCCTTTCATATTTCTTTATTTTTATGAATGATCTGATTTACATTTAGCTGAAAGATACAGACTAGCTGATTCACTTGCTGCTGCAGCTTTAAACTGCAAATGGAGAGCAAATTAAAAATTAACAATAGCAAAGAAAAAAAAAAACAGTCAGGGATAAGAGCTGGCATGATCAGTGATCCTTCCAATTGCATTGAGAGGATGTAGCACAGGCCACATTTCTATTTTCCCTTTTGATTTGCTATGAGAGGTTGTGAGTAATGTTAAATAGCTTATGCTGCTACGCTTCTTCCATTCATTTCCATAATTTCTTGGTCATCTAAGATAATACCCCAACAGACACAAAGAACATTGGCTTTGAAACAGTGTCTAATTGTCAAACGAATTCTGGCTGCGCTAGGAGAAAACTCTCTCTGATATGTCTAAATCCTTTTCACTCTCTTCTTCTGAACTTCCCTCCTCTATTCAATTGGCAGTTTTTGTTCTGAAAGCCTCATCTCAAACTCAGCCATCATTTAAAGTCCTGGGATAGTAATCATAAAACAGTCTGGCCAGTATTTTAACGAGCATACAATATTTCTGGCATTGGAGGAGACTCTTTTGTTTAGTCTTTTCAATCTAATGGTGAGTGTGTGTGCATGCATCTCTGTGTGTGTGCATGTGTGTGTGTGTGGTTTGGGTCATTCTTTGGCTAGTTGCTTTGCTACTCTTTCTACCTGTCATGTTAGAATGGCACCCATTGGTTTGTGAAAGACAGCCTGACTCTGTGTCTAATCTGAACTGGGACGTGTTTGATTCATTAGTTGCATTGTGGCTGTGGTGAAAGTTGCATTCAAAATGACAAAACCAGTGTAGCAAGTAAGTCAGCATAAGAAACCGCATCATTTGCTGGTCTCCCTGTAAGTGCTCTTGCAGAGCTGCCAGGGCTTTGTTCAGGGATTTCCCAGTCCATGGTGTCTATCACAGGCTGTGTACCTTGTGTCCTCCATCCCCAGTTTCCTCAGCACCAGGACTGGAAGTTCCCATTGCATAATGATGGATGGGAAAGGGTTTTTACCCTTTCTCGCCACCTCTCTGGAGCTGAGAGACTGTAAGATTTCCTTTGCTGCCCCAGCAAGCTTTTTGGTCAGATCTTTTTGTGAAACAGTGTCTGTAAGTCTTCAAATGTATGGGAATGGGAAGGAAGTGTCCCATTGGCAGTCAGCAGGGGAAAGCAGCATCCCATCCACCAGGGTACTGAGGTGTCTGAGCATGTCCTGGTACAAAAAGAAGTCTGCTTGTGATTCTGGACATTAGCATTGGTTTGCCCTTTTCTGAACAGGTTGGCTATATTTCTTGTTATTCTTTCTCTTGACTTTTCTATTTCTGCACTTACTTTACATAAAATAGAACTCAAAAATATGCCGTGAGCACTGGGGGGTACTATCTTTTGGTAAACCTGAAGCATTTCAGAAAGAAGACTTTATGCAGTGGTCTCAGATTTCCACATCACATTCTGGCTTTAAATGCACTCTTTAAAACTTATCTTTAAATGCAGTTTAGGAGTCACAGAATGGAGATGGTGATTTTATTTGTATCCTGTCCCATCACAGACACCTCATCAAGTCACAGTGCAGTAATTTATTGTAAAGCTTTTACATGTTGCCTTCCAGTGAATATAATGCAGAGCTCTTCTCTCCAAAAGCCACTTGTTTTCTGTGTTTTCCTTTTCCACCTCCACTCATCCCTCACATTCCTTTTCAGTGTTATGTATCATGACAGCAAAGCTCTTCCGAGTATTATTACCCTGCCTTGGTACAGAACAAGCGTCCACATCCTTAAGAAGTAACATTTCAGAAAAGTCAGTAGTGTCATAAACCCACTTTTAACATCACATTCATGCAGCTGATTTTACCCACCATGATGGTTCTGAAACCTGTTTGGGAGCTGCAGACACTGCTGCTGTGAAAAGCAAGCCTTGCTCTCTCAAAACCAAGAAGAGCTGGTGGTCCCTCTGTAGCTAAGGCTATGACTAACTTTCTTTGTTAAGACTGGAATTAATCTTCTCTTTTCCCCCAACCAAATGAAACTGGTCCATTTGTGATGTGCATGTAGTTAGTTCTTCCCAGGGAATAGTAGTTTCAGAAAGTCAGGGATAATAAATGGGAGAAGGGAGGAAAGTTGTCAAACATAAAAACTCAGAATTACTATTTTTGCATGTCTCTGGTGGCTACTGGATGGAGTGGAGGAGAAGGATGATACACAGAAGAAATTGTGGTAAGAAACTTAGATTTATGTTCTTCTGTTGTCCTAATTGAAAGCCAATGCACTGGCCTGTGTAACGAGTGCAGCATAGTAGCCCTAGAGGAATAGATAAACCAAATAAACTCCTCCAAATTTCTGGCTTGGGTTTTGTAGTTACATGAAAATAGATCTTTCCTAAGTCAGGAGACTAAAAAATTGCAGTGATCTAGCTACATATTAATATAGGTTTACTTGCAGTTTTATAATAATCTTAACATTCCTTCTCTTTTTGGCATCCTGTTTTGTGTCACTGGAGAGAATGTCCAGTTTCAGACTCCTTAATTTGCTAGCAGTCCAGGCAGTGTTGGAATGAGGCTGATTCATCCCTTTTTGTCTTTGCAAGCATGTAAGCACAAGCAGGCATAAGTCCATATCAAAGCACCACCTCTTTTAATTGAACAGCAGCATTTCATCTGTTATACCAAGATGTGAGACATCCTCTTTCTTCCTATGCTTAACATGCTAAAAATGTTGGGCAGCACGAAGACATGGCAGAGTGACTGTGGAACTTCACACAGGCCTGCCTTAGTAACTGTTAGGGACATAAAGCCTTCCCACTTTGGAGTGCAACCTCAGTTCATTTTCAGTCCAAGCCACTTGGCTGCATCTACAGCTCTGCTGCACTGTGTTAATTCTCTCTGCCCAAATCAGCTGGCACAAGCTTTTCCCTCCAGATCATTCCTGTGCTTCATTAGATTTTAGGCATAGGATACACAGCATCTCATAGTGTCTCCGTTGTGCCCACAACACCAGGCCCGCACTCAGTAAGTTACAAGTTCTTCCAGGATTTTCCAAATGTAGTTCTTTCTGACAGCAATAAAACATGTCCTCTTGGCTGCATTTTTTCTGTGAGAACTTTAGATCTCTTAGATCTTTCAATGTAGTGGAGGATGGGAACCCATTCTGTTTACCATATATTCATGTGACAGCTAATATCTTGAGTCTTCTGAGCTGAAATGAGTTGGGTTTGGCTATGAACGTGAGGTTCAGAATCTTACTGTCCTGTATTCAACTACACAGTTCCAGCCCTCTTCCTTTGGTCCTCCACTGTCCTCTGGCAATTAATAGCCGAGGGTTAATCAGAAAAGGCAGAAATAATATTCAGAGGAGATGTTGCAGAGGAACAGGCAAGTGGGGTGAATGTTGTCCTCTCCTGTAAAGCTTTTGTGCTTGGCAATGTGACTCACCAGAAAGCTGTGGCCATCAAGTAGGAGTTTGCTCATATGTATCTAATTGGATTCACATATCTTTGAACATCCTCTGCAGATTTTTCTGTTATCATTCATATTGTTGTCACTTGCAGACTGACTGTTATATGCTGCCCTTTCCCTTTGTCACCTCACATCTATTCCATGCCCATACCCCATTCTTGAGGCCCATGTGTGAACAGAATAGCAGGAGATCAAGGAAAAATTTCATGAGTTTGGAGCTGTGCTTTTACACAGATGGTAATGTAGAGAAGACATCACATTGGTAGCCAGGTCCCCAGCTGTAGCTGCCATATTTCAGAGACACGTAGCTATGTGTAGATTTCTCCCAGTTTCTGCAAATTTCTAGATCATATGGGTTCCATGAGATGCACCCCTTGCCCAACTCGTGAAACCATTAAGATCCATCTCATGGGATAAACAAAAGTCCTAATAATAATGGTTCTTCAGTGGGGTCAGAGACCAGAGGAAGTAGCCCACTCTGCCTGTATATCACCAATGGCACAGCAGGCATCCTAGAATTTGAAAGGTCTGAGCGTGCTTGTGCAGAGAGGAGGATCTATTTTAGATCAAGAATGAGCTTTGCATCATCATCTTCTGCCCTTGAGATCCCTTAGAAGAGAGGAAAGGGGGCAGAGTGGTATCATGCACACTAAAGAGACAAAGAAAAATGAGGCAGCTCAGAAGAATAAAAGGCTTGTGGTATTTTCCTGTTTGCTAAATGCAGCTCTTCTGCACTATGACCTTGCTCCATGACTCATCAGAGGCAGTATATCCAAGACTCAAAATGTTTCCTTGTGTGCAAGACTCTGCTTAGAACCAAATCAGTGAAGACAACAGCCGTCAGGAAAGGACGTTCTCTCTCCAATATGATGACATATTAT
Source organism: Centrocercus urophasianus (assembly GCF_019232065.1). Taxonomy (NCBI): domain Eukaryota; kingdom Metazoa; phylum Chordata; class Aves; order Galliformes; family Phasianidae; genus Centrocercus; species Centrocercus urophasianus. Next base: position 8,734,980 of record NW_024884767.1, on the reverse strand, counting down.
GTAGGGCTTAGGGAGCTGGTGAAATAGAGGTGAGGTTGGAAAAAAACACCACAGATCCTTGTGTTCCTAACGTCATTTAAGCATTCAGCCTACAAAAATGGCACTGCAGAGAACCAATATGCATTCTGTGCCTATTTTTAGTACAAGGTGATTTTACTATGGTCTTTGTCTCAGAGGCATTTGGAATCATTTTGTTAGTGTTTGAATGCCACTGAAAATTAGGAGATCCTTGGCTACCTTCTTGTCTCTTGGGGAGACAGTTACAAAGATTTTTAGACTCCTAATCTTTACTAATGACTCCCACTGAAAAGCGTGGCTACTTGGACACTCATGTAAATGTGTCCTCTTGCTTTCGAGCTCTGAAGGTGTGCGCACACTGAAAACCAAGCCAGCACACAGTTCAGGGAATCGTAAAGTGCCTCCTGTAGCACAGCTGACAAAACACAAACATCTGTTTCTGCAAGAAGCTCTGAATACACAGGACCCATCTACCCATGCATGGGGTAGTGGGGCTCTGGTTTTGCAGAGAAGCAGAGCAATTTGCTGCAACATCAAGGTCAGAGGAAGTAAGCATTTATTTGCCAAGTAAAGCTAGACTACTGCATGTCAAGCAAAGGGGCTTTACTGAGGACTTCAGTATTAATACTGAAGTAAAACTAAGATTGCAAGAAAACATTACAGTTGTACAAGATTCCAGATACAGGCAGTTCTGTATGGTCTGTAAGGTGATCTCTGTAAAATTCACTTTCATTTCTCTCACAAACTGTTTGAAAAAGGAGAATTGTGCAGAAGACATTCTTTCCACAGCACAATTTGTGTTTGTCTGTAACCATGAGTAAAGACTTGTGCAAGAGCTGTGTTCTTCTCTGCCTTCCATTTGCATGTGTTAGTGTTATTATTTTTAATTTTTACTGCTTAGTAACACCCAGGACCGGGTAAATATCTGCTGATCTTTTGCCCAGTCTCACAGTGAGGTCATACACCTGTTTATGCTCTCACAGTCTGTTGTCATGATACCATGACTCCAGACATCTCAAGCAATGACTTAATTGTGAGAACAATTAAGACAAGGGGCTGTGATGCAAATTTCTTTGAGACAAGTCACCGTCCATGCCTGCAGAGCAGCTGCAAAGGAAAACTGCAGTGTGGCTGGCTTGCAGTTACCATGTGTTTGCTGTTTTTGTGCCATCTTTCACGGAGTTTTTTGCAGTCACTGGCTGAACAACTTGTTCTCAAAGGTACTATGATAGTCTGAGTTCGGCACCATGCATTCCCCTTACTTCTTCTTAGGTCATCTCTCAGAGTTCCCAAAATCATATTCATGAACTTGTATGCCTCATGCAGCAATCATCCTTTCTGTTCACCTAGCTTCCTTGAATCCCCTGATCACCGGCTACCAGTGAATGAAACTGCCTCACTATTGTTACTCTGCCTTTAAGTAAGTAGCTGTTGAAAACAAAGCTGTTTCACTAACTCCAGTTCAGAAGGTGACAATGATTGAGTGGGCTGGTCTGCCTACAATCTCACTGAAATTGATTTGTTAAATTGGATCAGTTGTAAGACCCAGATTTGTATTAGTTAGACAGCTTGCTTTGCTTACTGATTAATGGGGCTGCAAAACTGAAATCTGTTTTTTCTAGAACATTGAGGAGACAAGGCCTTGTGAAATACAAGCTAACTATCAGAATGATGACCAGCTCAGTTGTTAAATGTAAGGCAATGCTGTGTTTTTGAAGTCAGAAGATATCAGCGCTACAAATATGCATTTTTGCAGAGCCAGCCATGGGATCTTTGAGAAGACCAGCTGATCCCACTCAGCCTGAGACCATGTGGGTGGCTCTCCCAGAAGAGAGCCTTCATGGTGGCAGGCAGTGATGTTGCAAACTAATTTTCACATTCTCATAATGCCATATACTTACAGATATGAAGCACATTGCAAGAGTGAGTCCTGGGTTACAGGGAATCTTCCTACTTGGGTTCTCAGGAAGCTCAGCTTTTAGCTTACGGATGTTTTCCCTTTGGAAAATCTCCAAGGAAGTATGTTGCTGGCACTGCCATCTGTCTCTTTTGAGAAAGTGTCTCTAATGAATAAGGAGGAATGCTGGCTGACAACTAATAGCAAATTTTGCCAGTTCTGTCTCTAAAGGCCACTGATCTATAACAAAGCATGGAATATATTATATAAATAATAAATCAGATGGCTGAACTAAAGTATTCAAAATTAAAATTTGTTACAATAAAGTTCAAGAAAACCCAAGTTTCTGTTCCAAACACACTTAGAATGAAAACTTATTTACAGAATCTCTGCTTTCAAGGGCTGGCACATCAATGTGCAGACTACTTGGGGTTGGTTGTGTGATGCCTTCCACCCCACTGCCTGTCTTTGAATCACTGGCAGAACTTGCAGCGATTATAGATGTCTCTCTCCTTTCTGTAGCAGCTCTGAGGTAGATATCTGTTAGTAAGGAAAACAGGAAAAGGAGAGGAAGGGATGAAATAACAAAATAATTTTTATTTGGACAAAAAGAAGTAAAAACTAATAGAGGGAAATACTTTTTCACACAGCACACAATTAGCTTATGGAACTCACTGCCAAAGGATATAGCTGAAGCCAAGACTGCAAGCCTGTTCAAAACAGGATTAGGCATAATATGGAGAGCAATGATAGCCAGACTCATAACGGTTAATACTTAAAAATAAACGAGAGATTTTGGAAGAAATATAAATCCTTGGGCATCAGGACTTAAGCCAGGCTCTAGCTAAGAGAACTTAGGAAGAAATTTTCCCCGAGGCCTGCTTATTCATAACTCAGCATTAACAGAGCTTCTTACACCTTTCTGTTAAAGCATCTGGTGCTGGCCACTGTCAGAGAGGGGACAATGGGTGACTGGGCCCCAAGCCAGACGCAGTCTGGCAAAACTAGTTTTCTTTAGTGAAATGCATATTCAGAATTAAAATAGAAAAAAAAAAAAAAAAAAGTTTTGGAAAGGCAGAACAAGTTTCCTCATTTAATATTCTGTGAGCAAAAAAACAGAAGTTAGCCTGTCCCCAGACAAAAGCAGGAAACCTAATACCTAGCCTCATGTTCTGATGCAATCCATTGAATTCAGTGAAACTTAACTACACACATCTTTAAATCTACATATCAGTATGAATCTGACAAGACATGCCATCCTCTTCTGCTGTAACACTGGAGCCAGTCAAAAGCCTTTTCTATTTTTAATGTACTTTTCAATTTTTAACGTAATTTCAGTAGGACCTTGAGCGCAGGACAGGAGGTGCTGCAGTTCTGCCAGCCCAGCAGGGTTTTGCCAGCGGCAGGTTTCTCCTAGGATCTTCCAGAAAAATCTCACAGATCTGCAACTCTTCTGTGAAAGAACAGTATGCTTATACCAAGGCACTTGTGTTTCCTCCCTCTGGAGAGGAGGAGAAGGGTCCCCATGTTTCAGATGAACAGCTGGTGAAAGTCTGCAGCAGTGGGACAGACAGAGAGATGGGGAACGAAGCACTAAGAGAAAATATGCGAGATCAGGGAGGAGGCTGACCCACATGAGAAGACAGAGTTCAGAAAATGACAATGAAGGAGGTGCGGCAGGTGGTTTAGCCAGTAGTTCACATGCATCTTTTTCTAGTGAACAGCCTTATACAAAAAAAGCACACCTGCTAAGCAGAACAAATCACCCAACACTGAGATTACATCCTGTATTATTAGGAATAAAGTCCTTGAAGAACAGCATAACCTTCCTCTGCCCATTCATTCATCCTCCCTGCCCATCTTCCTCTATCCCCCGGTTTTGCTGTTCTTGTCCAACCCAAAGTAACATGTTTCTTTCATGCAGGACAGGCTTTTCCCCAGTGCTGCAATCAGCACTGCAGCAGCAGCAGGCCTAGACAATCTCAAACTTCTCCTCCAGCTATCAAAGACCAGTTTACAACCTCCATTTGTAGTTGTTAGCAAAGAGTTTGCTCGAAGAAACTGGCTAATGGTGCATGAGTCAGCATCAAGAACTTCACTGTGGACAGTGGAAAAGGTTACCTTCTATATGAACAACAGCACCCACAGAGGAGTCAGAGTGGGAGTCGGATTGCATCTGAAAATGGGTCCCGGTAGTGGAAAGTGGCTGCTATAAAATCTTTGGAAAAGTCAGTCTACATTTTATTATTTGATTCTTTACTGCTAGGATTTGATTTCCTATGAAGGTCAAAGTCAAACTAATTTTCTTCTGCTTCAACTTCTGCTTTCTAAAGGCAAAGCAATATCTTCTTACAGCTAGAGAGAAGATGTTATCAATATTGGAAATGTTCTGTCCTGAATAAGGCATAGATAGAAATAGATGAGAAAATCAATGTGGGAAATGTGGGAGGGAAGAAATCAAGGATCTCTTTTTCATTTCGGTATCATGTATGGCATGATTCAGATTCCTGGGGAATTGTCACTTCAAGTAAGAAAGTTTGTTAAAGCATTTGCAGTAGTGTCCTATCTAGTGGCTGTTCTGGGGCCAGAGGTGCCAATAACAAAATGACAAAGAAATGAACTACAAAGAGCAAGATAAATACCTATTTGTAACACAGACCATCCGTAAGGAACTCCTGAGACTTCTGGAATGAGGAACACAAATTAAGAGTTTCCCATTTAATCCTTTCCCTCTACTCTGAAAAAATACATTGTGAAGTCTATTATGCCTTTCAGTGATAACTAGTTGGCTTTTATCTTTGTTTTCTCCTGTTTTTCTCCTTGAAACTTTTGGATCAAAGGCATTGCTTATTTCCTTGTTGAAAGTTAAACTTTGGCCACAAGTAGGTCAGTCAAAGTTTCAGCGTCTCATGGGTGACAGTATTTGTGCAGATCTATTAGAGAAGAGCTTGTGGAATGGAACTATTTCTCATGATTCACATTGAACAGAACTGGAAATTAATACACAATTCAGGGAAAAGAAAAAAGAAAAAAAAAAAAAAAAAAAAAAGAGAAAAAAAGAAAAGAGCCTCTTGGGGGACTGTGAAAAAGGCAGGCTGGATGCAGAAAAACAGACCATGGTGGCAGATCTATTCCAACAGCCCTCTGTGTCAGTTCCCTTTCCTTTATGTTAGCCTGTCTGAGCTGACACAGGACAGAGATGTAACCAGCCCAACTGTCTGTTTCCCAGGGAGAAATCCAGAGCCACACTTCTCATCCACAGTCTTGGTCTTTGTTCAGGACTCACAAGCATTTTCCCTGCCTCTACTACTGTATATCTATCCCTGCTTCTGAACTTTAATTTGGTCCAGTCACTTTGGATTCTAAGTCCCTTGGGGTGAGCCTATGCCTGTGTTGCAGGTATTTTTGAAATAGAAATAGCTTATTCCAATTACACCTCAGCACAGTTGCAGTTCAGTATTACTTTGTTTTGTTTTTAAATCCAAACAAGGAACTCTTCTGCATACCCTGTTGTGCTCAAGGACCCAAGTACATATGTTAAGAAATGTATGAATCAGAATGGGAAAGCTATAGGGAAAATGTTGCAATGCCTTCATATAAATTGGTAATAAATTTTTGATGGAGTGCTGCCTGCTGCTTCATTTTTGTGAATGGAATAGCAGAAGTAGACAGGGATCCAGCAAAAAGTTGAAAGAACAGCAAGCAGCTTGGAAAAACTCTCTGTGTTTATCTTGAGATAGGAGGTGAAGGATTTGGGGGGACATAATGGGAAGAGTATGATATTAAAAATGGACTTGAGAAGGTCAGCAGGAGATTCTGCTTCCTTTTTGCACTGACAAAAAGGCTCAGTCACACTGTTTGATGGGCTAAAAAGCTGATCAGAAGTAGTTAAGCAGTGCATCTTGTTGCCACAGGAAATCATTGGGTTGAAATCAGAACGATGCATTGGTGGATTTGCTTTAAAGCAGCAATATCTGTCCAGCTCCAAGGTCTTTACCAAAACAAGAGTATAGGCCACAGTCCATAGCTGAAAAGGGAGATTTCTCTCACCAGTCCAGGAAACAATGCAGATGAGACAAGTCAGTAGAAGGAAACGTTTTAGCTGAGGAGCGGATGGAGTCTCTGGCTAACCTATCTGGTATCAGAAACCAAGCATACCGGGGTCCTCCAGGCCACTCAACAGCATCAGGAGGCAAAAATGGCAGCTTTCCAATGGCAACCAGCCATCCACTTCCAGACAGACAGAAATGCACCACAATAGCGCAGACCTTTTTCACCTTCAGTCTCACAGCATACAGGCAGGAGGACCTCCTAGATCCACCTGGTACCTTGTTTGTAAGCCCTTGCATAGCAGAGGGTCTTCTGAAGGTGGTAGGGCAGCCTACTGAGCAGGAGAGAGAAACTGCAGGGGTAAGTAATAATAGCAGTCCTCCTCCAGGGCCAATCTACGCTTTTGCTGCCAGGTGACCTCACTGACATGTCTTCTATTTCCAACCTTCCTTCCTGCAGGTGCACTACTGAAGTAACGGGGCAGAAAGTGGGCTGGGGGAAGCAGTGAGACTCAGATGCTAACTCAGTGCTCCAGGTTGAAGGGATTGTGTTACTACTAATGAACATCCCCTGACACCCAGAGAGCAGCCCTGGGTACCCAGGGCTCCAGATTAGCAAGGAGAACAGCCCCAGCTGGGGTGGGAGTGACTGTAACGCCACAGCTCTGGAAGCTGATGATGCCTGTGTCACAAACTGTGCTCCAAAAAGGACTGTGCTTTCCATTACTGTGCTCTCCTCCCATCATGCTTGTCTTCTTCTCAGGAAATACAAGTCTCTCTGGATGATTACAGCCTGGCCCCATACTGATAACAATGAGTGGGTTTGCTCCCAACAGTCTGGGTCCAGGACAGGAACAGATGCAACTACACTTTCATTCTGAAAAATGAAACAGGCAAGATGTTAAAGCTTGAAACCTGACTCTTTACAGGTGGATTTGAATGAGAAATGCTCACTGTTTCTCCAGATACTAATAAGTGTTGACAACATGAAAATGAGGCATTCTTGCCCATTTGTTGCAGCCTAACTCCAGGCTTTCCAGGTTTTTGAATATAATAGCACAAATTTTTTACACTGTTTGTTCCCTTTTTACTCTGCTGGACTGAGACTGCCTGTAGCTGATATCAAATAGCCTATTTTGGATGCTGTTACAAGAGATAGTTTTTTTGTTTGTTTGTTCTTGGTTTTTTTTTGTGTTTGTTTTTTTTTTTAATATTGTGCTCTTCTTGCTTGTGGTTTTTAAACAATTTGTCAGATCAGAGGAGAAAACTTTCAATGTGCCTTATTAACACGTGGAATATATGTTCTCAAAAAGTAAAGTAGAGAGACTAAGGACAAATTAAACATGAGAAAACCTTCTAAGAGACAGAATGCAGTTTTCTGAAGTAGAAAGTCTAAGCAGAGTGAAACAAATGGTACAGTAACACAGTGAGACAAATAGTACCTCCAGTGCAATTGGGACATATATTTGTGATTTATGCCCGTCTTGCTTATGGCCTTGAAGTTCATCGGTCCTTTCAGGAATTTTTCTTTTTGTATGTATCTGTATTTTTCCTTTATATGAATCTGTATACTTCTAATGCTTCTTTACTCCTCTGAAAAAGCCAGCAATGGCATAGACACTTCTGTATGCTGACTGTGACAGCTTCTGCCTCTGGCAGCCTAAAAATTAGGAGAGCATTCAACCCACCCTGGTGTTGCTCAGTCAAACGCTGTATGCACAGCATGGTTAACACCCAAAGGCAACCACAGCCTATGTTTTCTCCCTTTCCCCCCTCCCTGCCTCAGCCCTAGGTTTCCTCGAGTTTCAGATATTCAGAAGCTAGGAAAAATAAAACAAATAATGGATTAGATTTCCACAGACACTGCTTTGCTTCACTTTTTGGGACTAATATCTGAGACCTTTTTGTTTGTTTGTTTCCCCACTGATGCTCTGGCTGTGACTGTGTTCTATGACAGCTGATACAACGCTGCCTGTGTTCTCCCTTGGCAGCAAAGGAGTCATGTCCTGCTATATATCAGCTGATGGTTTCTTGCAGCTGAATCAGTTTGTTGTCATATCAGGAGCAAAAGACAGTTGAGTCAATAAACTTTTGGAGTTTGGTTATTTTTACCTCTTTCTACATGTCAGGGCTGAGTAGCTCAGAGACACCTGACACTCTGGGTACTGGGCTTCTGCCGTACTGAAGTTAACCAGTTTGCTATCTTTCATCTGTTTTATGCAGGACAAATGAGGCGAACTGAAGCCCCTGAAATCCTTAAATAAAATTATTTTGTCTCTTAGAAGTCCATTATAACAGGTCTGAAAAGTTGTTTTTCTCATCAGAAGAGCTTGTGCTTATTCACCCTTAACAGCCAGCATTTTAACAGTAAATCCAGATGGTTTCAGAACTTCTTGCAGCTGGTGGAGGCTGACACTAGAGTGCCATTAGTACGCCTTTGCTGTATGGCCCCCTTTGCCTAAGCCAACCACTGCTGCTCTGCCTGTTGACCCATCTTCCAAAAGACAACATCAGGTGCTTGCACACATCAGTTTCTGTGTACAAGACCCTACAGGCTGGTCCCAGCAGTGTCCTTGCACAAAGGTCTCCCATTGTCCATGTAGGAACTGTTGTCCTTTCCCTTTTGCTGCGGCTGAAACGTCTGAGCACTGTATGCAAAGGCACCCATGGCCAGGAAGGGGAGCTCCCATATGAGTTTTCTTCTGAGGCCTTTGTCTGTAATTGGAATAGGAGAAAGGCTGTAGAGCTATGTCGTAAGCATAATTCCCTCCCCACAGTGCCTGGGGCCGGCACTGGATGCTCTTTGTGTGTAGAGGAATTGGCTCTCTTTGAGCTTCCCTTCCACCACAGCCTCCGCCACACTTGTTCAGCACTTTTAGGGCATCTCCACAGAGGCATATGATAATGGGAAGGCAAGTGGAGGAAGGATGTAGTTTCATCTGCTTCTGCTGCTACCCAGGAGGAATGAGGTTGTCTCAGCCACTTTCTCATCTGGCTCTAGCAGTATCACATCTGTTGCACATGGCAGGAAAATTTCTTCCTTCCCTTCAGAATCCAGTACCTTCAAAGGCAGCTTGTGACCCGATGTTCACTGCAGTAGAGGAGATTAGGCCCAGATTTGGTCTAATCTGAATTAAGTACACGCAGTCATAAGGAGGGCTTTTTGTGGGCCTGTTAACAAGTTGGAATATGGAACTCTGACAGCAGTCACAGCATAAAACCTCTGCATCCTCATGCGAACCTTAGAAAAGGCTCCTTTTTCTCAACATTCCGGAGTCGAGATGTGCTATAGCTGCAACAAAACATCTTTAAAATCACCTCAGTGAGCTGAAGCTGCATGGAAATCAGAAGGAAAGGAGGGAGAAAAAGGAAGAGCTGTCAATATAGTACAGCTTTTATTTCACGAAGATCAGGGTAGATTCATTTATTGCAGTTGAATACCCAAATGTTCATTTATCCAAATTCATTGATCAGCTCAGTTACACAAAACCTGTCAATCCCAGATCTTAGCATCGGGGCCTCAAAGCCTTTGGAAACTTGCCATCAGATTTCCACATCTCGTAAATCTCAGACCCTTCCCTGAAAACTGCTGCCTCCTCCTACTGCAATGAGGAATGCTCATATCTCTGTTTTGAATGGAAGTCTGAAAAAGTTGTACTAGATTAATTAAACAAAAGTAAGAACCACCTGCCAGTCCCTCTGATTTCAGTGAAAATTGTTGATACTCAGCACCTGTGAAAAATGTACTATATGGCGACATGGCTTAATGGAATAAATATATAGACACAAACAGAATTAAAAGCAATGCTGAATTTTGGAAAATTCGCATCACATTTGAAATTGTGCCATGCTGCTTTTTTTCTTTTTTTCTTTTTTCTTTTTTTGTTTTTGTGCTGGTGTGCTGATTCTAAAGAATGATGGGATTGATCCAGATTTATGAGCAGGGAATAGGGAATTGTGTGTTTGAATGGTTGAATGTCCACCTGGAAGTAGGCAGTAGACCAAACAGTTTAGTTTAAATGCTCCAAGGGACAAAAATAACAATCACATGCAAACGATCTGAGGATCTGTAAGTCTTGGGATCCATACGCACATTTGTCTTCCCTGTGTATGTCTTTTCCTTTTCAGGGCTTGATGACCCTTCAAAACAGAAGTACCTTACAGCACTGAAGTGCAGTCTGTTTTACATATTGGTTGTAAGATTAATGGCTGAACATGCTCCTTAGGAAATAATAATTAAAAAAAAAAAAGCAAAAAAAACAGAAAAAAAAACAGCAATTACAGACATGCTATAAATGGTCAGAGATGTGTCTTCTGCTTATTCATTCTTTGTTACATGAATAAGTATCTTCTATATATAATTCCATAAGCAAATAATTTCTTCAAGTATTTAAGTTACCATACACTCTCTGCTTCCTGTCACAGACCAGAAAGCATGTGACCAATTTCAAAATTTCACTTGATTATTTTGGCTTGATTGTTTTAAAGCCTGCCATCTCTAAGATGATCAAGGCAGACAATCGTCTGGATACATGCTTGTTTGCTCTGGGTATTACTTCTACTATATTCTGGGAAAACATTTGCAAAAGAAAAGATACAGCCTCCTAAAAAAACGTATATAGAAAAGAATGTAAGGTTACTGCTTTCATAGATCTTTTTGAAAAATGAAGGATACCTGACCCTGGCTAATGATGTGTCCCCTCATGAGCCCAGTGGCTGCAGAAATGACACTGCCCCAAGTAAATTTATAAGTCTTTTAAGGAGGAACAGTGAGTCACAAAGACCTTCAAGGCTAGTCTGTTATATTTAGAAATACAGAAAAGTTTTGCAACTGGAAAGATAGTAGTGATGAAACTGCTGCAGCCCTGCTAACTGCATTTCATTCGCGAAAGCAGCAGGACCAGCATCTCTGAGCTGCTCACTGAGACACGACTCTGGGCAGAGTTTTTCAAGGCACTTGAGAAATGGTGGAAATACCCACTGTCTGAACTACAGTTTTGTACAATGTTGAAGCCCAAAGGTGTTACTGTTATTATTTAACAAACTGAAAAAGTAGACTTCTTACTTCATATTCCTTAATTCTTTGACTGGTGATAGGGATAGGGATGGGGACAGGGATAGGGAGAGGGATAGGGATAGGGATAGGGATAGGGATAGGGATAGGGATAGGGATAGGGATAGGGATAGGGATAGGGTAGGGTTAAGTTGGTTTGGCAGGTGATTTAGCTCTGACAATTGTCTTACTTTTCTTGCCCTTTATTTCTTCATAGTTTCCTCTCACAATCTTCCTGTCACTGATTGACTCTACTGAAGATCCAGGGAAATCTAGGCCAGGGCTGTGGAAAGGAAACCGACAAATAAACTGAATCTCCAAGTTTCAATGCAAAACTGTGACTTCTATATTTAAAAAATAAAAATAAAAATAAATTAGGCTGCTGAAGTCTCAGCAAAATGGATGGCTGACTTCAAGAACACTTTAAAAGATTTCTTACTAGGCTAAGTAGCTGACCCAAGGCTTCCCTTTGTGACCCTTTGTTTAACACCAAGGGCATGTTCTGCATCAAAATATAATAGACCTGTCTGTTAAGAGCAGTCTAGGAGGGGAGCCAGGCACACTAGAAAATGCAAGGACAGTGATGTAAACCAGGATGGGCAGAAAAAATGATATTGCAGGCTACGAAGAGGATGAGAGGGAAGGAAGATGCTGAGGAAGGAAGGCTCAGACAGACAGGGCTGCTGGTTTGGCACAGTCTGGAATGAGCTGTTTGCAGGGAAGGCAAAAGATATCTAAATACAAAAGTGTATAAATACTGTGACCTGTAGGTCCACTGCTACAACAGTGAGAGCCAGACTTGGACTTCTGCTCTGTAGGAGTCAGGAGAAGCATCGTTTTAGGTGGCTGTAATTCTTTTTCAGCCTCTAGAAACAGAGTGTAAATGACGAATTGCAGACTGTTATAAAGCCAAAGACGAAATCCCTGAAACTTGTTTTTTCCCATTTTTATCTCAAAGCGATAACCTCTTCCATTTATTTCTCTGATGTGACACACTCCACCAGAATATGTGTGAAAGATGGAAGGTAATGAATGGCATTCTGTTCTCACTCATTTATAAAATGTGTCTGCTATTGACTTGAGGCCAAACAGTTACCAGAAGTCAGACTCAGGGTAATTGCACTAAGAGCTCACGCTTTGGCATTTAAACTCAGATTTTAGAAAGAAACTTCTGAGTTTTTTGGTACTTCCATTCTCAAAGTTTCTACTTCAGGTCAGCTTTCATGGATTATTAGCCCAGCCTGTCTGAAGAGCAGGCCAACTCAAGAGGTCCACCCAAAACCAGCAGTTTGTTTACCATCATGCTTATATATTTTATTTGTAGAGGAACCACTTCAGGGCTTTCCCAACTTTGTACAAAATGAGTAAAAACAGAAAGCATTTTCAGTACAATTTCTTGAAAAATAACTGTCATTACTTTTCAGACGTGTTTAATTTTGCTCTCCCCTAATAAGAATCCATGTCACCGACAGCATATACTGCAGAACTCTGATAGGCACACATGGGATACGCACCACACAAGAGCTGTATTTTTTGAAAATAAACCTCATCTGTTTTGATAATTATTCAGTTCAAAGCATTTTTTTCTCTTTACTGATTTTCATGTAGTATATTTAATCACAATTTAGAACAAAGTTCTTATTGTTTTCACTGTGACTGGTAGAATTCAAATTAGTTTCCAGTGAAATAGAGGAATATATTCTAAATGTAGATCTATCTTTTTTTTCCAGTTTCTTTCAAATCCTTCTTAAAATATTCATATTAACTGATACTTACTGATTTCTTGAAATTTTTTCTTTATTTTTCGTTACTCATTTGGGGGAAATAATGCTTTCAAAATGTAAAATGTTCTTCATGCTTTTGAGAACACAAAATTGTTTAGTATGGTCGTCAGGCTCTTTGAACTTTGAGTTTTGTAAAATGCATGAAAGATTTTTTCATTTTATTTTTATAACATTATCTGGATATCTCTTTGATACTCAAATTTATTCTGATCAGCATCAGTAACGTAGGAAGAATCCTTTTCTGCAGCATATTTCTGAAAGACTGCACAAATCTAACAACCCAAAAAAAGAAAAGCCTTACTGCTGGAAGTTAAGCAAAAATATTTCACATTAGACTTCATTTGATTTTATTATCCATGACATCATTGTGCCATGTCAGTTCTTTATACAGAGCTACCACACACTGATTCAGAATATTCTTCCCCAAATGTGCCTATTGTAAGCTAGACTGATTGTATAATCTTTGCTTGCATCCCTACCTAAGATGGAAGATTTTTTGTCTATTCTCAAATTCATTCATTTCTTTTTAGACAGCCCCAAACTGTTTAATTTGAATAACTGCTCTAAGCCTTAGGAACATTAGTAGAAGACAGTGCTCGGAGAAACACTCTCCATTGGTGCATGTAAATAAAGCCAGATAAATCATGCAAAAAACATCAGTGAGGAGAATGACCCGCTCTCTGTTTCTCAGCAGGATCACTTTCTCATTTAAATCAAGTCATAAGTGACTGTGGCAGATAAATCCTCATGGCCCGTTTGCCCTTTTCTCTCAAAGCAGACTCCTTGCACAGTAAAATGCAATTTCATCCCACTCGGTGAGTTTCATAAAGGCTGTAGAAATTGATGGCACACAGGGTCAATTGCTACCGTGCTGAGAGAGTAAAAGATTGCACAGAAACTGTAACTGAGCCCACCACCAGCATACTACCAAGCCAAGACTTCTATTTAATCAGTTTTAAGTCAAACCCCTTGCATATTTCATTGGTCGACATTGGTTTCTTTGAGTCATTACTACCATGACTTTGTGACTTCAGGTAACAAAAAAACAAGGTTTTGGTGGAATGAAGCAAGATGTGTTGGGTAAATTGAGAGTGCTAATTAGTGTACTCTCCAAACCAAATGCAACTGCTACAGCAGCATTCATCATTCAGGCTTTTTATTGTCCTGCTGACCAAGGTTAAATAAAGCAGACAGCTGACATGAGCTTCTGATTCAACAGGGAAGTTGAAAAAGATAGTAAGTCAGCTTTGTTTGGCTGTAACAAAATACCTCAAAGAATGTGAAAATCACTCTTTTTTGCCTTGAGATACTCAAATACTGTCTTGTCTGCATTGACCTTGAAATATTTTCCACTGAGGAAATGCATACTGTGGAAGGCAGCACTTATACAGGCCAGGCTTAGGCTAGAATTGCTTTTATTATTTTACCTTCACAAGCCGCCACCCTGTGGACCTTACTGAATGTGTAGTGATGTAAATGGGCAGGGGAGAATTGTGGAGAGGACGGAGAGATGTGCTTGTGCCATTAGCACTTGTGGCAGAGGTTGCTGGCACATCAGGGCACCTGCCACAGGGCCATAGCCATGAGGCCACAGCCATGAGGCCTGTAAAAGTCAGGCTGGCACTTGACTCCTTTCCTCCACGTGCCCCTCAGCCCCAGGGAAAATCAGCCCGTGTCTTTTGTCCTGTGGAAAGGCTCAACATAGTCTAAATATACCTCAGATTGGGAAAAATGAGTTGTTTCTGAAATTGTCACCACTTCCCATGACTAGTGGTGGATATTTCACTCTGGGTACAGCAGCAGATTGCGCCATTTCTCAGACTTCAATAAAATGCTGTTGCAGTGCTACCAGCATGCAATGTTAGCATAATCCCTACAGCATTTTGTTTCTTTCTTCAAGCTACATTTTACCTTTCACGTGAAAGGGAGAAAGCCTAATGTCTTAGTTTGCAATACTGCATAGGCTCAAAGGCTGGGAAATAAGAAACCAGCAAAAACACTGAGTATAGGAGCAGAATGTTTTACATTCTGCTGTTCTCTTTCTAAAATAATCTTGGAATTCTGAGGGCTTGACTCAGGGCTCTTGAGTGTCATAACCCATGATTCTTCTTGCTTTGGCTCATGCTGCAGGACAATATTTTAAAATAAATGCTAAGCCTACAACTTCCATAAATTCAGAAGAGCTCTCGCAGTGCTTCTGTCAAATATTTGCCTAATACTTTTACCATGAGCACTTGATATCTTTCTCTCTCACTGTTTTGTACTAAATGATTGCCTTGTTCTGGGGACCTTCAGGAATTTGTCTTCAGATCAAAAGTGGAAAAGACTGACACATCTGCCCAAAAAACGTGGCGTAACACGTTCTACTAGGTAGAATCTACTTCTAGCTTCATCAGACTAGGTTGTAAATCCTCTTCCAATCTCTTGGTTGTCATTTGGACTTTGTTAATTTTTTTGGCTGAGATGTTTTGCTGTTAGACTAACAATATGATAGGGATCTCTTCTGTGGGACTGTGGATGGCAGTTTCCACACACAGGACAGGCAGGAGGCCTTTACTTAGCAATTTCTCTTTTGTGGAGCATCCTGCAGAAAATCTTGGTTTTCAAGATGCAGAATTTACCTTTGTTCTTTGGTATCCTTGATGTTTTCTGGTATCACCAGCTCTGTGTAACTTCTTGATTTTTACATGTCCCTGCATTTCTGGCTAGTGTTCTCCTTGACGTTAGTACACAATAGCATCTGTGCTCTCTTTACAGTAATAGAAACAATTGATATCAACAAAGATTCCCTTCTTAGCTGAAGAGTGAGGACCAAGAATGTCACTGGTTTAGCAAGAATTATTTATATTGAAAAGAGAGCTTCAACAGGGTGAGATTTTTTGGTCGTATTTTTTTCTTTATATGAATAGAAGGACAATAAGTGACTATATGTGCAGTATTGCCACATATCCTCTCTTAAACAAAGAAGTTGGCTTTCTGCTGAAAGTAAGATGTGCACCTGAAGCTTTCCTTCAGTCTGACATTGCCTCTTGCAAAGAGGGAGACTCCCACTCAGGGAGCTGGACCTTTTCTCATTCCTACAGATCCATTGCGTTTGTAGGTCTGTGTCTGCACAAATACATGAGTATGCCAGTGACTCCATTAGCACAGCAATCTGATGGCATTTCATTATAAATCTGATTTTTGACAGATTTATAACCAGACTGTAGAAATTAACTGCTGGAGGAAATGTGCCATTTAGTCTCAACATGAACACATTTTATTTTTCTACATGTTGTGTTTTTTCATACCAGACTTTTTTAGTGAGCAGAAAAATAACATTATGCTTGTTTTAATGTAGTTCTCTTAAAGTGAAAACAACAACAACAACAACATTTTCATAAACATTTCAAAACTGTCTGACACAATCACGTGTTTATCACATAGTCCTCTATGACATTTTTTGAGATCAGGTACCAATTAAATGACAGTATATCAGCACATTAACATACAACTTCAGTGAAGAAATAGCAGATGAATAAAATAAGGTTAGCAGGTAAATAAAATAAAGTGCCACATAAACCAGTGCTGTTGATAAATGGAAGGCAGCCCTTCCTACTGCAACGAATATACTGCTGTTTATTTTTATAAGACTGAGCAGATAGCAGATATTAAGGACAGCACCCAATGATTCCACAGTAATCTGTGGTTTTGCCATGGCACTTGGCCAGTGAACCCAAGGTAAAGTGCTGCACACCTCTCACCGTAGATGGAGAGGCTCATGAGGAAACACTAACTCTCCTACTCTGTCAGATAGGACTTGTGCAACGTGACACAACAGTAGCTCAGTACCTGCCTCAGAGAAGCCATGACATTAGATTATTGTTAATAGTCTTTTCTGTCTCCAAGTTAATCCACTTCAAAACCCCTCACTATCAATACAAGTAGGGTCTGTTATGATGGAACAAGGGGAAATGGTTTCAAAGGAAACTAGGGGATAGTTGGGTCAGATATAAGGAAGAAGTTTTTTACAATAAGGATGGTGGGGACTGTTGAGGAACTGAGGCAGGACCTGCCTTTCATGAACCTATGCTTCCTAGGCCTGATCCCCTGGCATATGCCATGTGATCTCCCTCAAGACAGGCAGTCAGTCAGACTGGATGATCTTAGAGGTCGTTTCCAACCTTGGTGATTCTATAATTCTGTGATTCTATACTATGAGGCACTGGCACAGGTTGTCCAGACAGGTGATGGATGCCACCCCCCCAGGGATCTTCAAGGTCAGGCTGGATGGGGTTCTGACGACATGATCTAGATGTAGGTGTCCCTGTTCACTGCAGAGAAGTTGGATTAAATGGCCTTTAAGGATTCCTTCCACCTCAAACTATTCTATTATTCTATGATTCTATGTAAACTGAAAGGCAGTGTTGCTGGAAGTAGTTGAGCTGTCATGAAAGCTGGATATTGATGGAGATCCTGCCTAGACTCTGTCTTCCAGACCATTGCTGTGCTTGTGAGCTAGCCTGCTTCTACAGCCATTCAGAGCGGTCCTGGGCAGAGGTGGCAGTAATTACAGGTAGCTTATACTGGGTCAGGCTGAGTTAGTGGCCAATAATGCTGTGGCTCCTTTGAAATCTATTGGAGTTAGTCTCACTTAGACCTACAGCCTGCAGTTCAGAAAATAAGTAGATAAACAAATAAATACATTCCAAATTTATTTCAGGCTATTTTAACAGTTTCATACTTCCTATACTAGTTTGCTAGTTTGCTCCTAGAACTAGTTTGCTATAGAAAGCACTTTCTTTGATAGGAACCTCAAGTGCTTTGACAGTTAGCTATAAAACTACTCTACTTGCAGTGTCTAAAGGATCTCAGTGTATGCAAAGCACCTGCTAACTTTGTTCTCTACCACTGTCCTATGGAGAGAGAAATTCCAAGCAGGAAAATGTGAAGTCTGCGTTTTTCAGAAAAGGCAGTCCCATGACTGTGTTGGCGGATAGCAGAGTGAAAATTGCTTGTGCACCACCCACAGAAGATTTTTCTCCTTGGTCTCAGTGAGTAACTCTGTAACAGACCAGGAAGCTGACTTCTCCAGCAAAACCCAGTAGCTCTTTCTAACAGTTTTTCAGCACTTTTCAAATGGAATAGTTGCTGATTGTATCTCAGAACTTGTTTTGATTTGTAAAGCACCTCAAAAAAAAAAAAAAAAAAAAAAATTGGAGGCACTTGGAAATCTCTGCTGGAATACAAATATCAAAGTAATCTGACAAATACGTTCAAGCTTCAGTGCATTAAGAAGGAGAGTGTCTGTGATAAGTGCTATACTTATCTCCCATACTTGCCTGGCCTATTGGATGACTTTTCTAGTAATGCTTTCTTATTATAGATGTCTAAGAGATACTTGGCAACTTGTGAGAAATCTTTCGCGTTTTTCAGAGAGAAGTTGCCTTTGCCATATCTTTCACTCAGAAATGGAGGTATATTTCTACCCCGATCTGTATTTCAAAGAGTATATACCAAAAGCTCTTGTTACATGGGAAGGGCTAATCCCTGCTATTTTGCTGTTCCTCACCTGAATCCTGAAGTGGATTAAAGAGAGCAGGTTAAAGAGACTGAGATGTTACTCCTCAGGGCTATCATATCCCTTATGAAGCAAAGAGCCACTGAAGGAGAGTATTAGGTGATTTGGACTTGGAAGAAGTAGAGGGCATACTCTTAATGGCTCTGCAGATAGGCTTCAAAATCAATTAAAGCATGTTTAATTCTGGAATCAGTAAACTAGTAAATGTTTTTCTCTGCAGAGTATGCAACAGAAGACAGATTAATGCCTGCTTGAGCATTCGGGCTGGACTTTCAGAAATACTCCAGCAAAGGCTGCAGACACAGATCGCTTTTGCAGACCTGGGACATTTTAGTGGACAATTTTTTCTTTTAACCAGTTCAAACACTTAAGGCACTCTGCTGGAATTCATTTTTTTTCAGTAAAACTTTTTAAAGATATCGAGAAAAAGCATGGAAGCTGATGTGACTTTAAATTATGCAGGTGCTTGGGTGCTCTCTTGAATCTGAGCATACATGCTCAGTTTTAAGCAAAATCTTGCTGAAATACTTTCCTGAAGTAGGGTTCCAGGCAATATAGGATTATCAAATTAACTTTGCATAAAATATCATTTGTGCTTGAAAGCTTGCTGGATTCTTTTCATAAGCTGTTGAATAGTCTTTACAGTCCCTGAATTTCTGTGAGCAGATAGGGCAGATAGGGCTGAGAAGTGCACAAGACAGAGCACTTATCTGCAGAGGTATAATTGTACCACTTGGAATTAATAAGAAAAATCTTTATAGAGAAAAGAGGAACAAGAACAGATTTTGACTCACTATATTATAATGGGATTTAAGTATTTCGATATTCAAGGTGATAAGGAAATAAATATGTCAGTATTGCTACGTACTAATCAGGACAAACTTCATGGTGACAGGCGGAACCTGTAATACAGTCTTCTGCCACACTAACTGTCAGGAGTGGGTAGACAGCTCTGCTACTTGAACTAACTAGTGAAAGTTAGATCTTTTATTTTAGTGATTGAATGTGAGTTGTAGCCTTAGTGAACTCCATGGCTGACATGCAAGGATAGTGCCAAATGTTGGCTAAAGAAGGGAAAAATCCAGATTTTGCATTGCAAGGCCATGCAAAACCTATAGTTAGATTTGGACAGCTGAAAGGCCCTAGGACAACTGAAGGATTCCTGCACAGTTCCTTGAAGGGAAGTGATCTGTCTTAATAATCATGATAGTCTTTGTGTCTTTTTGGTTTGCCAAAGTTCTTCATTTTTTTTAATTAAAAATCTTCTTTACTTAAAAGCAGTGTGTACAGTTGTTTGGTCTAAGCAGAAATGATGTTCTTCATATCTTCATATGAATGTCACTACTGTGTATAGCATTTAAGACTTCAGAAAAGAGCCAAGATTCCCTCGTTTACTAGTTAAAGTCCAGTTCATTTTCCTACCAGCTTCTCTATTAGGTCAGTACCTCTGTATCTTATTCTTCATGATGTATGAAATAATCTGCTTATTTGGGAAGGAGAGGTGGCAGCCATTTTTCACCAGCTCAGTTTACCACCCTGACTGATCTCTCACAGGTGAACACTTCCAACTCATAAGACAGGAGAAATATTACTCCAGACTCACAACATTTTCATGGAGTTATTTGATTTTCTAGGAATTACTGCTGTCATGGATGATGCAGGAGTTTCCACAGAATATGAATTAATAAATGAGAATGTATGTGTTTGTTTCGCTTATACCCCTTACAAACAGGGTCTGAGTGTGAGGCACAGAACAGGCACTGCATGCCTGAGGATGTTCATGAAGTTGTCCTGAATTTCTAGCCCAATGCGTTGCTTACCTAACCTTGCTGCACAGAGACCATGCAGAAGCGCAGCGTGCAGCCTCTGAAGCAACACAAGCCAGGACTATTTTACTATGGCTAGTTGGCCACCCAGGCTTTTCCTCATTGTGGGATGCTCTCCAGTGCAGCAAAGGCCACCACATAAGATAAAGTTTGTTTATCATTCAGTTCAACAGTTACATTCAGTCCCTTATCTGCCATCTCCTTTAATCTAAGGTCTGTGAGTTTTCAGACGCTCTCATTCATTCCTGGCATTTTCAGGGATATTCAAGAGTTCCCCAATAGCAAAGGCTTTCCCCTGTCTGTCTGTCAGTTAATCATTCCTGGTTTTAGGCCTGTTTTCCTCTGTGTCCTCTTTCCATTTCATGTTGCCTATTCCTGCCACACACATATTTTCCCCTCAGCCCCCTAGCCTGTCAGTGCCTCCTCTTTTGCCACTTCTGTCTGCCCTCTCTCGGTGGGGAATGTTTTCCACAGGCCCTTCCAAACCTCTTGCAGACCCTTATTGCATTGCCCAAAGGTGGAATTTGACATCCTTCATGGCAGTGGAAAAGCATGCTTTGTCTGGGAGCCCAGTTTTAACCAGGTATCTCTTTGCACCTTTGTTCTCTTACACAATCCACATTCCCTTCCCTTTTCTAAAAAAAAAAAAAAAAAAGGAATGCAGTGTGCACATGCACTTGCTAGGAGGGATGAACTTGCATCCCACCCAATGCTTTGTTCAGAGCAGTAATTCTGTTACCTCACAGATGGCTTGTGAGTTGTGTGTGTCTCTGTCCATCTTTTCTCCCATCTCAAAATGACATGAAGCAAACAAAGACTTTTCCTTGTCAGGCTGCCTTTAGCATGTGTGCATGTGTCACCTCTCGACCCTCTGTGGTGAGCCAGACACTGTGCAGGTCTTACCGTCATCACAAGCCTGCCAACTAGGTCAGTCTGCTGGCCTATCAGGAAGGAAGTGATCTGGTGCAGTGAAATAAGTGTCTGCCTTTTGTTTTTCTGGTTTTTGGGTTTTTTGTTGTTGTTGTTGGGTTGGTTTTTTTTGTTTTTTGTTTTTTGGTTTTTTGTTTTTTGTTTTGCTTTGTTTTGTTTTGCTAAGCTTGGATTCATGAGGGGAAGCCACTGCTGAATGCAATTCAGGACTCATAGAGAGAAGAAGGACATACTGCTGTGGTTCAGCAAGAGTTTATATACTCTCAGCCTTTCCTGAAGTTTCTATCTTGCAGACCCAGCAATTTCCTGTTTCCTTCTTGCTGGTTCTGATCTTTATAGAGATAGTGCCGGAGTAAGAAAGCATTGTCTGAAGTCCAGAGTGTAATTCCCCTAACTTATAAGTGCTCAGTTCCAGCTTCTGGCAAAATAGCAGGCTTCTTGAATGATCTCATGTAAAGGTCCCAAAAATCTGTTTTAATGCATGTTGTTTCTGAGGACTGGGGCTAAAAAAGTTAATAACCGGGTTCAACAGACAGTTCATTACAGCCAATGTATTACATCACCAAAGCAATGTGAAGAATTCTGAGCAGCCTTATGAAATGGACCAGAAATGCCTCCAATAGAGTTTGGAATTTTTTTCCTGAGTTTCTTTCATAGGTGTTGGTGGTTTTCTAACCCTTTGATATGTTCAGAGCTACATGGGTGCAGCTCCAGCTCTGGAACCAGAGGATCAACATAAAAGAACAAACACAACCATCTGCTCACTTGGTAAAAAAGTTCTGCTCTGTACAGACAGAAGCCAGTTTTCAACTGCTCTCAGTTTTTGGTTTCTGTCCTCCTTGAAGGCACCTGTGAATTTTTTGCTACCCATGTTTTTCTGGAACCAGCAGTTTTCCTTATTCAGTGCAATACAGAAAGGCAGAGCTTTTCTGCAGATGCAACTACCTCTCTGTACTTTGCAAGTCAAGATCATCAAGGATGTTGAAGAGGCCTAGTCCTCAGTGGGAAGAAAAGTAGATTGTTTCACTGAGACACAGAGGGATTAAGTGCTACAGCCAAAGTTATATGGGAAATCAATCTGCCCTGCAGATCAGGGCTGAACACTTTTAAACTGCCCGTCAGCAAGTCAAGGGGGAAATGGATTGTGTTTTTAAAGGAATGAATGACCTTCAAGTGAGGGAATGTGGATTAGTAAAGCTGCCTTTCTTATGGGGTCATACATTTTGTCATCCTAATGCTAGTTTGCATGCTCTACTGTGTGCATTCTAACTTACCTTTCTTCCTTCCCTCTGTCTCTTCCTCACTGCATCACAGATGCCTTCCTCTTTCGTTGCTATGAACTACAAGTAGGCTTTGCTCTACTCTTAGTTTCAGAAAAGAGGAACAAGCAGAAGTATGTTTTATTCCTGCCTGGTATTCTGCTCTTTTTTTGTTCATGAGGCTGGAAGGGTTTCTGTCTGCAGTCCACTGAGGTGGCACATTTATATGTAGGCTTCCAGTAAGAATGGCAAACATTCCTTTGCAGATGACACTTGACTTTGTCTACCTTTGGTCATAAGGATCTCATTTATCACCTTGTGGGGCTTTGAGTATGTCCTCTGACATACCAGCTTTGCAGAAACTCAATTCAAGGAGGCATGGATTCTATTCTGTTTAGGTTGCAAAGCTGTTCCCTCTCAGTCTGTACTCAGAGATCCCTTAGGACTCCTTCCAGAATCTAAAACTGGGAGTCCACTGCTATAGCCGCTGTATTTCAGAGGGGGTCTTTGGAAAGCAAGATAGAGAATGTATTTATCTGTTTCAGAACAGAATCGGGTCAGAGATCCCCCAGGTAAGCTCAGAATTGTGTGATGTCTGCCTGATGTGAAATAATCCTAAATTAGTTGTACAGCAGTAGTTCATGTTTCAGAGTACTTTTTAAAAGATGCTATAGCTGTTTCTCTTTTTCTTAAAAGCTTTGGGCAGTTCTCTTAGGTTGAAGCAGATCTCATTATTCTTCACTGCAATGTGAATATTTGTATTAGCAGAGACTTCATTCAAACTGCCTGCAGTTGCTTTTTAAGGATGGCATTTCTGCATTTAGGAAAAAAAAGAAGAGAGAGAGAGAGAATGCACTGCTTTTAGATGTTAACTTACGCATGACATTTTCAAATTTCACTCTAGCATGTAATTTATCCTTTCAGTGTAAGTTAGGGGTTTGGTACAGAACAGCAGAATGTACCAGCTTTCTAGTTTTTACATGTATAGCTGAAGGAAGCATTACAGAAGAGAAAGGAGGTATGAATTTTGGCTAGGTGGTCTAGCCAAAAAGAACAATGCAGAGATACGTGGTCTGCAGCTGTGCTTTACCTCACCCCTGCAGGTCATTCCCAATATACATCCTCCAAGCCCCTGTCTGCTTCAGAACTATGGAAATGCAGTGTTTTAGGACTAGTTATGGGCTGTATGAAATGGGTTCTGATGAACACCTGCTCCCAAACACCACATTTCTTCCGTTATGTGGCTTTCAGTGAAAACCAAAACCACAGTTAGTGTTTCTTGTTTAATTTGCAATATAGACTTGTAGTGAATACACTGAATACTGGCTTTATGCCATAAAAACTATGCATTCTTTGCAAAGAAAAACTAATACTAGAATTAACTCTCACTGGGGACTTTTTTCCTCCCCTCATCTTATGCAGTTACGAAGCTCGGGAAGATTGGGACTATGGTGCTAGTGGATCAGTAATGCAGAGTAAATTATTGTGCAAGATTTATACGACAGTTTTGAACATGTGATGCCAAAAATGAAGGGTAGAGGCTCTCCTCACAAATGTGTGTAAAGCCTTTGTATCGTGGGATTTTCTGAGAGCTGCAGATTATTCCCATCTCTTGTAATCGGTTCAGAGCAATTGTTATCCCAAGCTCACTGACATCAGCTGGGAAATAACTGTTACTTTGAAACTCCACGGTGATCTGAAGATGACTGAACTTCTGCTTAAAGAAAAGCTGTAAGCAAGACAACTAAAACAATTATAGATAGCTGCAAGCCCACTTGCTGCTATATCTACCTTCGTAATTCAATTTCAAACATTCCATTAGCTAGCAGCATAGCAATATGGTTTTTTGGCAGAAACACTGCAGACAGTATTGTGTTTTTTTTTCTTCCCAAATCAATGCATTAGCTTTCCAAGTTGAAGGACATCCTCAGAGTGTTTGTCTCTCTAATATTTTAATGAAGTGAAAGGACGTAGTTAAGCATATGCTGTGAGTAGGGATAAGCTTAAAAATGAGTTTACCTGTTACAACCATGTTTCTTACCATGCAGATGGAATTCACTCACCCAGGTTTCATCATACGTGTGTTCATGTTATGCCATATTGCGTCATGTCAGACGTCTCCTCTTGAGCTGGTAATGTAGGGTTCTTCTAAGCCAGTGAAGAAGGAGAGGCTCCTCCACAAAATAAATTACCCATCCTAAGATTTGTGTCAAGGATGTAGTCGACCCACGGATGTAAGGCATAGACAACCCTTCACCGCTGAGCTGATGGCAATGTGTTGGCCAGCCTTTGTCAACAAAGTCCTGTTCAACCCAGGCTAGTTGAAAGAGTATCGGACTACTTTTAAAACATGACCCCTTTTCCTGCTTGTAGACAAGGTATAAATTTATCCTGGTCTGAGAGGTTATTCATCATGCTTCGAGGAGCCAGGAAAAAGGAATGTGTTATTCTGAGGAATTAGTAGTTCATGCTTGCATTTAATTAGGCCCCAGTCTAGATGTGGATCTAGTGAGATATGACACAATGTGTGGCTGCAGTGAGGAGAAGCAGAGGGAGCTTGAGTTTTGGAAGGACTCTTCTTGGAGCCCTGTCAGCCTGTTGGAGGAAAACACCCCGTACAAACAGGGCATCGTAGAAAACATAAAAGGACACTGGCATACTGGTGATGGATGGCAAAGTAGAGAAAAGGCATGAGAGGCAATGTCTGTACAGGCAGACAGGATTTTGATGGAGCAATAACAAGGAATTTAAATATATCAGAAACTTGTATCTCATTGAAACAAGATAGCTAAACTATTCAAGAGATGGTGCCATTCACAGTGGCCCATTCTCCCAAATGCTGAGTTCCAAAAATGCAGTTTACCTTGGAAGATAATGAGAAATGCATGAAAAACAAATGTGACAGGGACTAATTCATCTTTATTCTCAGAAATTACTCAAAATGCATAAGCGGTGCTTGCTAATAGCTGATCTACTAAAAGCATGTTTTCTTTGGATTCTGTGTTTGAGGCAAATGGTAGAAAGTCATGCATCATGCAGTATAAACATGCCCCTCGGGTGCTTTTGTGTTGGAAAATGCTTTGACTATCACACAACTTTCGTGTAGGCATTTGCAGCTTTCTAGTCAGCTCCTGTGGAATCAGTCAGTAGTTGAAACCATCGTTTCACTGCAGGGCAGAAGCTGTATTTCAGAAATAAAAATACTAGGATTTGTCTAACACTGTAAGAAAATTTCTTCATTCCATAAGTCTAGACTCAGATAAACAAAGACCATACAGAAATCACCTCCACCTTTAATAGATGGCAGATGGTGACGTCAGTTAGTTTCAGCCATTTAAAAATTAGGGAAAATTCTCAAGGCTTTAAGCTTGCTCTGCAGTCAGTGTGGAGAGATAGACACAATAACGGGGTTTTATCCCACCTGCTGGGGGGATAAGGTGAGTGGCTTTGTGTGAGCTGTGGAGAGAGCCTTACCTCTAAATTGTGAATCAAGTGAAGTCAGTCAAACCTAAATGACTTGCCACAAGCCACATAACCTATCGTGGTGTGTTACTGAGTTGGGAAACGACCAGCATCCATATAGAAGCTCTAAATACTACCCCCTTTTGGTAGTATTTAGGGTAAAACATATCCAAATTATGGTGTTACTGCTCCAGAGATAGTGACTTGGTTGTCTGCAGCAGCAGCCTAGCAGATGCATGCCTGACTTATGTTTAACCATGCTCACAGAAGCAATTTTGCTTTAATGATGGGACATGGTTTTAATGAACTATTAAAGTATAGTAAAGTATCCACTTGAACTATTCACACAATTTAAATAACTGGATGCAAGTCATACAGCCTAATTAAATAAAGTATACCTGAGTGTTGCAGAAATAAAAGGTTGTTTGGTGGACTGGATCTAGAGAAATACTGCCTTCCTCACAGGCTGGGCGTGGGATACCTCTCTGAGGTATGCATTTGAACTCTGCTTTGTGCGTTAATCAGCGAAAAATGGTGTCTAATACTTGTAGGAGCAGTAGATAGAAGAGTTCACTGACATGTCAGATCCACACTGGACTTACCTCTTCCCTCACATACAAATATACTTACCAGACAGTAGGAAAGTTTAAGCCGTTCTGATCTGTATTTTCTCTCTTGTCTTTTCCAGCCACTTCCACATCTACAACCGGGACAAGTCATCTCACAAAATGTGACATAAAGCAGAAAGCCTTCTGTGTAAATGGGGGAGAGTGTTACATGGTTAAAGACCTCCCAAACCCTCCACGATACTTATGCAGGTAAGAAATCCTGTTTTCTTATTTTGGTGGAGCCTTCAGGTTCTATAAATACTTTTTCTTTAAAGGTACACCTGAAAAATTTCTTCTCTTAGACTTGTTTCATGAGGTATTTCTTCACCCTAAGTATCTGGTTATGAGGCTAACCAAGTAATCTTTCCATGGGTTAAAAGGCACAGCAAACCTTATTGGTGTATACCTGGCATGAAATGGCACAATTTAAGCTGTAACATTAGATATAATGAAAAGATGCTGTAAACTAAATACACTACAAAGTCAAAAAATATGTGTTGAGAACTGCATCACATAAATACCCTTTCTACAGGACTAATGATGATTTATGTTTATTGTCTGCTATAATAATTGAACATTTTCTGATGAGAATGTATTCTCAATTGGAGTTTTCACTGTTGTGTCAAATGCATAGAAAGAAAAGAATGTTACAGCACTTTGTGGAGGTTACTACTTCATGTGTGGATTTTGATTCAAGAAAGCTTAAGAACATAAGCTGTATGTGCTTGTGCATTTCTTCTCAAGGCCTAGCCTACTCTGCAAAAGGCTGTTGCAGTATCCATTAATTTGGAAAGATTCTATTGAGAAGTACAGTGCTGGAGTACACTTCCTGCCCCGTAGCACATCATGTAGCATTTACTTGTGGAGATAAATCAATCTTAGCAAGTTACTGCTTCTCTCTGACTTTAGAGGGAAATCAGCATTTAATACCTTAGGTCTATCAGGACTGACTGGAAAGTGGGCACTTTTGTGAAGATATTGCAGCTCTTCAGACAGACAAGAGACAGCTTTCAGTAGAATCTGTTGTCTGCTGTAACTGCACAGAATTGCAGATATCTTTGACTAAAAATCAAATGACGGTATTTGGAAAGAAGGTTTCGATGGGTGAGTTACCAGAAGTCTATGATGCTTTCATTAGATGAGAAAGGCATAGGTTGAATGGCACTGTTGTTAATTTGAAAAATAATAATAATCCACAATGTTTGCTTCACATGTAAGTTTTCGTTTGTTTTATAGATTGATGTTTTCTGGACCTTATGAGCTTTGTTTTGCTTTGGGTTTCACGGATTGCACCATTGCTGAAAGTGATGAATATTTCATTGATTTTAGAATAGTTTTTAGCTAAAGTGAGTATGGAACAGTTACTGGCTCTGGTGGGCTGGATAGCAGAGAGAAAAAAAGGTCACGTTGATGTACTCTTGCTCATGTTACATCAACAGAACAAGATGATGTGGCTCTTCTGGGTATGTACTAGAGCCTACCTGTTTGTTTCTACTTTCTGTATTGATACCACTCAAGAAAATCCAGGGCAGCAGAGCTCAACATCTACCAGATTTGCTACTAATTAGCATTATCTTGACAGTTTCAGAGCTATACAATTTTCAGACGTTTGGGAAAGTTTTTTGGTGTCTTGTTTTTCTTCTTAATATATATTCAGAGATCTGTCTGTGTATGTTATGTGATATAGGTTGACTAAATTTTTCTCAAATAATGTCTTAGAGGCATTTCAGCGGAGAGAGGATTTTCTCCCTGTTGTACACGAGAAATAAGCCTTAATTCTGGGTTTGGAGTTGAAAGAAAAGGCAATTCCTAAATTTGGCAGATGTGCCTCTCTCTGGGTGGCCCAAGGCCTATTTGGAAAAAGCATCAGAGCTGTAAAATCAGAAGTGGTGAATCTCATTTATAGTAAAACAGTGGAATAAGATTCTTATCCTGAGGACAGTTAGGGCCACTGCTATTTTGCTGGCATTTTGCTATGCCCTCTAATAATTGCCAGAACTGAAACTTTATGTTGCGTAGCGAAACAGGATGCAATGCTGCAATACAAGAAATGAAAGTGTGAGTATTTGAAAGTGGGAGTGCTGGGAAACTGAAGAGACGAAATACGGTTCTCTTCTTGTTTCACTGAAAATACAGATGTCTACTTTTAATTCCAGTAATCCAGTGTTAATTAAAATAAGTATCTATCCAGTACACATTGCCTTCATTGTTCTGAGAAAATAAATCTTCCCTCAGAACATGCCTGTGGAAACAGAATGCTTGAAATATGGTACTTGCTCTTCATATTTCTGCCTCAGTAGCAAGTTCACATTTTTCCATATGGTCCATCTGTTGAGAGCAAAAACAAAATTTCTAAAGCATGAGCCATATCATTCTAAATTGGTTTTATCCCTAACCAAAAAAACATGACTCAGAATCACAACAACCACGGAATTTTCCAAGTGATATCTCTGGTTTTGTAAACTTTTCTATTCTATTTTTAAAAAATGGACATCCTAAGTCCTACTTCTCTTAGAGTCTAGACCTATGTATTCAAAAAATACCTGTAGTAAAATATGCGTACAGTGATCCAGTATGAATTAAATCTGATCTCATGGATACTGATGTGAGCTTCAAGGAAATTCCACGCATTTAAGAGATAGCTAGGTGAAATAATAAATGTGTAGAGACTTAATAATGCTTTATACAGCTACATCTCTGGTTACAAATGTTTCCTATATTTATTAACATTATGATCCCAGGCTGAACAAAGCAATCCCAAAATATGAAATATGATAAAATAAGCTTTGAGGCTTATTAATGTATAAAACTTTCAGATGTTTCGTAGGAACACAAGTCACGTTTTGAAAATGGTTCAGACTTGGAAGCCTGAATGTTACTGGTGTTGCTGAGGTTCTTTCATCGTTTCTGTCCAGCTGGAAGTGTGTCCTCAAGTCTTCAGAGGACAAACAATGAGACGGCTTCTTCTGTAAATGTAAAATTAAGACCAGAGTTCCCAGCATTTACTTCTTATCTGAAGAAAAACATATATGAATATACTACTGGTTACGCCTTCAGGGTGTTCTTTTGAAGATTTCTCCCATGAAGTCCTCGCTGGTCTGACTAATTGATTCCTTACTAGCAGAGATCATCTTTTCTACTGCTTTTTCTATTGATGAAGAAATTAATTTACTTCCTGATTTCACTGGATGAAAATAATGTTTTGTGATAATGCTGTTGTATGTCTTAACAGCAAAAGAGTACATTACGTGTTTGTTCATGATGTAGCCGATTGCTGTACTCATATTCATGCAAAGGTTTTGATGGAGTTGACATGAAGTTCTTGAAAATGCAAAAAGAGAAAAATTGTTTCAATGATGCTAACAAAAATTCTGAAGTCACTCATTTAAAAATACAATGGAAATACTAGTTTTGATACAAACTATGAAACAGACTACTAAATGCATCTTGAAAAACCACGTTCCTACAGTGCATTTGCTTATAGGCAGTCAGTGAAACGGAAACACTAAGTTCTGACCCATTTAGCCTTTACCCTCCTGCCAGAAAAAAGCTGATGAAATGTGTTTGATGTATTCCTTTTAAACGCTTAATATAGAGCAAAAGAAAAATTATTTTAATCTACTTGCGGCACCACCCACTTTTACCATAAATCAGCAGCCTCAGTAGCTTGATACAGGCCCAAAAACAAACCCAGCTAGCAGCCAGAAGTAATCTTGAGATTTTTAATCAGCTGCATGTTCATTGGAGTTTTGTAGGGTTGGGCCTGGAGAAGAAGATGGAGATGTCACTTTGAAATAAATGTCAATTTATGTGCAAATGCCAGCTATCAAGGACAAGTATTGAATTAAATGTGCAAAATAAAATAATGGAAATTAAGATGATAGAACGTTTTCACTCTTTTTCAGTAACACAGATCAAAATGTAGTCTTTTGTTGTGTCCAGCAGTATTTATTTCTCATGATAGAATTACCTTTGTTGCATTTTTCTCATCTGAATACATCTGTGGAGACTTGGATCTTTCTATACTGAATGCTTATAAGAAGATCTTGGCTCTGAGGATAATAAATGTCCTTCCTTAATAAACCAGTGTATCATTACAGCAAATCATCTCCAAATAATCATCTACAGATCTCCAATTTTTTTTATCATACCAAGGTTATTCCTGCATTGTTTATTGAACAAGAAACTAGTGATAATGCCTGACACTGATCACCTGCCATAGTGCTTTTCTGGAGTCCTATCTGTACAATATCTTGACTCTTAGGACCAGAGGAAACTGTTGAAGATAAAGCCTAAAAAAATAAGCCTGCCCTCAGTGGACAGGAAGATCTGATGGATGGAAGAGGCAAAGGATCATTCTGAACAACTTTCATTTGCAAATAAGAGGCCCCTGAAAAGTAAATGATGAGGTAGCTTGAAATGGAAGCTAGCAGCTGATCAGCAGCAACAGAAGAAGAAGATTCTTGCACCATGGGAAAACTCATGGAGATTATCAGAAAGATGGACAACACAAGTTGAGATGGATTCGAAGAAGTAGGTAGCGGATCAGTTAAGACTATACACAAAGTAAAAGTGCATTGAAGAGGAAAGGAGGAAGACTGAAGTTCTTATACGTTTAATGTGGTGGAGAGTCATTCAGATTTATATACAAAGTGCAGTAGCTTGGATTGGTATGCTAATATTTTGAAGGAAAACTGCTGAGCTCCACCACAGAATCAAGAATAAAGAAAGGTGAAGTAAGAATTGACAGCTGTTAGCAGAAGGAAAGATTAAAAAAATACTGAAGATAAATTCATTCTTTATAGACTTCACCCGCAGTGAAGTCTTCCACAGAAGACCATATGAACTGAAAGGGTGGGCAGCTGTGGAGCTCCAGATTTTCTGACCAGACTGAGTCATTCTACATATATCAGCCATGTTAAAAATACTTTTGCCTTTGGGTTTCAGGTTCTCCTCCCTTTTTTTTTCTTTTTCTTTTTCTTTTTCTTTTTTGCTTTTCATGATTGCTGTTTTATCTAGTCTCCTTTTAAGGAAACTACTCGAAGACACAACATCTCATTACAGAAATAGGGAAATCATAGTATTTTCATAGATTCTGTGTGACTGCAACAGTGTAAATTGCCACTGTACACTGCATTGCAAATTTTAAAATATCTGGTCCCTTCACGAGGTGGAATAAACAGTGAGTGACAAACACTTCTGCTAGGCCTAATTCTTCCTTCTCTTTTGAAACAAACAAAAAGACTTCCTGTGATTTTCTGTGGTGGATTTTTACTCTGAATTTTGTGAAGTATTGTCTTCGGAAAGATTACTCCTTCTTTCCCCTTTTCTGATCATTATTCACTAACACCTAACCAGGAGGTCACTTAGTAGTGCTCTACCGTCTCCGTAGGCCAGCAGATGTCAGTCTGTTAGTGCAGTGCTTTTGGTGTACTATTGCTTATCACATTTTTGCCCTTTAGGTGCCAACCTGGATTCACTGGAGCAAGATGTACTGAAACTCTGCCCATGAAAATCCAAAACCAAGAAAGTATGTTAAAATAATCTGAACTTTGCTTTCTTCCCCAACTACAGCAACAAAATCAATAGTACTTGGTGTTTTCACAGTTCAGCTGGAACCGGCCTCTTTGCGCACTAATTTATGACCTGATTTTCTAAAGTAAAATCTGTACACCATGGCATTATTGATATCCAAAATGTTTCTCATTTATGTGGTTTTTGATCTTTCCATTCATTTGCAGATGCATTTGTATTGCACACACTGGCAGCTTTCTTGTTTGGGAGACTGCTGTAAAGTGCTACTCTAAAAGAACAAACTCACGGAGATGAGTGATGTACAGATCTTGTGTCCTCGCTGCCTTGTGGAAAGTGCATCCTAAAAGCAATTTGGGAATTTGAAGTGGTGAATTTCTCTCTCACATCTCGAAATACACTTTGATCTGGATTGGTTTGGTTTTGGCTTTTTTTTTTTTTTCTCGGGGGGGATTTCTGTTTCATTTCTGCAGAGCAAATGAGTTGCTCTCAACATCTTGAGCCATTTTAACACGCTAAACCGAGATACGGTTTCTGAAAGTGAACTCACCAAGTCGTATCAGTTCACACTGACGGAGCTTCTTTCTTAGCATATATTCACCTCTTCTCTTTTCTCTGTTTTTTTCTCTACCATTTTTTTTTTGTTTGTTTTTCCTCTCAGGTGCCCAAATGAATTTACTGGTGATCGCTGCCAAAACTACGTAATGGCCAGCTTCTACAGTACGTCCACTACCTTTCTGTCTGTGCCGCAGTAGACGCATGCTCAGTCGGTGCTGCTTTCTTGTCGCTGCATCTTTCCTCCAATTTTTTTTTTTAATCCTTAACTAGATTTGTTGCCTAAGGCCTAATATTGATCGTCTCTGCTTGCTGCATGAACATGGTAACGAAAAGCAATTGCAGTACTCTCCTGGATTGTTTGGCATTGAGGTTATGGGGAAATGCAAAATAAGGAACACTGTGAAATTAACACTGAATGGTTTGGTGTATACATCCCACTGACATCAAGCAGATAAAGTGCAAAATGACATATTGAAAGTCATTTTATTTGCCACAAATATAAAATTCTATATATGAAACTTTATATAGAGCAGTACTCACTCAATAAAGGGGTAGGTAAATGAACTGCTTATATATGAGTTTTATATTCAGAACAACAATTTAAAGGTAATTGATATGCTTACATCATTTCTAAGAAGCACATTCTGAACAGGATCAAAGTGCTCTTTCTTCTCATTGTCCAAATTTCAGGGCAAAGAGAGCACAGAAGGAAGAAGAAAAGGGGGAGAGATGGCATAAACAATGGGAACTGACGTATTTATTTGTGGGTAACAGGTGCAGGAGATTGAGTATTTCAGAGACAGATTAATTGGCTAAATAAGTGTAGCACCCACACTCACAGATGAGTCTGTATCAGACCGCTGGTAGCACTGCAGTCATATCTTAGAAGTTTTCCCATGGAAGAATGGATTAATCGTTATTAATTGCCAGTGAGGAAACAGAAAATACACTGAACATTTGTTGTCTTATTGTCTATAACGAAGTCAAAGGTAACATATAAGAAAATTGCCTAGATCCTACATTTTAATGCATGAGTACTTTTTATAATTAATTGTCATTGGCATCAGAATGTACTATGATCTAAGATCACTATTTTAAGAAATATTTTTTATAGATTGCATGCCAGCATGGAAAGATTTCAAAGACTATAGGTAATTTAATTTCCATTAGTACATAGAACTAAGAGCTGTTAGCAGATGCTGGACATTTTGGAGCCTGAAGAGATGCATAGGTTTTCTCTTATACTGATGGATGAAAAATGTCCATTCATAATTCATACTACCCATCATGGAAGCTACCCATGTAAATCCCATGGGCACTGACTGGAGACCCTTCTAACATCGAAGTCTGTATTTTATCCCTCAGTTTTAAATGCTTTATTAGTGTGAGTTATTTTTAAAATATCTCTGGTAACTATGGATTTAAGAATTTTTATGCTATTGCAGTGTTTAAGTTTACTAAGTGTTAGATTTAAATGGCCTTTTCTGTGTATTGCAATGAAAAGTACAGTTAAATTTTTCTCATTGTAGAAGAACCATTTAAAAAGAGATGCAATATAAGATCCATTATTTGTTGAATTTGCCCTGAAAAATGTGGAAGAACTATACGGTAGACTTATTTCCTACCTAGAAAAGTGTGTGTGTGTGTGTGTGTGAGAGAGAGAGAGAGAGAGAGATGTATTTTCCCTGCTCCTTAGTTTTTCAGATTCCTAAAACTGATGGGGATTTTTAAAGGCATCTTTGGGTAGCTGACACCAACCTGAGATTTTCTGAAGTTGCCTACATGATAAAGGCATAGATGCCCTTGCCTTGCAGCAGAAGTGTATGTATGTAAGCCAGTCCAGTACAACTTTCCTTGAAATGCACTGACAAAAGAGCATGCAAATACATATCCCATAATAGTCTTAGAACTTCCGGCAATTACAGTTGGACTCTGGCACTGAAGTCTACACTGCATCTGCATTATAACTTCAGATTTCTTAAGTCGCTACATCTTAAAATGACATTTTTGGGTAGTATCTAGTGAGGACACGTATTTAACCAGAAAAAGATCAGTGAGGAAGCATTCTTACTGTTGCACCCAATGCAGAGGTGCAAGAATGTAATACATAGTATGTAATGTAAGGGGAGCTTTTATTGGAAGTTCTCTTCAGGCAAAAGTTGGAGCTAAAAAGCAGGCTCTCATATTTTGCACCTGCAAGTGTTGCAGGTTATTGATTCAGTTTAGCACTGTTGATGCAGTTTTTGCAAATTGCAGAGCAAATCGGGGCCAGGAGGAAACAAAAATGTGTATGTCAACTATAAAGTCATTAGCCATTATTGATTTCAGAAGGATCTTCTTTTTGTTTAGAAAGAAGTTGTTTCCATGTCAAGTATGCCTGCTGTTGAACTCTCACTAACTTAAGGCTGTTGAGAATAAGCTAGCTTCCGAAGTCTGTTATAGGATCCTGAAGAGTCCTAAAGTTATTTGCAGAAGGCCTTTTGCAAGATCAGAACTGAGCTGATGCTCAACATTTTGAAAATCCCTAGCCCCAAGAGGATGTAAAACTCAGTGGTTTATCTTGTCAGTGATTTCCTTAGCCCTTGAGTAGGTAGTTATCATGGTGCACTAAAAAGAGGTCAAAAAGAAATACAGGATATTAGCTGGACCTCCCTTTTAAGAAAACTTCCCCAATAGAAATGACTTTCCTTTTTGACAGTGGAAATTTAAGCACAGCTTAAGTGAGGGAGACTGCTGAAAGGCACATGTGTATATTGACTGTACCTTAGCTTCCAGCTTTGCAAAACTAGGACATCCTGTTACAGCCAAGAAGTGATGGCTGTTAGGGTCCTCACTGACACAGTCATCTTCAGCACTGCAGCTATACAGTTGCTCCCCTGATACTTCCCACCACTGCAAACAAAAGGAAAATCAAGAGCAAGCGGTCCTAGTTTTTCTCATGGTGGAAGCTTGTCTGGTAGACCCTTTAACATCCTTTCCTTGAGCACAGTAGTTGCACTTTCTACCAGGTATTTTCCCCAAAAGCTTTTCCAATGAGGAAGGGCATATGTGAGCGACACATAGTAGGTGGTAAGTTTCAAAGACTTAAGACTGTTGGCCAGTTTGTGCCGCACTCAGAAATGTCAGAAGATACCAGAACACCAGAAGGCTTTTTGCTGCAGTGGTTTTGACTTGAAGATTCATGGGCCACCAAGGTTCTGTAAAATATAAGAAGATGGCCCACGGAAGTGTTACAGAAATACCTGTTCCATGTAGATGTACTTGCTGTGTTTTAGTGTTCTCACATTCACTTGATTGAAGACAAGGAGGTAAAGTAAGTGTAGGAGAACAGAAGTAATAATTAGTCTCAAAAGTTCAGGCTACTTTTTCTGTAGCTCTTATACCAACTCTTAATGCAGAACAATCCTTGGACTAAGAAACAAAGCAGAACCTTGAATTAATAAAAAGCTGAAGCACTTCTTTAAAGCATAATCACAGGTAAACTATTTGTCCTTTTGAACAACTCAGATGGGCCAAGGATCTCGTTCAAAGGTCTTGGTGGCTTGTTTCTTCATTTGCTAATATTTCTACATGTATTGTGGACATAGAACAACTTGCATATAGTACAGGCACTCTCAAGAGTTAACTGAATGTAGTCCCTGTACTCCTGAAGGCAGCATTTCAACATAAGACACCAGTTTAATTTGTGATCATTTCAGATCTGCCATGTTAAGTGAGCAAGAGGGCCATCTCAAGAGGGTCAGTGGAAAATTTCTTTTAGACAACTCTGCCACATATTCTCAGGATGTGTTTGGCTGAGAAATTAAAGGAGGAATAAGGCTA
Source organism: Centrocercus urophasianus (assembly GCF_019232065.1). NCBI lineage: Eukaryota > Metazoa > Chordata > Aves > Galliformes > Phasianidae > Centrocercus > Centrocercus urophasianus. The sequence continues at coordinate 8,698,622 of NW_024884767.1, read as the reverse complement.
CAGATCTTCTTACAGATTAACTACAGATCTTCTTAAGTCCATTTTTCTGCCATTCTGCGAGTTCAATATTTCTCAGAACTCTGCAGCTATGTGAAGTTGATCCAAATGGTCTGGTCCCACTGTCAGGTGCAGTGCCTTCATGCAGCCCTCCCTATGTCCAAGGCTACCAAGCTCCTAATTCTGTGGGACAGCCTCTTCAAAATCATGACTGCCTACTTACTGTGGTACTGCTGCCATAAATGCAGCATGCAGATGTAGAAAACCTGTATACTGTAGCAGCATTTCCTGGCATCATATTCTGCAGGCACTGGACACCAGTATATCCAGTGAGCAGCAATAGTAAGTCACTTAATTGGAAAAACCTGCATTCCAAGCTTTATTCCTTCCAATTCTGCTCCACCAAAAATCACATCTGAAATAAAAAACAATTAGTTAAAATAATTAATTGCATTTCATTTTGGCTTACATGGAAAAATAGTGGATAAAAAACACATTGTGTCTAATAAATATGTAGCAATATTGATTTAAATAGGAAAAGATCAAAACTGATGACCTGTTTATAAAACAAGAACTGCTGGGATATTCTGCTTTCTTTTAATCATGTCTAGGCAATCTAGCTAGGGATAAAAAAGATAACTAAGAGCTATTTTATATCTAGGTTGAATAAGTGATGCATGTTTTTTCAGCATGTTTTCTCATTAGGGCTTTCAGCCAGAATATATTCCCATTCTAAGTACCAATTTCCCGTTGAATTATTTCAAATAGAAACTGCATGATATGAATGACTTCCCCCCAAATTAAATTACATCCAGGCAAGGAATTTTATATATAAGTAAGCATAAATACGGCAATATATATGCATGGGCATGTCATTCATTTTATCAAAGACTTAACCAAGCTTTCTATGTAACTAATGTATATCATTAGCAGTGTTCATGTAGGCATGTAAAAATGGCTCTTTAGGAAGAGACTTGGGTGGATTCCAGCATACTTAACCCTTAAAATATTACTGATTGGCAGGAAAGAATTGGCATTCTTGATGTGTACAAAAATCCGTTTGATCAGATAATTAGGATTGAATTTAAATTGCACCACATTCAAAGACAAAGTAAATGAGAACTGCTATGGTTATGGAGCTATGACCCATGGGAAGGATCTCCTAGAGCACATGGAGGACGGAGGTACCAGGACATGGGAGTGCTAATTTTGGCAGGTGATCTGGTAAAAACTGCAATAGCCCCTGCACCCTTTGTGTCATGCAGCCAGCCAATGGGTTATTCTGATGAAGGCAAGGAAAAAGGACCAGTTCCTTTTCTTCCAGAGATAAGAGCCCTGCTGAAGTCAGTTTGCAGTGCTGAGAAGGGATCCTGCTTCCTAGCAAGTGGTCCCAGACACCTCAGGGCAGCGACTGACAAGAGCAAGGAACCACACAAGAGGGACGAGAGCAGGGACTGAGGCTGCACACAGCCCATCTGCCAGGGAACACTGCTCTTTGTAAGCCAACCTGTGCCCTAATGCTCCCATCTGAAAACATCCAGCCATTTCACATGGCATTCTCGAGCAACAGCTCCCTTCATCTCAGTAAAATCCTTAAGGGTTAATGGTTCCCATTGTGTTCACTACACTGTGGCTGTTCAGATACCCTATACGTGTTTTGGCGTGTAATCCTTACAGAAGCTCTGGTCACGTAGCTCACAGGGGCTCACAAGCACTGCTCATTTGACCACATGCCCCTTTGTCCTGTTTCATATGCAGACACAGAAAAGCCATATTACTAATATGTGATTTGTTTTTTGAGTACAGTGTATTGCTCTTTTCTGAAACTTTTTCCTTTTTCTTTCTTTTTTTTTGTCAACTTTCTGCATTGGCAGAGCATCTTGGGATTGAATTTATGGGTATGGACCAATCATTCCTTATAGCCTGCAGATTTTAGAGCCTGAGAGATAAAACCTGTTTTGTTGTTGTTTTTTTTTTCCCTCCACCTCCCCTTTTCAATTCTTAACCAATTTCTTCATGCTTTAGAAGGGATCATACAGCTATAACAACAGCCCTTATCAAAATGTTAGTGGAGGTCAGTTCACTGAAATTGTAATAGTAATAGGATATTCCAGATCTAAGGAGATCCTGGAATTACTCAAGTAATTTTAGCATAGTGTATGTTCATTTTTCTGCAATGTAATTTTGACTGGTTGTGATATTTACTTTTCCTGAGTTCTACAGTTGGCTGATTTCAGAAACACTGAAAGCATTAAGCAAAGTGACTAACTAGTCTATAAAAAAAGATGTACTGTTATAGGCACTTAAATTTCTGCAAATTTTCAGCTTTGAGCTCTGATTTCCAAGCAAAGTTTTATGTGTAAACACACTATTAGGTATGTAAATAGGATGTATATACACAGGTGTGAATGATATGCATGTATACATACATTTCTAGGTCAGTAAATGAGCACTGAACTGAAAGTTATTTAGGAGATTAAACGAAGGTTTGCAGGAGGTAAACAGATCCTGAAATTGGCAGATATGTTCAGTATTATTTATAAAAAAGTCAACAATTGCACCAAACCAAGAACTTTGGCAGTGGGTAGTATTATTGTGATACACCTTAAAGAGAATAAAAACACATCTTCAGGTCCTCTTCATGAAGAGACTGTACTTACGCCACTAACATTTAGTGATCAGGAATGTGAATAATGCATCTCTTTAACTCTTTTAACTCTTGGAATTCAGTCAAGTTTAGCATGGAGTCTCCTAAAACTATTGGGCAAGTGAGAAGAACTAAGCATTGATAGTATTCATACAGTTTTAATTCATATTCTTATTAACAATGTCCACATAAAATGTCATTAGCTTTAGCTGGGAACTATGGAGAAACGATAACAAATCTAAATTTAAACAATCTCTCACAACCCTGTTTATTATTATTATCACAAGATAATATTAATTCTAAGTCATAAATACTAAACTGTATTGGAAGACACAAGGCTACATTAACATATGAGAAATTACATTAAAATCCTTTTTAAAAAAAAACTAACTTGCAAACCTTGTTTTCAGTACCAGTGGAACCATCTCTTGGAACCGAATTCTTTAAAAATTAAAACAAAAAAGAAAACCAACACTAGAGACCTGGAAAAGAAAAGTTTTAAAATATAGCAAATTTAAGACATTATCAATTATATATAAATTAGGGTGAAGTAAAATTAGTTACATAATGAGTATGTTTGAAGGGCTGCACATAGAGGAATTTAATATCTTCAGGTCTTATAACCATGGAATCGTATAATAATTCAAGAGGCCTACTCAGGCCTCTGGGCTGTGGGTGCCACTGCTACAGACATTCAGGAATGCTTGGGGAAGACCAAGGTCTGCCAGACTTTCTGGAGATCTGCTTCTCCTCCCATTTTGGGAAGTGCATGGCAGCAGAGCTGCTCATGTGTATCCCACTTGGCTAGGTTTTTCTAGCTCTAACAGGTGTGGGATTTGGCCCTTGAAAGCAGGTCCTCAGAAACCCACAAACCCGCAGATGTGGCGGTACGAGAAGCATCACTCACAGCTTTACCCACAGCCTGGTTCCCTCACTGCACCCTCCTTCCATGCAAGCCCAGGAGAGTTCACACGTTTAGCAAGCCTCAGCCCACTGACAGCATTAGCAAAGTGATCACCAGCTTGTTTGCAACAGCCTTTGCTTGCAGCAACCCTCCTGAGTCAGGGCAGTTTATCCCCAGTATAAACAACCAAGCAGACTTTCCACTGTTTACTTAATCTTCCTCCTCTCCCTTCCCATCAAAGGAAAATGGGTTGAAATGTATTTATTCATTTTGCTTTCACAAGCTAACGGCTGACAGCATGACCAAAAAAAAAAAAAAAAAAGGAAAAGAAAAGAAAAAGTAGCTTCAAAGCATTTCATATTTGCCCCTAAATTGCTTAATGCAATTCTCCTGTTTCCTGTGACATTCTTGTAATACACCATTTCCATGGCTAACTAATAAGCGCTTTCAAAAGGGGCATAAATGGGAAGGGGATCGAGTGCCACTAACTAGCCTAGGTGAGGAGTTATGCTGTATGAGAAATCCCTTCAGACTCTGCTTCAGCCTTTTTTTTTTTTTTCGTCCCTGAGCATTTCTTCACTCTTTTTTCCAGTATCAAGCATGCTGTGCCAGGCCTGCAGTTGATTTCTCAACCCTTTAACCTTGTCTTTCCCTGTTTTTCCCCTTCCTCTTTATGTCCTCATTTGATTTGGATATTCAGACTTTTCCTCCCTCCCTTTTTTTACTTTCTTGGAGTTATTATCTTTTTTCTTTAATACATTTTTGCAGCATCCTAGTTTTACCAAACTCACTTCTTCTCCCCATTCCCTTGTTAATAATCAATGCTATTAATTTTGTCTGACAGTGCTCATGACCTGTTTGCTGGTGTTTTGGTCTACAGTGGGTTTGGCTTGTAGGAAGAACTATTTCTATGGGAAGATGTATTGTATCAGAGAAATGAAGATTTCTTCTCACTTGGTGATTTGTTGCATGGAAGATTTGCCATCTGTCCTGAATCTCAGCAGTGAGTAGCTGCTTTGAGACTGGAAAATCTTGGAAGGCTGACATTCAGCTGATCTTTTGAAAATCTCAGCTCTGGATGTTGGGTAGTATCTGTGCTGGCACCCAGCCATGCATCAACAGTTGGCCACAACATTTATTAAATTAATTAAGTTATTTTAGATAAGTTAATTACAGTGACTGAAACCACATCTCCGAAATAAAAGCTTCAGCAATCCCACTGCCTTCTTAGCAGTTAGGATAGATGGCAATCACCTTTGTTATCTCCACACAAATTCCAGGATTTTAATCCCTTGCTTCTCCTTCTCAGAGTCGCAGCACCCTGACCTCCTTTCTTTCCCAGAAAGGAAAATAGATGTGGTCCTATAAGCTGTCCCAAATCCCAGTCTTGAGCTCTTTGCACCTTTGTGCCTACAATTTTTAAACTGAACTAAATAAGGACAGGATGCACTCTGATAGAATGAATATTCCCTCCACAGTGAGGAGGGTTTTCTCCTAAACTGACAGGAGAAGTACCTTCTTTTGCTAGTACATTTTGCATTTCTGAGATGAAGTATTATATTCCCTAATATAATTTTATCTCCCAAACTCCTTTAAGCTTTTTTCAGGTCAGCATTTAGGAGATGCTGAGCTTGGACAGAGACTCACAGTATGTGTGAGGGACCAGCATGTAGAGGTACTTCTTTGTAGCACCTGGTGAATTGTCCCACAGATCTTTTATGTTCTTGTTAAGTCCCTCTGGGTAGGAGTAATACTGACTTTTATCCCCATAGTAGTGTGAAACTGTGCAGCTTTTGTTCGTTCATTTATTTGTGATCACCTGTTGGTGTTCTAACTGTGGTCAGTGCTGCAGTCTGACCTAATGCCAGACCAAATTTTCCAGGGCAGGTTTTTGGGACTGTTAAAAAGTAAGATTTGAGAAAAACCCAAGCGAGATACACAATTTTCTGCTAAAAACAGGAATGCAAATTTGCATTCATAAAAGCTGTCTCTTATGTCAACATAGAATGCGTGTCTCCATTTCAGAACTTCTTATGTAATGTTTCCCCTGTACAATACGCACTGATGCTCTCTGCCAAGAGTGATCAAGGCTGGAATGCAAGAGTAGATCCAATCCAAACATTACTGGTGCTACTAACATCTTTATAATAGTAAAATATGTCTCATGAATGAGATCAGCAAGAAGCTCTGATCTCTAAGCAAGTTGCCACTCTAGGTAGAGCAGCTCATTAGCTAGCCATGAGGAGATACAAGTTAAAATGCAACATTTCTCTGATACAAGACACATTTTGTTCCTGATACTGCTGTTTTTTGAGGGGCATGGGAGAAACTTATGACCAGAGCTCAAAATATATATTCATTTCCAATGGTAATATGATTACAAGCCAAGCTCAAGTCTCAAATGTAGAAATATATTTTGAAATCTCTCCTGCAAAGACAACTGAGATATCAGGTGGCATGGGGGCAGAGGGACATTGGTTATGAAAGCAGTCCAAAAAAGATAGCAGGAAAATAAATTTATCTAAAAGGTCTATAAAACTGGCCTTCATTTCAGCTGTCTTTGCAGAGCAAAACTTCCTAAGCATTTGCAGATTTATGTTATTACATTAGTGTGTTGCATTCTTAATTCCAGCAAATGCTGAGTGTTTGTCAACTGTGATGTTTTCTCTTACATATTATTCTTGTTGACTTAATCAAAAAGAGATTACTTTTGACTGTAATTTTATGGATGATCAGTCATCCCTCATATTGTGTAAGAGCTTACAGTGTAGTCCTGTTCACCTTGCAGTTTAATGAGTATGCCTGAAGTGTGGTAGATTTTGGTGTGGCTGTGTGAATCTGTGCAGTGGTATGTAGCATGTCAGCTGTTGACAATGTGTTCCTTGTCAAGCCATCCTCCATGTTGTGATCTTCTCTGTTTTTGTCCCTTTCTAGAAGCTGAGGAACTGTACCAGAAACGGGTGCTGACCATAACTGGCATTTGCATTGCTCTTCTAGTAGTTGGCATCATGTGTGTGGTGGCCTACTGCAAAACCAAGTAAACTTTTCTTTTTTATATCTATGGTTGTTGATCAGGGCTTCTCTGTTGACTTCTCTGTAGCTTCTACTTCTCTAAGCATAAGGTTTTGACAGGGCTTTTCCAGAGTTGAACTGAAGAGACAGCCCACTGATCAGGATCTGTGGTTCAAACAAGGAGGGTTCAGCTCTCCATGTCAATCAGCAATGCAAAAATGAGACAGGTATCTGAAAGATCTCTCATCATTCATGTCTGACTCATCAACTTGTGATGCATTTATCACACACTCATGTTTATTCCTGCCTGGATGGGAGCAAACTCCAACAGTGGAATCATGTTGCTAGCCAGTAGTAAATTTTAAAGATCAGCCTAGTTTGTTTATACTCAAGAACAAGATTAACAGTGCTAGGAGTTACTAAACAGCAAAGGCCAAAGAACCAAGTGTGAAAGTGTTCCCAATGAAAAAGTAGATGCTTTAATGCATTCCTTGAGTCTCTGTGAATTACTGGGGGTGATTCCTGAACATGCACAAGAAATTGTGGACCATAAATTATACTAAAAATCAGCAGGATTTGTGCTGCCAAAACTTCTGGTTGTCCTTATAAATCTTCACACCAAAACACAGAAAACCCTTATCATTTGTATAAGCATTTAGATTTACTGTTACAAGGCCTGACTAGTAACTGGGTTGTTGTTTTCCTTGCAAGGTCTACCAATAATGAATGTGTTAAAAGCCTGGGGTGGGGGAGATCATTTACCCCTTCAATGAGTGCAGCTACACACATGCTGCATCTACTCACAACCTTTTCACCAATGGTCAGCTGGGAACTGAGAACCACTGAACATAAATAAAGAATCAGATCAATTACTCATTTTAGAAATGGCAACAGCCACACCAGGGTAGCTAAACAAAATATTTTGCAGTCCAAAGTTCATTGAAATCAGCTAAGGCATCTTCATGACTTAAAATAAACATTTAATCGGGTACAGTTTTCTATACAAAATATTCCCATAGTGGATGCTGTGTCACAGTCAGTCCTAGATATCGGCAATCACTGCTAGCCAAAATTGAAGTGTTTTCAAAGACAACTAGTTAGAATGAAAGTGAGTTGCCATTCATGGTCCTCCAAGTGTATTGCTGGTACCAGACCGCTATCAGTTAGATATCCCCCACAGGCCATTTCTTTCTGGTAGACAAAAACCTAGTGGAAATTCTGGGATGGTGTAAGGAAAACATATCAAATAAAATTAAATGGCTTCAATTTTGTAGGTCTCCTTGCAAGAGATACTATTGGTCAAACGCTAAGGCAACATATTCTGGCACTGAGTCTCAATTCAGAAAAGCTTTGTTTGCAAGTCATTTGCATTAGGAAAGGCTCTTCAGAATTAGTGAAGCACATATTAGCATTCTCGTTGTTCTTTCCCCTCAGTTTCCTGGAGGAATATGTTTTTTTAGCTAGTATTCTTTTACTAGAGGACAAATGGCACACATGGAAGTCCACAGAATGAAAATACAATGATCACTGAAGTTGGGAAGTAGTGTGGATACATTACAGGGGTAGATTCCAAAGCAGTAAGTGCCAGGATATCAACCCCATAGACACTGAAATGAAGATCTCTCAAAAACTCACTTTATCTACCAACTCAGGGGACTTAGGGAATTGAGAGTATTTCAGCTCTTACCATAGCCAAGGTCATATGCGCTCTGCAGTGTATTGCAGCTTGCATCCTCCCTTCACTTCTGGATTCTGTGGCAGGATGGTGGAAGTTCTCCAGCAAAACTGGGGATGAATTAAGCTTGAAATTGAATAACACTCTCCCTGATCATTTATTTTGGTGTTTAGTGCATTCTGTGTAGCCTTCATAGCACCAGGTTTTAGTATGCTGCAAGTTTTATTGCTGTCAGCTCACAGCAGTGTCCTGAAAAGTTCTTTTGAGGAACACTCAAAAGATCAGCAACTAGGGAAGGAGCAGCTGAAAATAAAGCACAATAGGAGTCTGAATCAGCCAAAGGCCATGATCTAAGCAGAAAATACTGATGGTTCTCTTGAATGAATTAACAACCCTCACATCTGCCTGGTAATCACTAAGTTCTACAGTTAATCTGATGTTGCTGCAATGAAACTTTCCAGAAGCTGCCAGGATGGCTGCAGTTTCAAGTGTACCTTATACACCTACTCACTTGGTACTATTTCTGAGGCTTTCTCTGCACTCTTGACTTCTTTAACATGTCTGTATGCAAGGGGTAAGTCTAGGGTAGGGATATGAATCCCACAAAAAAATATGTAGCTGCAGTATTACAAATTAGCCTCGATCTTAGCAATGCTTTTAAACTTTGCCACTGTTAGACATGTCAGCCTGCCTATGAAACAAAGGCAAAGCCAAAGAGAAAGCAGAAAGCAGGCTGCTGGTACGCCTTGCCACTACTGCTGACAGCCACAGGCAGGCCCCTAATGTGGAGGCTATCCTGTGCAGGGTGGCAGCTCCCTGTGTAGCAGGGACCAGTCAGAAGCCTGATCGTGGCAAGTTGCAAGGTGATGTGGTTAAAATCCTTCCTCCTTCTCTTTGGAGTGCAGCAAAGAGCTTCTTCTGAGACAGGGCATGGCTCAGAAATGGCCTTTTTCTCCCTTACATATTTTCCTGTCCCCCTGTGGCCTGCTGACTGCTGGACAGGTGCCCACACATCTCTCCCTGCTGCAGGTCCCCACAGCTCCAGGTGCAGTTAGTGTTGTGATCTTAGAAGTGACTCTGAAATCTTGCAGCAGTGGGGAAAGTTCTGGCAAGAAAGAGTATTTATATTACTGTTATCATCATCGTCGTCGTGCTGAAAGATGTAGCTGCTTTGCTTTTGTGTATTAAAACCATTTCCATGTTTTGTGTACAGGAAGCAGAGGAAAAAGTTGCATGACCGCCTTCGGCAGAGCCTTCGCTCAGAGAGGAACAATGTGATGAACATGGCAAATGGGCCTCACCACCCCAACCCACCACCAGACAATGTCCAGCTGGTGAATGTAGGTTTTACTGCCCACATTTCAGCCTTGTTTGCCAGTGCCATAGCAACTGCCATCTACAATGTGAATTCACACTTCAGGCTCCTCAACACTGTGCGATTCCAAGGAGCAGTGCTACTTGTGATGCCCACTCCAGTTCTCCACTCCAGTGTAACAGCAATGAAAGGCATTTTACACAGAGTGGAAAGAGTTTGGCAACTTCTGCAGCAGCTTAAGAGGAAAAATTGGTGATGAGTTAGGAAAAAAAGCAACCTCTTGTGTAACAGTCTGAGTGAGATTCTCATCTGGACAATACACTGGCTGGGGATATGTGGCTTGGGTCAGTAATCCACGAATATCCCCTTGCCTTTTGTCAGAGCACGATGTGGAGTGAGCCAGTCAGCATCTAAACCTTTATCCAAGCTCCTGGTTCTGTTAAGGCTGCTAGCCTTGGCTGGGGCCAAGACACATTTTTAGAAGAGCACAGCTTGTAATACTTCCCCTCAAAAAAACTAAATCCATGCTCAGATTTTTAAGAGAGAGGAAATAAGGAGTTTACTTTGAGGAAAATGGAGATTCCTACAGTAACAGCCTCTCTGGTGAGATCAGTAGGGCTCTAGGCATTTATTTCAGGAGACTGAGCCTCCAGCTCCATCTCACAAGCCTTTGGGTTGTTCTGTCAGTCATTCCTTGTGCTGCAACCATTGGCTCTGAAAATAGCTATTTCTTGCCCAGACATCTATGGTTCAATGAACAATTGCCGCTGTTAATTAACTACTGCTGTCTTGTCAATCAGACATCTGGTACCAGGTGTGGATTACCTTTCTAGGTCTCTGTCCTTGAGGATTTCTCATTTCTTTCCTGCATATGTATGTTGCTTATGGCCTGATTATGATGTAGCCTTTTTCTAATTTTCTTATTTCTTCTATTTTGATTTTAGATGTGATATGTGTACATGAAAGTGCTTGAGTGTGTTAGTGCACTTTCTGCCTGAATTTGGGTGAGGAAGTTTGTGCTCTTGTGTACGTAACTATGTCTGAAGATGTGCTGTAAATTCCATTTTCTAAACTTGACATTTGTATGTTGTTTTCTTACAGCAATACGTTTCAAAAAACATAATCTCCAGTGAACGTGTCATTGAGCGAGAAACAGAGACCTCGTTTTCCACAAGCCACTACACCTCAACAACACATCATTCCACGACAGTCACCCAGACCCCTAGCCACAGGTACTAGATTGGAAAGTGAAACAGGACCTGTACTATCATTCTGTTGTTGCAGCGAAACAGAAAAGATGTTTAAAAAAAAAAGAAAAAGAAAAAAAAAAAAAAAAAAAAAAAGGAAAAAATCTAAGATCCACTTACAGTGTTTTCATTTTATGACTATGTCATGTCACCTAGATAAATATCTTCCCAGGAATTTACAAAGTGTTTTGTTAACTGAATGCCATTCCAATATTTTTAGGGCTAATTTCAGTATATGCTGATGTCAGTGACAGCTCTTTTGTTTTAAAGAACGGTCTCCACTACTGGAGACAGGAATGCCCTTCTTCTTTCCTTTACCCACACATGAAAAATGATGTCAGTGTACATGGATTCCTATAATTAAAAAAAAATTACCAGTCCTAAGGCTGTGCTGCACATCCAGAGCTGCATCAGAATCCTTGCTTTCCACTGATTAAACTTCTCCTCATCTCACACTGCTCCCTTTTCATCCTTTCCTCCAGCTGGAGTAATGGCCATACTGAAAGCATTCTCTCCGAAAGCCACTCCGTGCTCGTCAGCTCCTCAGTAGAGAATAGCAGGCACACCAGTCCAACAGGCCCACGAGGCCGCCTCAATGGCATTGGTGGGCCACGGGAAGGCAACAGCTTCCTCCGGCATGCAAGAGAGACCCCTGACTCCTACCGAGACTCTCCTCACAGTGAAAGGTACCACTCACCATCTACCTCACTGCTTCCAGCTGGCAGGGTCTCCCTGAGGGTTTCCTAGCTTGGGATCATAGGAGGAAACCCAACAGTGATGTTCATGTAGGGCATACCTTCCCTCTTTCATGAAGATGGAAACCTTGGTAGTAGTCTGAAGTCTTGGAAAAGCAGTTCTTCCCTTCCGACCTCTGTTCCTTATAGTTGCAGTTCACATTTGAATAAGCACCATCAAAGTCATTTTTCAGAAATTTTCAATGTGAGGTAAAAATGGATTTCTGACTGATTCTTGATTACTGAGGAATTTTATTGGCCACAAAAGATGGGGAGAAATGAAAGTATTGAACCTTAAGACGGTGACAAGTCTTCTAAGAGTACAGATATTCACCTGCCACCTACTTTCTGGAGGATTCCAGATCTTAAACCCATTATCTCTTTTGAAAATTCCTCTTGACATTTTATTAAATAAAAGCAAAGAACACAAACTGCAAACCATAAGAACTGAGGTCATTATTAGATCAAGAGTAGCCAGAGACATAGCTGGCCAAGTTTTTTACAAAAAAGTAATTTTTTTCTCTGGCAGACTGATTTTGTCAATAGCTAAGTTCTGCTTTAAAGTGTACTAATTGTAAGAAAACTTTTGCTGAAAAACGTTTCTGGGTTTGAGGCTGAGAAGCAGAAGGACTGAGGAAAAACATGACATTTGAAGAGGGCTTTTCTCCCAGTAATAAAAGACTGAAGAGGAAAAAAAAAAAAAAATGTTTACTAGACCAATGCTCTGAACACTGTGAAATCACATGGAGCTTTGATATTGTGGGTTGTCCATCATGTCAAAAATGCAGCCAGGCAATCCACAAGGAGACTAACTTGTATATGAGACTTATTGTGGTTTCCAGAAAACTGAATGTGCATGTACAGCAAAAGCCATTTCAGTGGTACTGCTGCTACACAAAGAACAATGGCTTAGCAGCAGGACAGTGGACCACAAGACAAGGGCTGCGCATAATTTGTAGGCCACAAAGGTCAACAAAATGTTTCTCTTATATAAAATTTACCTGGTATTTGCCATCCCGTTCAGTTTTCAGAATAGGTGGCTCACCCAACATAAACAGCCATGCCCCAGTCCCTGAGTGCTTACTCAGGATTAACATTTAACTGTGTGAGTAACCCCATTGAAATGAGTGGGATCACTCACGCAGGGTGAAGCTCGATGTGTTCTTTGCAGGATGAGGACCTATGGTATTAAACACCGCACTGTCCCCGACCTAGGAACCAAACGGGGTGCACTGCCACGTGACCACCGGCAGCACGTAATGCAGCTTTGTGTATTTGAACATACATGCTTAGAAGCACGGGTCATTCAGCATTCCCATGCTGATGGCCCTGGACATGTGAGGTCACACCCTAACACACGCTGAATAGACTGTAGGGGAGAAGGAGGTGTTTTCAGAGAGAATGAATAAAGTGTTTTGTCAACGATGGCGTTTCTTCAAGATAACACTACAGGTGAAATCGAGCAACATTTCTGTGATAACTCACCATGCACTGGTGGCTTAGTCTGCACCTGAAATGGTTGTGAATTTGGCATGGCAAAAATAGTTCCCAGGCTTTCAATTAGGCCTCTTCTATTTCTAGCAAGCAGGAAATATGTGGCAGATGATTTCTGAGAGATGGATTGTATGTATGTGTATATAAGGGAGAAAATGAGAGTTATTTGCAACTAAAAATTATTCTGAAACATCAAGGAGCATATGAGCTGACAAATGACTTCCTGAAGCAATCAAATGTTGAATTAGCAAATCAAGCCTGTGTGCATCCGTCCTCCAGGCCCCCGGCTCCCTCACAATCTTGAAATGAAATGAAGCAGACTTTTGAGGGTCTCTTTTGTGTGGCCCTTTTCTACTGTTGTATACCATGCCATGACCATGAACAGAGGCCTCAAGCATGTGTATTTTGTAAAGTCCTTAGCCATCTGACAGGAACGGGGCTTGTAAAATGCCATCTCTGCATGACAAGCTGGACCATATGGTGAAGTTACCAGCACTTAACTGGTTAATTGGCTGAATGTGTATGCACTCTAATCCCTTTTCACTGAGCCAGTATGGTTGGCCAGAAAGCTGGATAAATCCAACACCTTTTAACCTTCCTTTCAGGATGGGCTATAGCTGCCTATATTCAGCACCTGCACCTTAGCTTGAGTACAACAGCTTCTTAGTGCTATACAATTATATTGTGTGGAACTGCGCCAGGAACACTGAATGCGTAACACACCAGCATGAGTAATTTACACTGATGAAAGTGTGCACATACATTGCACTGAACACTTTTAACTAAATGCATTAACAGTACCAGATCAGCTAAACTCCAGTGTGTCAAAGCTGTACCAGCTAGAAAGGTAGAAAGGCTTCAGTTTTTCAGACAACACCTATTTTAAAAAGTGAAAGAGATAAAAAGCTCACTAATGCAAGGAGAAATAAATAACGATTTCATTCATTCAGTGCACAGACCTATTAATTTCCATCTGCTCTCATTTGCAACTAGCTTGATTAATTCCCATGTATTCCAGACTTATTTTTTTTTCCCTATTCCTCAGCTGATGTAAATCATGTACTTCTACTGAAACAGATTTACCCCACTTTATCACTTCTGTTCAGTGTCTGTACTGGTTTCTCTTTTCCAATAATTCTTTGTTTTAAACAACAGGAACACGTTAAACTGAGTCATAAGTTGGATAAGAAAGTTTGATTCGGATTTATTTTGGTACTTTTGGACTCAGATTAATAAACCACAAATAAACTTCATCAACCGCAGCCATATAACTTGTCTCAGTCGGCCTATCTAAGAGAAGGAGATAAGTTTGGACAGAGCGGAAACTCAAGCACATGAACACAAGATAAGACCAAAAAGCAAATCCAAACCATGCAAAATGTCATGCTGGACATTGCTCCATCAATCAGGAAGTTTCAGGCTGATCGTCATGAATCAGTGTGATTTCATAGCATTAAACAGAGCTCCATTGATCCAAATAAGCCCGAAGTCCTCTTCCTTTGAGATAAGCAGTGTTGCAGCACCAGAGCTTCACTTTCATATATTCACTTTCTTATATTTGAATCACTTTTGACTACACTCCATCCTACAAAAACTTAAGAAGGAACAAGTGCAAATTTTGCAGAGCAACCACTATCAGTAAGCCACACTGTCTTCTCTACCAGCATTTGTTCCCAGGCAAGGACAGCTAATGCATCACATTTAGACTTATGAAGCTATGACAAGAGCCTCCTGTCTGAAGCTTGGATAAGGTCAAAATAGGCAAAAAGAAAAAAAGAAAGAAAGAAAAAAAAAGCTAATATGTAATAATGACATTCGTATGAAACATAATAATAATTTTAATTCTGCAAAACCCAAAGTAAAAATTGTGAGGATTATACTGCACCAAGTCAAAAACTATCATTTAACAAAAAAAAAAAAAAAAGGAAAAAAAATAAAGAAGCATTTAGATATTCTATGTTGTTTAAAAATAGAGGCAGTGTTGTAAGACAGCTGCAATGTGGAGGTGATTTAACAAGTGCTCAGATGGATGCAGTGCCTGTTGCAGCTTGCTGGGATGAGGAACAGCCACTTGCTTTTGAAATGCTTGAGGCTCTGTGCTCTCTAGTGTCCACCTTTGTAATTAAACATCCTAGTTCTCATGCTGGATTCCTGGGCTTGCCTCAGGCACTGACCAGTCATACTTCTTTGCACATAGACCAGCCTGGCAGGGAGGCTAGCTGCACGGAGCAGCACAGAGCTCTCACTAGATTGTGGCTCCTGATTTTGTCCAGCATTTGCTTTCCTCCTTAGCCTGAGACAGTCTGGTTGCCAGAAGAGGGTGAAGCTGCAAGAGGATTGTCCCTCAAATCCCTTCCCTTCTTTCCTGTTATTCATTTGTATGTACCCCAGATTCTACCAGAAGTGAGTGCAGCAGAGAGAAAATACTTGCAAATCCATTTTGTTTCTGGCTATTACCATATTTCTGATTCTCATTCCTGAGTTCATTCCAGGAAATTATTCTGGCAAATAATTTACAGTATCTCCTCGGATCTTTGGAGGTGAATAGTTCTAGGGGCTTTGCTCTGTTCCTACTGCTTTGAAGCATTTTTCACCATAGTTCCAGAAATCAGAGGTTTTATAGGCTCATATGATGTAAGATAGCAAACAGAATATGTGAACGCTAAGGATGCACATGAGGATGGTGAGGCCCCTCAGTGGTTCTCTGCGCTATTCTCCACAGCCCATATGAGCAGCCATGTTCATGTGTCCCCGCTTGTGTCCGCAACCTTCTCCCATCTCTTTTTGTCAGGTATGTCTCAGCTATGACCACACCAGCTCGCATGTCACCTGTTGATTTCCACACTCCAACTTCTCCCAAGTCCCCTCCATCTGAAATGTCACCACCAGTTTCCAGCTTGACCATCTCCATCCCTTCGGTGGCGGTGAGTCCCTTCATGGATGAGGAGAGACCTCTGCTGTTGGTGACACCACCGCGGCTCCGTGAGAAGTACGACAACCACCTTCAGCAATTCAACTCCTTCCACAACAATCCCACCCATGAGAGCAACAGTCTGCCACCCAGTCCTCTGAGGATAGTGGAGGATGAGGAGTATGAGACCACACAAGAGTATGAACCAGCACAGGAGCCTCCAAAGAAACTCACCAACAGCCGGAGGGTGAAAAGAACAAAGCCCAATGGCCATATTTCCAGCAGGGTAGAAGTGGACTCCGACACAAGCTCTCAGAGCACTAGCTCTGAGAGCGAAACAGAAGATGAAAGAATAGGTGAGGATACACCATTTCTTAGCATACAAAATCCCATGGCAACTAGTCTGGAGCCAGCCGCTGCATATCGGCTGGCTGAGAGCAGGACTAACCCAGCAAATCGCTTCTCCACACCAGAAGAGTTGCAAGCAAGGTTGTCCAGTGTAATAGCTAACCAAGACCCTATTGCTGTATAAGACATAAACAAAACACATAGATTCACATGTAAAACTTTATTTTATATAATGAAGTATTCCACCTTTAAATTAAACAATTTATTTTATTTTAGCAATTCCGCTGATAGAAAACAAGAGAGGAAAAAGAAACTTTTATAAATTAAGTATACGTATGTAAAAATGTGTTATGTGCCATATGTAGCAATTTTTTACAGTATTTCCAAAATGGGGAAAGATATCAATGGTGCCTTTATGTTATGTTACGTTGAGAGCAAGTTTTGTACAGCTACAATGATTGCTGTCCCGTAGTATTTTGCAAAATCTTTTAGGCCTCAGTTGTTCTGGCTTTTTTGTGCACTGCATTATAATAACTGGATGTATGATTTACAAGAATTGCAGAAGTCCCCATTTGCTTGTTGTGGAATCCCCAGGTCAAAAAGCCCTGTTATGGCACTCCCACCCTATCCACTTCACCAGGAAAAAAAAAAAGAAAAAAGAAAAAAGAAAAAAAGAAAAAAAAAAAATTAAAAATTAAAAAAAAAAGAAAAAGAAAAAAAAAAAAAAGCTGAAAAAATGATGAAAAAAAGCCTGTTTTCTTCTATAAGATATTTTATTTGCTTTCCGTATATGAAAAGAGTTTTGTCTGCTCTCTGTCAGCCAAAAGGTTTGCTTCGTTGAGCACTGGGGTAATAGTAGATCCAACAGCATGCTACTATTAATTACAGCAGGATAACAAACAAAACAAAACAAACAAAAAAAAAACCTGCATTAAGTAATGTTACTTATAGAAAGAAAGAAATACTGTGATTTTAAACCAAATATATTATTAATCAAAGGTCAGCTTGTAATCACTAAGAGCTGCCATTTCATTATTTTCCAGATATTAATTGTTCTAGTTATCCCTTAGAAAATGGGTATAGGTTAGCTGAGGCTTTGAACCCAATACTCTATTTAAAATCTAAAAAAAAAAAATTTAAAAAAAAAAATTAAAAAAAAAAGAAAAAAAAAAAGATTTATATTAGTTTAAGTTAATGGGGAAATATTATAGCAGATATCTGTAACGAAGCAAGGAAGAGATCTAGCTGGAAAACAAATGCCACTAATAAAAGTGCAATCAGTTTTCACCTCTATTTTTTAATGTTGATTTTTAAAAGATTATTTATTCCTTTTTTTCCCCTCAATTTTCTCCCTTTTCTTCTCCTCCTCAAAAAGAACCCTGATAAGCTTCTAGCAATACCTTGTTAGCATTGCTTTTAGAGTAAGGGTTGTTCTTGGACACAGAAATTACTTTCAGGGAAGAATTTATCTGCTGGATGGTTTAAAGTAGTGGGAAGTAGGAAGGACATAGCAAAAGCATGGAGTTCATTTCTAGTTGCTTTTATTGACTCTATTGTTCAGGGTGGAGGAAACAAGGCTGATGCAGAGTCCATTATGAAGTCAAGCACATCATTTGGGTTACAGCCGTACTACATGTGGCTATTAGATATGAATGTCTATATAGACAGTCATGGCCTTGAAGTCTTTGACTAGTAATGAACAAGAGTGCTGTCAGTGCTGGAGCTGTTGAACCCGTTCAAACAAAAGCAAATGGCCTCTTTTGCACTGAATTCCTATCAGTTTAGTCAGGGTCACTCTGCCTCTTCTCTTCTTTTGATTTTTGTTGTGTTCAGTTGGCACAGCATAGACTCAGGATTGATGTGGAAAACAAATGTTTTTCCTAGACTCCGGGGATTCTGAAAATGAGAACATGTGTTCTACAGGTATTCTAAATAGGACTCTAAATAGGAGCCACGTCAAGAGAAAAAGAATTTCAGCCAAACTACACTCATCCTTTGGGCCACGTCCTGGTCCCAGTTAAATGAAGAGAAATGAGTCAAAGAAATTTTGTGATATGTAAACCCAAGGAACTAAAGTCCTGACTCAGTAAATTGCTCAAGCATATGCTTATGCTAATTCCAGCAAAAGTTATCTTCAGCATGTGCTAGACTCCCATTGATGCATCCGGCGTATGCATAAAGTTGAGCATGTGCCTGAGAGTTTTGCTGAAGACAGTGTCCTATTGGTTTGAGACCTGAAAGCAAAGTCTAGGAAATGAAGCTCTTTAATAGGAGGATGAAAATTAGCTAGTTTCTTATGGTAGAGATGAAGTGCATCACACTATTAAGAATGTGGAGGAACCCATACAACCACTTTCAACATAAGAAGAACAATAAACTTAGAAAAGGAAGAAAATTATGAGAAAGTTGGGTGCTAGGATGTTGGTGCAACATCCTAGTTGGTGCAAAAGATCAGAAAGCTAGTACAGCTTTGGGCTACATAGTGGCTGAAATAGCACTGCATATTTGAAAATTCTGTGGCATACAGCAGAGCTTGGCAACTACAGACTATCTGGACTCAAGTCCCTTTGCCAATTTTTCCCTAGCTGGCATGTACTTGAACACACTTTGCCTTTGCAAGACCAGAACAAAAGCTCTGTACAAATTTTATATACCATACACTTACTTCCATCCCCTTAGTCATGCCTATTTATCTGCAATCCCATGCAGCAGTCACTCCATTTCCCCAGTAACTGCAGCTCAGTAGCATGGTGAGCCAGGTGAACTTTATGCAGACCACCAGTTTTCTAAGGATTTGTGCTCTTGAGTTTCCAGAGGCACTTGAAAACCTGTTCTTTCAGTAAGGCTTCTGATACAGCAACAATCCTGCAAGACAGACAAGGCAGAAAAAAGAAAGCAGAGGAACAGTAGATTTGTCCCCAAATCACCCATTTTAGTGGCAGAATAGAGATTATCATGCAGGGCTTCCGTAATCTGCTCCAGTATAAATTGCCTACAAGGCCAGCTCACACACAGGGGTCTGTGATACCCCAGATAGATTAATCAGGAAGGAAAGGTAGCTTGCTATGAAGTGAAGTAAATTATTTGACTACCAAATAAGGTCAGTACAAAAGGAAGCAGCAATCATGTGCCTGGGAGCTGGATAAGCATGATTTATTCAGTGTGGATCTAGAGGGAAATGTCAAATCTCTTCTGTTGCAGTGCCTCAATGAAACTAGGCTGGGGACTTCACATGGACCTAGGAACAAGAAAATACAATTGGGGATATGGCTGCCTAAGCCCTTAGGTCTTTGGGGAGAACCCAGCCTTACAGCACAACTCATGCAACAGTGAGTTATGGGAGTTGCCCTAGCTTGGCACTCACAGAAGTGGGACCAGGACACAGCCTCTCCCCTCTGGACTTGTTTTTAGCATACTGTGAGGATGGTAGGCATTGTCCACATCAGGCAAGTCTGTACCCCAAAGTTAGCAAGTCTGCATGGCCACAGGTTCTGCTGGCGGGCTGCAGCCATCTCCAGCTGGCCTAGGTGCTGTGGACTGCAGTAATGCAGAGCAGAGCCAGTAAGTGCCTATGGGGAAGGCCAGCTCCCCTGGAGGATGTTCACTTCATTACCTGGACCTCTGAGCTAGGCAGTCTCAATATATTTGTGCCAGGTTGTTCAGATTGTCCTCGTTTATTTCCATGTCATTTAATTTGAGCTGTGAGCTTTCCTGTGTGTTTATTTATATGCAGAAGTTCTCCAGGATAAAAGGTCTCCTTTAAGGGTATAGATCTGAAAGATGTTCACAACCTGGTGCAGCCTGCCTGTTCAGCTGGTAAAGAACATTGTGGCTCCACCACAATGTGTTATTGTAAAAGAGAAAAACCTACTCCCTTCTCTTGGTCCATGTATTCCCTTCCTCACTTGAGCCACCCCAGCACCCCTAGATTTGAGAGATCAATCACTGCCTTTATCAGGAACCAGGGAAGCTCAGTCCTCCCAAAAAATACTGTATCTCCTACTTCTTTCACACACACCACAAGCAGTTACCTGAACATCCAGGATAGCAAACTTGTGTTCCTTCCAAGAACACATCTCAACCTGTTGGACACTTCCTGGCTCTGCAGTGTGGCTACATACCATCAGCTGGGACTTACTTCTAGTAAGAAACAAAAAAAAAGCACCTATGAAATGCTGCAGAGAAGGGCAGACAAAGAACATGGCCAATTATCATCATTTGTAATTCTCTATTCGATTGTAAATACATCTTGTACATATTTGGATGTTTTCATCATTTACTGTCTTTATGGATTATGTGTTAAATAAGACTCTCTTAGTTTATTGTGTAACACTGTAAATAACATAACGTCCTTTATTATTTATGCATAGTCATCTAACACGCGGAGAAAGTTATCCTCATATTATTTTAAGATATATGTCAAAAATATGTTGCATTTTTCTTTTTGCTTTGAAAAAAAATTGTAATATATCCTCTTTTTCCCCTCTTTTCCTTTAAAAGAAAAAAGAATGATAATTTATTGTTCAGGAGAGAAAGGGGATGTAACTGAAAGGCAAACTGTTCAAAGAACATGCTATGGAAGCCACAAGCTACTGATAAACTAAAGAATTTATTATCCCAAATACAGCAATAAGTAATTGTTGATTTATTAAGGTTTTGTTTTTCATTTTAAGTAAAAGAGGTGCTGGATTAAATTGCTCATGTGTTGTACTGGCACAGCTGCTCAGCAGACTGTGTCAGGTCACTAGCCACCATCTTTCTGGATTCAAATGTAAAGATCTTGTTTTGCCTGGTTCCGTGTCTGCTCTGGAGGCTTTATGCATTGTGGGCCACTGTTCCCTGTGTTTTCTAGTTTTTCCTGTGGAAGTCTCTGGCAGACATTTCAGTTCCCAGGTAAAACAATCTTAGTTTCTTAAATTAGAGTGTTTAGATTTGCCATGACCATTGTCACCAAGGTGGGGTGGCAGGGGAGGTGGGAGAGTGGGGGCTGCTCT
Source organism: Centrocercus urophasianus (assembly GCF_019232065.1). NCBI lineage: Eukaryota > Metazoa > Chordata > Aves > Galliformes > Phasianidae > Centrocercus > Centrocercus urophasianus. Next base: position 8,677,344 of record NW_024884767.1, on the reverse strand, counting down.
GTGAATGTCACCTCAATGCTCAGCAACAGTCAAAATAAACAAATGCTAGGAATTATCACAGAGCATCACCATTACACAGTATAAATTCATGTTTAAATGTAATCAGTGGTTCTGGTCTTCTTGTCTCAGAATAAAAATAGTATGACTGGGAATGGTTTGGAGGGCAAGAAGAGTGGACAAATACCTGGAGACAGCATGATTCATAGGGCGTTGAGTAAACTTGGACTCATTAGGCTGGAAGAAAGGACAGTTAGAGAAGTGGTATTACAAAAATCTATAAGAAAATATTTATCTTGTAGAGAATAGGAAAGGACTGGTTGTTCAGTATCTTTTCCAATACAGCAGAGGTATCTGAGGTATCAAACAAAACCTGGGTACCATATTCAAAAACGGTTTTTCACATGAGGAATGCTAACTTAGAGAACTCCTTTTTGCAAGAGGTAGTGGATCTATAATGTCTCCATGGTCATAAGAGGGGCCCAGATCTCAGACAGTAATCCAGTGAAGATTACTAAACCCACAGAAAGCACATAAGATTTGGGAAATATCTACACTGAAAATAAGCAGACATTATGAAAAACAGAATCATAGAATGGTTTGAACTTCTAAAATCATCTAGTTCCAACCCCCCTGCTATAAGCAGGGACACGTCCCTCTAGACCAGGTTGTTCAAAGTCCCATCCAGCCTGGCCTTGAATGCCTCCAGGGAATGGGACATTCACTACCTCTCTGGACAACCAGTTCCAGTGTGTCACCACCCTCAGAGTAAAGAATTTCTTCCTAATATCTAGTTTAAATCTACCCTCCTCCAGTTTAAAACCGATTCCCCTGGAATTGTCCTGTTGCTAATTGCCCTTATAAAAGGCCCCTTCCCAGCTTTCCTGTAGGCTCCCTTCAGGTACTGGAAGATCCCTCTGGAAGGCCCCCCCCAGAGCCTTCTCTTCTTTAGGCTGAAGAACTCCAGCTATATCAGCCTGTCCTTGTGAGGGAGATGCTCCGATAATCTTTGTGGCTCTCCTCTCAACTCACTTCAACATCTCTGTGTCTCTCATGTGTTGGGGGCCTCAGAGCTGGATGCACTACTCTAGGTTGGGTCTCATGAGTGCAGAGTGGAGGGACAGAATCACCTCCCTTGACATGCTGGTCATGCTTCTCTTGATGTAGCCCATATACAGTTGGCCTTCTGGGCTACAAGTGCACACTGCCATCTCATGTTGAGTCTTTCATCAACCGGCATTCCCAAATCCTTCTCAGGGCTGCTCTCAAGTCATTCTCTGCCCAACCTGTATCTCTGCTTGCGATTGCCCCAACCCAGATGCAGGACCTTGCACTTGGCCTTGTTCAACTTCGTGAGGTTGGCATGGGCGCACCTCTCAAGTCTGTCCAGGTCCCTCTGGATAGCATCCCTTCCTTCTGAGGTTTAACTGCACTACTTAGTGTGATATCATCTGCAAACTTGCTGAAGGAGCATTCGATCCCACTGTCCATATCCATGTAGCCTACAAAGACATTCAGTAGCACCAATCCCAGCACTGATCCCTGAGGAATGTCACTCACAACATCACCAGTCTCCAGTTGGACACTGAGCCATTGACCGCAACTCTATGAGTGCAACCACCCAGCTAATCCACCAAGTGATCCATCCATCAAATCCATTTTTCTCCAGTTTGGTGACCAGGATGTCATGCAGGACACCATCAGATACGCCAGGTAGGTTATAATAGGTTGTTCTTACTTTATCCACTGACGCTGTAACTTCATAATAAAAGGCCACCAACTTTGTCAGGCACAATTTTCCCTTGGTGAAGCCATGTTGGTTACCATCAGTCACCTCATCTTTCTTTTCCATGTGCCTTAATAGGGCCTTCAGGCAGATCTGCTCCATGATCTCGCCACACACAGAGGTGAGATTGTGAGGTAGAAGTACTTCCCCTGCACTTAACCTTCTGCATCTATCTGCCACCCTTGGAAAGTGAACAGGCCAGACAGCTGAAAAGGTTGTCCTTGTGTGATACTAGTATAATAAAGTTATTTACTACTGACAAGGGTTAACTAAAAGGAAAGGTAAGAGTGGGCAAAAGAGACAGGAAAACACGAAGTCGTCATGTGTTTCGTATCCACCTGTTCCCACGTCTAATAGAAATGCATAAGTCAAATTCCTTCCACAAACCCATTGGCATTGAATGAAATGCTAAACACGGAGGGAGGAAAGGGCATTACCTTTCACTGCCTTCCCTGCTTTCAACACAGTGAGTCAAGAACAAGTCTAAGATTAATTTTCCTTCTGATAACCTCTCAGTCTTGCCAGTGACTGTAGAGGCATCCAGTAGCTGGGAGTCTGGGTGCTTAAGCTGTTTGTATCACCTGAACATTTTAGTTGGATTTGTCACTTCAAAGCAAGCCCAGGACAGTGTCCCATTACACACTAGCAGTACTGAGGAGAAGAAAGTGCTCCTCTTATCTTCCATTGCAGGCTGCTGAAGTGGGAATGAGTTGCTCTAAGAAGCCAGTCTCCTCCCCACGGACTCTCGCAGGCCTTTCTTGAGTAGAAGAGGAAGTGAGAGGATGTATGAAGAACTTAAGTTTAACATGGGAACCACTCAGAGTCAAAGGAACTAAGGACTTTATATCATGTTCGATACAGACCATAGTTAGAATGCTTTAGGAAACCCACTCTTTTGTGCCCCAAATGAATGTTCTTGCAAAAATGTTGTTCTTCACTCCATGCTGTCTTTAACCTATCATCTCTCTCTGTCAACTCCTGTCTCTGAACTTCTCCACAAGTTCTGAATGCAGATGATCTCAGAACAATAGAGCAAGAAATACCTTCTCATTACTGCAGCCTAAAGCAGGGTATGCTGCTGGTGTGCAAATTCTATATATTATGAACCAGGGATTTGGACAACATATTTCCCAAGCTAGTTCTGTCTGTCTCATCTACAGATGGCAGGAATAAAACTATTCTGAATGCCTAGAGACATTTGTTGTTGCTAGTCAATCTGTAGCCAGTGTGTAGCCTAAGCAAGATAATACAGGCTGTTTTCAGGTTACAAGTAGGAAAACCATTCTTTAGTGACGGTAGACCTAATAATGCCTCCCTGGAACACTTCACAGGTCATTTTAGCATTCTGAAACAAGACAGAGTTTTGGGAATTTCTATTCCAGAGTGTTTCTTTTGCATGGTGTTGTCATGCTGTGATAGCATCACTACAGATTAGCCCTTATGAGAAAGGTTCTACTGATTGCAAAATTATTCCTAACGTCTCCAGACTAAGTCTGACAGAGCAAATGCTATGAATCACTGATGGAGTTAAAGGCAAGTTTCACACCTCCCAGCAACAATGTTGTCAGGCCTAAGCACAAGTAGGATTGCTGTGATGTCAGTGACATACAGCAGAATAGATCTCTCTCCACCATGGGGTATCTAGAGTTCTGCATTGCAGGGACTGACTGAGCCCAAGACAAAGATGTCAATATGAACAGAATTCCCCTTCCAAGCTAAACCTCACTCTTTAAGCCCTTAGTTCCAAGAGGTAACACAGCACCAACTTCTATTGGAAGCTGGACTTTTAACGGCCCCTACTGCTGAAGTTTCCATTTTATTTCTTCCCCTTGGGGATCGCAAGAGATTTCCCTGCATTGGATGTGATGCCCTGGCAACTCAGGAGAGATGAACCCTGGCAGCAATACATAAAAATCACTCAAAGTAAGCCAGCTCTTCTGATCACAGCAACAGCAGAGGTCATTGCAGTGTTACATGTTCTTCAGCTGGAAGGGAGTACAGTGATTGTTAACAACTGATTAAATCATTATTCAGCTAATGGCCAATTTGAAACCAATCTTCAGAAATCAAATGTGGTGGGGGAGGCATTTTAAGTTACCCTGCACGTTGCTGTGGACCATTGGGTGATGTGTTCTCTGAATGTACAAACACATACACAGTCTCCCAATTTACTGTAATGATTTCCTGATGTTTGGTGCATGCTCAGTGACAGAAAAGGAAAAATGCTTCAACAAGGCCAATGAACAGCTGCAAAACTCTCTGCAACCAGGAGGAAACACCTTTGGCACCGCAGAAGAGAAAAAAATATGAGGGTGGTAGTTGACCTGTGCAGCTGTGAAGGGATTGAAAGGGAATGCCTGCTTCTTCCCTCATTGGGTAAACTAGATCATATTCTGCAGAGAAGCTCTCAATGGGACCAGAACTGAGATGGCAGTGGTGTGGTGAAGAAGTGAAGGAACAGAATTACTGAAGACACCCAAGTAATGGGGTCATGGACTTCTCTATAAGCAGCAAAGAGAGAAAATCTCAGAAGGACAATTCTCACTTGAGTTGTGGCTCTCAGGGTGTCCCAGTATTGAGGTCCACATTATACACTAACATCCCCAGAGCTAAGGGTAAGACGACTCAAACCCTCCACAGAAACAGAAAATAAGCTGCAAAATGTGTATGAGCAGAGTAAGATACTTGTGCTTACAGACTCATTCCTGGAAAGAGCGGAAGGAACTTCTAATGATGTGAAACCAGTAACTCAAAACTATAATAAATAAAGGCCATTTCCATGAATGTCGCTGTAAAAGTTCTGGAGCTCACAATTCAGCATCCAGTTTTAAAAACACTGCCTAGGAAAAGCTCTAGGGAGCAAAAGAATGCCACCTTGGTGTTACACAAAGCATTCTAACCATTAAAAATCTTGTATACTAGCATTTACAAACTCCATTTCACCACAAGAAATGAAAACATGAGACATTTCTCTGAAGGCTAATGGATTGTGAAATAAAGCTCAGAGTAATAAAACTCCAGAACTGGCAAGTCAAGCTGGTTTGTTTCTCTCTTATAATCAGCAGTTTAATTGTCATGGTACCAAATCATGCACCCTCAGTCTTTTCAATGAAATCAGAAAGGAACTCTTATACTTTATCCCCTCTTTTCATTCCAGTTGCCAAACTCTTTCAGAGCAGACTTGAATGGCTTGTTACAAAAAGCTTTACCAAGCCCAAGATGAAATTATGATTAACTAAAGTCCAAGTAACAGGGTTGTCCTCAAAGTAATTCTGCCCTCAGATCTTTCATTTGGTTGCCAGACACAATCTGGAACCTGTCTGAATATTTCTGTGCCTTGATCAATTCATTGCAATTGCCATTTTAAGGCAAATATTCAGGTAGCTAATCACAGTATTTTACTAAATTTCACTGTGGCAACGTATTTCTGTTTTTGTGGGTTTCAAAAAGCAAGGTTTTCCATCCAGCAGCCCTGTAATTCCATTTAACTGATATGCATTCTGCCGACTCAGTAGCAAAAAGCTCTCGGTACTGTCCCCAGGTGATAACAATAGGTTCTCAGTTACAGGATAATAGCATTCTTGCTGCTTGCTCCTTCAGTATTTCACCAGGATCAATGTCAGCATATAGTTCCAAGACCTCCCTTGGAGGTATTCCTTGGATGAAGGTCTGGAGGTGCTATAACTGTCTCTTTCCCAATCACCCTCTTATATGCATGCATCACATCTTTCAGATACAAGAAAATAAAAAGAGATTTTTTGGGAGGAGAGTGAGGCGAAGAAAGAGCAAAGCAATTGCTGTGAGGTTCTGCCTTGGAAGTAAAATAAAAAAAACTTTGCCATTAAGCATTTATTTTGCTTAGTTTGGTAGATTTACCAAACCACTTGTCACAAGATAAGGTGGTGGGAGACATGTCATACTGCCCGAGAAACAGGGTGATTCTGAACTTCAGAGCACATGTTCTCTCAGCCAAAGACTAGAACCCACAGATCTGATTGAGCTCAGAGCTCCAAACAGTCTTCATTGCTCCAAGAGAGCCATTTGTGAGCACTGCAGTGCATCATGCCCAAGGCATGCGTGGGGGTTCCAAAGGTCAGCCATTCTTGGCTGCAGCTTGCTGTCAGGGGTATTTAGTGGCTGGCAGGGAAGCCCTTTGGCATGGAGACGCCCACCCTGGCCTTTCTTCCTGCAGTGAGGAGACCCAGGATCTCGGCAGTGCTTCTTGAAGCCTGGAGGAGTAGAAAACAAATATGCAGCTTGTAGTTTGACTTTCTGCTTGTTGGCCTGAAACCAGACACTGTCAGTACAGTGCTATGACAGCTATGGTAGAAAAGATTACTTCAGAACAGAGGCATCCAGCGATTTGGAGGCTGAATAATTTCTTGCACCAAAAAGCAAACATTTTCCCTGATTTCTTGGAGGAGCAACAGGTAGAACCTGAGAAGAACTGCCACAGAAACTTTCAGCATATAAACTGGGTTAGTCCTTGTAGGAACAGGATCACAGGCAACACAGTAGATACTCTAATCTCACCCACAACCAACATGGAGCCTCAGCTTGGCTGCGAAAGCAAATGCACACCACAGCCTCTTTGTGAGAGGAGAGGGTTTAGTTTTAACAGAGCTGTTCCTTGGTAGCGGTGGTAGAGACAACAAGGTTACAGTTGCCCATATACACCCAAGTGGAGTCATGAGTGTCCAGTGACTCTAGCTCTGTAACCAGCCATCCCATCTTGCCTATTTGGCAAGAGCTTGATGGAGGTTATCCGCTGTCACTGCAAGACATCAGTTTTGTCTAAAGTACATAACTGCACTCATGAAAAGTGTAAAATCTCCCAGAGGACTCAGTAATGTTATCACCTCAGATGTCTCTTTGAGAGTCCCAGAGATTTTGCAAGCTGGTGTCTCACAAAAGGGGGGAGGGGATATCCCCTTTGCTGCTGGTAGTAAAGCAGTGTTGATAGCGTGGACCTTATTATGCACTGCCAGCACATACTACTGAGCGAGGCTCCTGTAAAGATTTTGAAGTTCTAGCCAAGCTCTCTGATATGACTGTTAACTTGAATGTACCAGCTTGAAGGTGGCTGTGTGAGAGATGGCAAGGTGCTCAAGAATTCTCATTTCTAGGAACTGCTAAGCTGTCTTCACGGGTAAACCGGGTGGTACTAACTCCTTCTTCTATACTTTGATTACTAAACTATCCACCACTCATCTCCTCAAGATATCTCACTAATGGATATAAAAATAACCTATGTCGTGTAGTCTAAGTACTGCTTCTCTGGAACAGCCTTTTTATCAATTACATTAAATGGTAGAAATGTTTGAGGTCACATTTTGTAGGGGGCTTGGAAAAGTGCAAAAGCTCTAAAAAAGTTGGACACAGCGAACCCTGCTTATGAATGATTAATGCTTCATTAGTGCCTGCCCAGATCAGAAGTTGTTCTCTTTAACACAGAAATGAAGATAACCTGGTTAAATGCATAGTTTTCACCCCAGCCTTCCCAGGAGAATCTTGGGTTCATTTCTTGGTCTTTGAAGACTAATGACTTGCCCTGGGGAACAAAACCTTCTAAAATGAGTGCAGCCCCCATCTGTATGTGCTGATTAGCCTCAATATCACCACAGTGTGGTTGTGCAGATGAGCACTCTGCAGCTTCTCAAATGATAATGAATGTTCCTGTCTTCATTCACAAATCTGTAAGGGTTCTGCAATGGCATGAATAACCTCTTTGCTAATATCAATTGCTAATGCAATTACTGGGATTAAAAATAGGATTGCTAATGAAATTAGTATCAGGGACAGTGGTAATGTCACGGGGCTGTATAGTATATACTCTCATTACACTTGAAATCTGTTATCCCTTGAATCCTCTTAGGATCTCTATCAGCAAATATGCCACAAGCATCAGCTGTAAAAGTCATGTCGTGATTATGAAATATACGTATCATACATTGCCCCAGCTCTCAGTAGGACTCTGGAACAAAAAAAAAGTCTGAGCCTTGTGCATTTTTCTCTTCTCATAGAAAAGAGAAAAATGCCTCAAGTCCCCTATTGGCAGTTCTAACATAACAAAACTCTCTGGAGTTCCCAGTAATGTGGTTTGATCTAGTTACATGATTGCAAGTGCTCAGAAGATGACTTTCAGGATGCATGCAATATACCCTATGACCAACTTTGAAGACGGGAAGAAAAGAGCATATCTATGATGCTCCCATATTGTATTGTGTTCTTCAGTATGGGGGTGCCTAGACAGACTCCTTGCTTTCTTGTGCAAGACACTACAAAGAATTAATCAAACACAGGTTTCTTATGTATTACTAAAGCTACCATCTCTACCCAGAATTCCTATCACAATATTGAACTCTTATTTTGGTCCTTTGGTGTTTCTTCTTTTTTATAAAAAGTATTCATATTCACTTCCCCGGGAAGGCATAGCTGGCTTTAGCTATACCCAACTGGGGCTTGAGCCCATTAAGAAAAAGGAAGCTCTTATATCCTATTTTCCAACATTTTCCATAGGTTAGAGGTGTCTGACACTACTCCAGGACTGAAATTTGTTCTAGGAAGGATATCTTGCTCCTTTTTCCTAGGTCTCCTTAGAGGGGTCCTAAGATAATCTATCTACATAAGCATATCCAGAGACCATCTAGAGCTGCCAGTATATATATTACCCCCATTCTTCTCCAGACTTTAACAGGAATTGTGGAGAAATGATCCAAGAGATGGCATTTGTGTAGGTAACAAAGGTCAAAAGCAACAAAATGAGTAGTTTACAGAAAGCTTGCTCTTGAATGGCTGTGCACAGCAGTTACATTTCTTGTGTTTCCTGAGTTAACAGGATTTCCTAAGTTAACAGGAACACTTGCTTAGCTACCAAAAGATTGTACTAAGAGAAAGAAAAAGTATGACTGGAATACTGGATTATCTGGCTCCCCAAGATCACAGATGGGTTTTAAAGAAGCAGATAATACTTACTGCAAATAGTTGCGCACAATAACCAGGAAGACCCCACAAGAAACTATGCCAGCATGATCTACGCTAGAGGAAAATAGACATGATATGAACAGTTCCGTTCAGACAGTGAGAGATTCTGCTGCAGTCTGCTTCGCTGCAGTGCCAAGAGGTAGAGAGAGATCTGATAGTTTCCCGGCAGGCTGAGATCCTCCATGGCAGGAAAAAAAAAAAAAAAAAAAAAAAAAAGATAGGTTTCTGCAATTACTGGTATTAAGCTTCCAGAAATTGAAGCTTTTCATCTTTTACCCTAAGGACTGAGGAAGAGTGACTTAAGTCATTGCATAAGGCATATTTATATGGTGGTCCCCTAACAGGGCATAGGCCCTGTGCCGATTAACTGACCTGTGTGATGTCTGAATTATGCTTATTAGAAAATACTTGTGTCCTTGGTGCTCTGACTTTTCCATACTTCTGAGTAGTAATACATGCATCTTCAAAAACAGCACATTAGTTCTAAGTCTATTCTTCAGTATGATATTTGTCCTGGTTACCATGTATGTAATTCTACCCTGCTCTCAGAGAACAAGAACAAGAACTGCTAGAAAACAAAACTCAGTTTCTCACACTCAAATTGGGCCAAAGATCTGCGTGTTGGTCTTCTGCCCATTTAATTCGTCTCCAAGATCACAGCTTAACTTCTGGGTGGTTACAGAGAAAGCAGCTTCCTATAACAACATTGTTCCGGTCTTGCCACGCATTATCCAGCTGACACAGCTTTTCACTTTCAGCATACTGAGGAATTTATTTATGTAGAAAGGTGGCTGACAGATCACTTAGCGTTTACTTGCAACTCAACAGGTCTGTGAGGGCTGGGTTTTCCTGAGATGTGCTGTGGACATCTTGCAAGTGTTGCCACTATTAGTAAGGTTCCTAACTGTGATTTGACATTGCCATTTACATTGCTGCTTCAGACACCACAGCACAGAGAAAAGTAATATCTCAGCCCAGAGGCTCAGTTATGCTGTGCTGAACTATTCTCACACTACAGCTATTACTATTTGGAAAGCAAAGTGGTTTGTACTGCCAGAAAAGACCTTGTATGCTAGCTATAAGAAAAAGTGCACATGTCTTAACCAGACCTGTGTGTTTTACGGACAGGCAGTGTAAATGCTGAAGATGGACCAAGGCAGTCAGTTTCTTCAATGATCTACCTTGTTCCTTAAAGCCCACTCAGTCCCAACCCCCTACCATGGGCAGGGCCGCCCTCCACCATCTGAGTCTGCCAGGGCCCCATCCAACCTAGCATCACAGCTTCTCTGGGCAGCTCTGCCAGGGGCTCACAGGCTTCTCTTAGTGAAGAATTTATTCCTAATTTCTAATCTAAACATAGCTTCTTCTAGTTTAAAGCCTTTACCCCTATCACCACACTCCCTGATGAAGAGTCCCTTTCCAGCTTTCTTGTAGTCTCTCTTTATGTACCACTGTAGAGTCTACTTGGAGCTTTCTTTTTTCTAGGCTAAATAAGAGCAGCTCTTAGCCTGTATTTATACAAGAGGCTCTTCAGGCCTCTGATCATCTTCATGAACCTTCCTCTAGACTTGCATTAACAGGCCTATATATTTTTAGTGTGGTGATCTCCAAGCCTAAACACAGTATTCCAGGCGAGATCTCATCAGAGTGGAGTAGAGGTGAACCTCCCTCCTAGCTACACTTCTTTTGAGATAGCCCAGGATGCACTGGCTTTCTGGGCCACATCACATGCTTCAGACTTCTGACCAGCTTTTCATCTGTCAGTTTGTTAGTCCTTCTCTGAAAGGCTGCTCTCAATCCACTCATCACCCTGTCTGTACTGACACTGGGGATAGTCCCAAACCAGGTGCAAGACCTTGCAGTTGGCCTTGATGAACCACACGAAGTTCACACAGGCCCACATTTCGGGACTATCAAGGTCCTTCTGGACGGCATCCTTTTCCTCCAGCATGTTGACCTCAACATTCAGCTTAGTATCATCAGCAGAGTTATAAAGGCGCACTTGATCTCACTTTCAACAGAATTTTTAAGACGCTGAATAATACTGGTTCTGTTAGGGATGCCTGAGGGATCATCACTCGGCTCCACCTGGATATTGTATCATTGACTTCAACTCTGTGAGTGCAACCAGCTAGCGCTACCCACTCACTGGTCTGTCTGTCATATCCATGTCTCTTCATTTAAGAGGACAGGATATCATGCAGGACATTGCCTAATGCTTTGCACAAGTCAATGTAGATTATATCAGCTGCTTTTTACTTATTCACCGATGCTGTAACCCTGCCGTAGAAGGTCGCCAAATTTGTCAGGCATAATTTGCCCTTAGTGGATGCCATGCTAGCAGTCAACATTCACCTCTTTGTTTTCCATGTGTCTTACCATAGTGTCCAGGAAAATATTCTCCATACTCTTTCTGGGCACAGACATGAGACTGAGTGGTCTGCATTGCTCTCTGGACCTTCCTTTCCTCCCTTTTTAAAAATGGGATTTATTTTCACTCATTGATATCTTCATCACATAACTTTTCTAACACAGTGGCTCATCAGCTTCATGTGCTAGTTCCTTCAGGACCCCTAGATGTATAAGAACCCATGAATTTGTGCTCTGTTAATAACATGACACACAACAAAGGTCATGATTTGCTGGAGGATACCCTAAAGCTTTTGTACTCTTTGTGCTTTCCTACCCTGTCATTCTGCATTAAATAGAATTGAAAATACTTTGTTTCCTAACTTTAATTTCCTAGCTTTAATTTTGTTACCTATAAGATTTCCTTAAAGATAACTCTACAACTCTAACAGTATGTCATTCGAAACTGAACTTAGAAATAGAAAATATAAGGGGGTAAATCATGTTGAAATGCATTGTTTGGCTTCTCTTTTAGCTGATGATACTAAGTTGTGCTCTGGTTTTGTATGCACTTGAAAATGAAAAGACACTTGAGGGAGCGGGAAATACTCTGAGCAAGATAAAAGTCAAGAAAATTAATTGATTTTTCTTAAGTTAACTTGTGCATTGAAGTGCAGTCCCTCAGAAAATCACTTTCTGGATGCATAGAATGTGTTGCTGTAGGCAATGAGAGTGTGCCAGAAATTTGATCTGATTTCTGGTCTTGGTTTAATGCTGATTCATCTTATCCAGTGCTATTTACACATTTAAAAAAGCCCTGGTAGGGGCAGGCTAAGTCACCATCAGATTAAGAGCATTGAAAGTTGAAGAAATTCATAAGGAAAGGCTTTCCAGAAGGTATAGCCAAAATAAAAGCACAACCAGGAAGTAGTCATACTGGCCATAAATCATTGCAGTGCCTTCATCTTGTCTTATGCAGGGATGATGCCAGCTTTGAATGCCGCCAGATAATTCATTTTGGAACTAAGAAGGTCTGGGGAATAAAGCTACACCATCTCCAGTGTTTTTCTAGTTTCTAGATACCGTTTTTTTGCATAAAATTTTCACAGGGCATGGTCCTGACTGCGTAACTTCAGGCAGCATACATATTGAAAAATGAGCTGAACAAATAATTCAATACTCCGCCCAATTATACTTAGGCTGTTATCAAATGTCTGCTTGCTGCAGGATCTCATTAAAAGGGGGCATGTTAAAAGGAGGCAGAGAGATGGTAGAAGTAGCTTCTGCTCTTTTTAGTCATGTGGGCCTTCTCAGGATGTTCTGTAATGGCCAAGAAGAATTGTTTAAAGACACAGACTCTGCTTAAGCCAAGGCATCTCTCTCTTATCATAGCTGGAAGGGTGGAGTTATCTTCTTCAAATATGCAATTACGTGTTGGACATCCCTCTTGTACTTGGTATGAAGAAGGATGAATCTGCTTTATCCAGCTACGTGCACTTACTGTTTTACTTCTGTCAATGTATCCTTTCTCTCTGATGTACTTTAGGATCAAGCAAAACGTGGATGGGAATACTGCCTTATTAGGTGCATTCAAGACAGAGTAACTGTAGCCAGAAACACTTCTCCTCCCTCCCAGGACTGGGTCACCATTTCAGTGATGACCATACTCCATCATCCAGTTCCCTGCTGCCACCTCTTCATTCAGGAACACCGATAGAGGGCTTAATTTTAACTTTGGAGGGTTAAATACAAACTACCCTTGGAGTCAACCACAGTTATGCTTTGCATTGTGCCTGAGAGACAAATACGGCTGGCAAGTCTGATGATAACATCCAAGCGGGGCTCTGGGAAGGAGACTGTAGAGCAGAAAAATTAAAAGATGTGTACTGATGCTACAGAAGACACAAATACATAAATAAAGACCAAAAAGTGAATTGTGATGCTCACAAAATTTAACAGAAGGGCAAAGAACGGGAAAGTTGCAGTTGTTCTCATACTGCTAAGTCAAGCTCATTGTGTGCAATTGGACTGGGACACAAACTCCTGCCTTAGGAATTAGCTGTGCATACAAAGATCTGGGCCTTTGCTTACATGCAAGGCATTAATCAGATTTTGGCTCCTCTATGCAGCCCAAAGTGTCAAAATAGGTGATCAGGTATGCAAGGAAGACAAATCTGATCCAGAGCTGCAAGGGAAATTTTCATATCTCCTTATTCTTCAACAAATCTATCCTCAACTTAGCCGAATTTCTTCTTTCAGGAAGAGGTCTACTAAAGCTAGGAATGGACTTCGGTTTCAGGAGTATAAAAGCATCTATCTACTGTGTGTGATTAGCATTTTTATGGATGTCTAAGAGAGTGTTAACAGAACCACAGAGTATCCATTTAAACTATTTCAGCAGCTCAGAGAGTTACATAGGAAGTCAGATATTTTTCAGATAGTCCTTTTAACAGCCGATAACATATGGGTCTGAGCTGGAAATGCTATGATGTAAGCCACACAACAGGCCTCCGAGGCAAATTAAGCAATAACACGCATGATGCTCTGGCATCATAACAAACCATGTTTCTTCCTAAGTGGCACATAGCAGGGAGAGGTATTCCCTCCCCTTCACCCTCAGGCTCAGTATGACAGGCTCTGTGCTAAGTACCTCGGGCTGCTTTGTGTGGCTGAGCACACCAGCTGTCCTCCTGGCAACCTGCCACAGTCGGACAGAAGGACAGCACCCGGAGGAGCTTGCAGCATCCATGCCTCCCCCTTTGGTCTCTTACACTCTGCTCCAGAGCAACCTAGGTGCAGGGAGTAGGGCAGGACAAGTTGGGGAGGAAGGTTGTCTACTAGACTTTGGGAGGGAAACCCAGGAGAGACTGGAAGAGAGTAGCACAAATCTGGGGAGATGAGAGGTGCTGGGAAGAAAGGGAAGTCAAAGTGAGAAGGGGGGCAGGAGCAGGATGGGACCGGATGGTGTGGAAATCACCCATGGGCTGGGAGCATTCCTGAACCCCCTTGTGAACAACCAGAAAGCCCCACAAGCTTTCTCCCCATGAGCACCACATTCTTACTGCTTGCTGCAGTACAGTATGGGAGACTTAGCACTAGAACTGCATCTCTGACCTAAGACTATAAAACCAAGTGCTGTCGAAACTGCAATTTTGTGAGTTTCTCCCTGAAAGGTGATAGTTGGCTGTGGGTTCAGCACCTGCTGATGTCACTGGGCGATGACAACCCTATGCTGTCTGCCACAGCGAGCTGCCAAAGGGTGTTCAAAGGGATGCTGGGGGTTGGAATTGTATGATCTTTAATGTCACTTCCAACCTAAGATGTTTTATTATTTCATTCCCTAGTCCCAGACCTTGCATCAGCTGGCACTCATCAGCACATCAAGGGAGCTGCAGGAACTCAGTGATAAGCCTGAGGTGGCCTTAAGGCCACAATGTTTTGCGGTCAGCATTCAGTGTAAAAGGCCCCCAGAGTGTGTCCCAGAACATCCAGGATCAAGAAGAGGGGCACTTAGGATTAAAAAGGCAAGACCTGTGCATACAGGAAAAGCCATTCCTGTGCATGTAGCACTGAACCCTGAGACATCCTCAAATCCAGCTGCACCTCTCAGTGCTGGTGTCTGCAGTGCTAATTGCTAAACGTGAGAAGCCTGTGTCTTTGTGAGTTCTTAGAAATCCAGGTTGGCCTCAGTAATAAAGTACAGATGGGACATACCCTGTGCTGTGATGCTGTGATGGGGAAAACTCCTGTTTGTGAAATTTATTATACTCCCTTGCTAAATGGCATCAAGTTCACATAACACTGTGTCTGTGTTCTAGCCAGGAAACTCGGACCTTGGAGGTGAGATCATTAAAGCCATCCTTCTGGAAACTCAGAGGTGTTTAGAAAGCCTGTTAATTACTGTACTAATCCTTCAGACAATGCTGACTCCTGGGATTCCCTGCGCATTAGCATTTTAATAGCAGCTGGACCCAGATTGCTGCACTCCCTACTCATGGGAGTAACTCTTCATGCAAATAATGCCAGTGCCTTCTCTGACCACTGCATGCAGAGGTGAGACAGAGGAGTGTCAAAAGCTGGCCCCAAGCACTCATAGCAGATGCAGTCCTTTTTGTCTCATTACCACAGAGCTGACTTCATCAGTTTGCTATGTTTATCCAACGTCTATGAAGCGTCAAATGGTCCCTACCCACCATGGAATGAGCTGCTTTTTCTTTCCAAAATGATGTCTCTTCTTGTACCTTTCCCTGCGATGGTCAGCAAGCCAATGGGCTAGCAGGGAGATGGAGTGCTCTGGAGCCAGAACATGGCTTTAATGACAGAGTGGAAACCAAATACCTAATCCATGAAAATTGCCTCTGACAAAATATGAACAACTGAACTCATAGTTGTAGTAACACTGGAACAGAGCTTGGCAAAACAGTTGTATTCCTTCAATCAGGCAAAATAGCTGCTGCCCCACAGCTCTCACTCTTTCCATCTGGACACTCACATATCCAAACATGTCCCACTGAAGGCAACAGACATCCCCGTGCAGCAACTTTTAGGTCACTCTCTGTCTGTAACTACTTTTGTCAGACTGATTAATAATTTTCTGGCAAAATTAATTGTCCTGGTTGAAATGCAACCAGAACTGATCTGTGTTACTGCACCGCACATTTGGCAAAGCAGGAGCTCCAGGAACCCTCAGTGAGCCTGGGTCTGAGCCTGCTCCCTGAGGGCACCTCAGGGCTCTGGAGCTGAAACTGACTCCATGCCCACTGCCATCGATGGGCACAGGGGCTCTTGGAAAAGGTCTTGCCCAGGGGCCATCCTTTCTCTGGCTTAGTTATACATATGGCATGGAGCATGTTGTACAAAGCACACTGAGAGAGACGCGCAAAGTTCAATTAGCAGGGCCTGTATTTGATGGTACACAGTGACCATGCTGGAAATACCAATGTCATTTACCTGGACTTGAGCAAGGCTTTTGACACAGTCCCCCACCACATCCTTATCTCCAAACTGGAGAGATGTAGATTAGACAGGTGGACAATTCGATGGATAAGAAATTGGTAGGAAGGCCACAGACAGAGGTTATTAATGGTTCTATATCCAGGTGGAGGCCGGTAACAAGCAGCGTCCTCCAGGAGTCTGTCCTGGGACCAGTGCTCTTTAACATCTTTATCAATGACTTCGATGACGAAATCGAGTGCACCCTCAACAAGTTTGCTGACCACACCAAGCTGAGCGGTGCGGTTGACATGGTGGAAGGAAGGGATGCCATTCAGAGGGAACTCGACAGGCTTGAAAGGGGGCCAGGTGAACCTGATGAGGTTCAACACAGCAAAGCACAGAGTTTTGCACTTGGGCCGGAGGAATCCCAGGCATCCATACAGACTGGAAGGAGCGGTCCTTGAGAGCAGCCCTGTGGAGAAGGACCGGAGGGTCTTGATAGATGAAAAACTTAACATGAGCCAGCAATGTGCCCTTGCAGCTTGAAAGGCAAATGGTATCCTGGGCTCCATCAGAAGAGGGGTGGCCAGCAGGGACAGGGAGGTGATTGTCTCCCTCTTCTCTACTGCTCTTGTGAGGCCCCATCTGGAGTACTGTTCCAGGTCTGGAGACCCAAATACAAGAAAGACAGAGAGCTGTTGGAGAGGGTCCAGAGGAGAGCCACTAAGATAATCACAGGGCTGGAGTGCCTCTCCTACAAAGACAGGCTGAGGGAGCTGGGCTTCAGCCTGGAGAAGAGAAGGCTGCAGGGCAACTTCATTGCCGCCTTCCAGTCATGGCAGCAATGACAATGTCTGCAGATGCAAAGCCATAGGAATAGCAGCACAACAAAAAAACACCCAAAGAGGCAATTGGGAAAACACAGCTGCATCAGCTTGAGTGAAAAAATACCCAGTAGTTAGCAAAGTCAGGCTGCAAATTCTTGCTTGCAAGGCCTATGTACAAAGGCTTCTGGCATTTCAGAGGCAAGCAGGAAGCAGCTCCAGCAGGAAAGGGTGCCAGAGCTGTGCAGCGAGGTAGTCAGTAAGCCAGTGAATGAAGAGCTGATTTTCCCTTTGAGAGATGGAGGCTGCAGTTCCTGCTCTGTACCTACTCCAGACATATCATGGGCAGGGTCTCAGCAGATATCATCCATATCCTTGTTAGGCAGTCTCTACTAGTGATCATGGCTGTTCTGTGCTGGGCAGGGGCACCTTGTTTAGGAGAAGAAGGGCTGGAGATCATTAGAGAGGGACCTCTTCCTGCTCTGCTCTATTTCTCTACATCTCTCTTGTGCCAGGCTTAGGCAGATGTCAAATTGTTCTCTTTTCTCATTGCTGTATTGCTTCAATAAGCCTCTGTGCCTAGACAGAAAAGAATCAGAGGCACATGTTTTGTGAGCTGAACATTGGCTCCACTCTGCAGAAATGTGCTCAGCCAGATGATAACACTTGAAGCCATTGTTCAGTGAAAACTGGGATCTTCATGCAAGAGTAGTCAATTAATGGCTGTTGCAGTATAAAACACGGTTGCAACCCATCAGTTTTATGTATTTACTTTAATAAATCAGGTTCAGCATGAGCAGTTCTGGGTAGGCAGTTCATGTACATACTGTTCTTTGTAAAACAAAGTAAAGGGCAATTTGCCCTGCCTCCTCATGTACCCAAGTAAGGACAGCTGAGCCTGGACTGATCTTGAACTGAGAAGTTTAGAGTGGATTCTCACCAGGCTTTCCTCTCTCTGGGGGAATTCTTTCTGCTATTCCTGTGCACAAGTTTTAGTTAAGTGAGCAGTAGATAAATAGTTCAAATGAACCAACAGCCATTAAAACCAGCCAAAACTCATTGCAAACTCTCAATACCTCAGGGGAGCCTACAAACAGGAGGGGAATCAACTTTTTGAAAGGATAGACAATAGCAGGACAAGGGGAAATGGTTTTAAGTTGATGGAGGGAAGATTTAGCTTGGATGTCAGGGGGAAGTTCTTTACAGAGATAGTGGTGAGGTGCTGGAACAGCTGCCCAGAGAGCTTGTGGATGTCCCTAGAGGTGTTCAAGGCCAGATTGGATGGGACCCTGGGCAGCCTGGTCTAGTATTAAATGTGGAGGTTTTTGGCCCTGCATGTGGCAGGGGGTTGGAGATTCATGATCCTTGAGGTTCCTTCCAACACTGACCGTTCTGTGATTCTGTGAAAACTGAGTCTAAGTAACCCATATATCTGTCAGGTAATCTGAACACCATTAGAGCTAGGATCATTGTGGGTATTGCACTGGTTTTGTGTTTGCACAATTATTAGGCAGCACTGCACATTTAGTCTACCCAAAGCTCACTTAGCTTTATCGAACACCACACCAGCCAAATACATGGAACTGAAAAAATCCAGCAATTTTTGCTATTTGGGAATTATTCAGCCTTCACTTTCTGATTCAAATGTCCCATACAAGCACATGCAATGCATTCTGCAACCTAGCATGTCAGACACTGATTTACAAGAGCACATCAAATGTAAACTATAGGACATTCAATAAAAATCTCAGCAGTGTTGTAGGAAGGTCCTATCAGACTCCAGTTTTGAATAGTTTTGAAGTCTATGAGTTCTCCTATATGCTGAAAATAACAGGATGCTGGAAGTAGAAGAAGGGAGAAAGAAAAAACCCTTCACCTGTTGTCAGTGAGGTGCCCTTGAGCTTCCAGATGAAGAACTACAGCAAGTTGGGGTGGTTGAGATGTCCAAGAAGGAGATGCCTCCTTAATGAAATGCCATCTTCTTGTGAGGTTTGACAGCGCTGTCAGACCTGGTGCCTTGAACCCTGAGAGGGCCAAGAAACTCTTCTGCTCCAGATTGTTCTGCCCTTTTTTTCTGAAGAAGTGGGTCAGAAGATATTAGGGATTCCTGTGTCCACTACTAAACCATACAGTTAAAAGCAATGAAGAATCAACACCACGTACGTTTTTGTGAAAATGGATTATGGTGATGTTTTTTTCCCCATGTGCATTGCTGCACAACATCACCAGATGAGAACAAGAATTGTCACTTGGAGGGGGCAGAGGGAGATCTTGCTCAGCCTGTTACGTATGGCAGGAACAGCTTAATCACTTCTAGTATTGCTTAGTTGTCTAAGACCATTGCTGTATCTTTCAGGAATCATCAGTGTTCCACTTAGGAAATATTTTTGCCTCTAGTGATTTGTATGTGTATGTTAGCTATCCAGCAAAAGATGGCATGACTAAATAATCCAACAAGTGTTTTATCAGCTTGTGTTTGCTCCTGATTCAAAGACAATACCCCAAAACAGTCATTCCCCAGGAATGCAGATCTTAGAGCTTTGACATTAAATTTCACTTAATGGAATTTGCTGCACAGATAAAGCACAATAAACAGCAAGACCTAACTCTGAGGACATTTCCTCTGATAACAAACAGTTGACATAGGAAAAAATATGATTTATCCACTGGTTTGTCTGAGGTCAATGATTTAAAAAAACAAAGTTTAAAAAAAAATCCAGACAAGCACCCCAGAAGAATGGATTTCAAATTGATGAGGTATTTCATCTTGATTTTCAAGTGCATGAGCTCACTTGTTGCCGGACATGCTTTGGAGGACTGGCACCAGGAGCTACAGAGAAGCTGTGTTTCTGTTTCAGCAGCCAGAGGAAACCATGCTTCATATCTGGTGTCCTACGAGCCCTCTGGACAGCAAAGTGTGACAGAGGCCTGGCCCTCATGAGGGAAGTGGGAATAAGTGTTTCCACATACCTCAGATGTCTTTGGAACAGAACCAGCATCCACAGACCTGTTGGTCTTAATGGTCTCTGGTGTTACATGCTCTGTGGAAACAATCACGGGTAACCCTTCTGTAGTGATCTTGCAAACTGGAGGATGGTAGAAACATGCTGGTAGAAACAAAGGGAAAACCAGAAAAGGCTTCCACCTTTACAGGCACAGTTGCCTTTATATTTTACCACCATGTCTTCTTCACATACTATGGCAGAAGATGATGGCCCCTCTTTTGTTGATTCATTTGCAATAGGGCAGGAAGGGAACTGAAAGGGTTTAGAAAATCTTTTATAACTTTGACATATGAACAATTTGTCAGGCAGGTGACTGTCTCCATTAGTTACTGCTTCAGCACACCATTCAGACACTGCATTTAATGGAGATTTTCTATCAGCATACCTCTGACTCGTCAAGGCCCTAGAAAAACAAGCCGGACCATCAAGTGTGGAACATGTATTGGGACAGAGATATATACTGTCTACTGCATCTCCATTAAAGGACAAAAGCTATTGCCTTCCTCGTGGCCTGTCTTCCTTTCATGGTCCTCCAGTCTGAACTTACAGTGATCACCGGCATTGAATTGTGGGATGATTTATTTCTTTATACCAAAGCAAAGAGACTCAACACACCCAAACTGTTCCACAATAATAGGTCAAGTCTACAACATAAACTAGCTGGCAGCTCTCCTTGAGCTGTGCAGAGCAGTGTGCCTTCTGGGGAATATGAAGGGGGGGGTTTCTTTTCATTTTTTTTCTCATTACCTATTCTTCATCTCTCCAAATGACATCCCTGAAATTAAGGAGTTTACCATCTCTCTCCTAAAAAAAAAAAAAAAGTCACCTCCACTCTAGAGGATTTTAGAAAAGGAACGCTGTGTAGTTTGACATTTGCTATCATGAATAGTAGTATACATGCTCTTTTGAGGCATAGATTTCAGGTAAGGTATATTATTAAAAGTTGTACACATAGATACACACATGATTGTGATTTTCTTTGGGAGAAAAGGAAGTGGGGGAGGCAATTAGCAGTAATTCAGTGTCTTCAGCAGATATCCTTCTCTGCCCTGCTCTAAGGACAGGCACACTGCATTGCTGTGTGGAATAGGTCCATCTGCAAAATAAAAAGAAATTTGATGTGAGCCTTGTTGGTTGAATGGAACTCCCATTTTCTATAATTGCCAGTAGTTTTCTTGTATAGCAGCCTGTCAGTCCAGTATCAGCTTTCCTAACACACTGGAAAAGATGTGATGAGAGAGGCATCACTCACGAACAATGACTTTGACTGGGTTATACCTCATTCAGAAGTCTGTTCTTGTCAGGAGCCATGTGAACCTCTTCTCTCCAATGCTGTGCACCTGTAATAAGCTGACAATGATAAATGACAAATGTCACCTAAAGCAGAGCTTTTTCTATTCAGCTCACCTTCACAATAATCAAGTACTAAGAAATAATGCATTCTTGCCCTGGGTGCTGTGACAACTTCTTGCTAGTTCTTATAGCTTGGAGGGCAAAAGAAGATGACAGCAGACAGAAGAGGTTATTTGTAGAATGGTTTGGAAAATTGATTTGTTCCAGCCATAAAGCAGTGTGGGTGAGAGTAAAAATAGAAACCCTTAGTCAGAAATTTCTGCATTTTCAATTCGTTCTTACAGTTTTTTGCTACAATTTGGAGAGGAGTTTCTGGAGGGTACCAGAGTTTACTTTTGCTTGTTCAGAAAAAATTTTCAATGTAAACCCTTTTTAGTTTACATATTTTTGTTAGGAGGCAGGTTAAATAACTATGCTGTCTGCTCAAGGTTAGTCACTCTGTTGTATAGGAGTAGTTGAAGGCTCTGGCAAGTATCTCAGAGGATAAAATTTCCTCAAGTTCTGTGGAAGTTGACACTTGGGTAGAAGAGTCACTGTAAAACAGAGTGTGACTTGAGTTCATTGGACCTGCAAGTTCCCATATTAACATATATGTGTTGTTCAGCCAGCCCTTGAGGGAAGAAACAGTGGAAAGGACAAGGTGGAAAACAATATCCATGCTGCTCAGTGTGTACAAGTGCTTTGAAGAGTGTTTGTTAGAGCTTCTACTAATTTGATAAAATTTCTGAGAATAAACATAAAGTCCACTTCTCTTAATATGCTGATTCAAGAAGAGAATAAAATATATAAAGTTACACTTTTCTCTAGTTCATCATTGCCCTGATTGAACAAGTGCAGATATGTAATTGTTCCCATTGCCTTCAGGGCCCCAAGGCAAAAGAAGTTTTCATAGCTTTCTTGGACAGGCAGCAAAGGTGTCAACCTTGAATGGACACTTGGGACAAAAGCCAATCAATTTATTTCAGCCCAGAGAGGAATTATAAATATCACAATATCACAACCCATGCATGTTTTGTTCATGAGAACTTGAGTAACAACATGATAAAGATACGAATTTTAAAGACAGACCAACTTTTTCTGCTGATTATTAGCATTGTGTGACTTAAGAATAACCATGTCATCTAGATCTCTATTTGAACTGAATTACATGAAATTAAGGCCTTTCTCTCTGTTAAATCTGATATTGGACCCAAGTTGATACAGTTGTATACGATGTTTTTCTGTCTCTGACCATCCAGCTGTCATGCTGTCTCATCACACTCTGTACAGTGGTGATCTGAAGTTCCACAACTTCTCAGGAGTTTCCCCAAGCCAGCCTGTGATCTGTAAGAGCAAAACTGAATTTTCAGTAGAAGAAAGACAAACAATCCTGCCGGAATGTTTGAAAGACTCGTTTTCTAACATTGTTCCTTGATACAGGGGGATATCAAGGGGGTTCCTCAGCAGGGGGCTGGAACTTAATAATAGTTGAGGTCCTTTCCAACATAAACCATTTTGTGATTCTGTGAACCTGTGACACTTGGATTCCAAATTACAAGTACTTGAAAACTAATTGCTAATTTCAGCTTTTGTGGAACTCAGTTACCCTTGTGTGAATGCAATTGGATTCATCCCTGAGTCCACAGACACAAGACATAGCCAGCACAGTTATTTGTGTATGTAGAAGAATGAAAGAAACACCTTGCTCTGTGCATGAGTTCTGGCACTTCTCTTTTTTCTATATGCAGCAATTTAAGTAGAATGGACTTCGTGCAAACCCCCTCTGTGAAAACGCTTTCAGCAATTTAACTCCAAGACAAGCAACCTTCCTTGTGTAACTTTAAGGCATATTTCTTGGTTTCTGACAGATGAATTATTGTCAGTTATCTGCAACAGCTCAAGGGTTTATGAAGGCCTTCCATGATGCTGGTTTTCCCTGCTTCCACAGCAGGAATAAGCACTCTGGTTGCCAGCCCCACTAACAGTGCCAGTGAGGTGGATTATGAGCAGCTCAGCTGCAGAGCTGCAAACAGGCCCTTCCCTCACAGACCTGCAGCTTGGCCATGTTAATCTGGGAGCAGTGAGCAGCTCAAAGACAGTTGCCAGTTCAAGAGGGGGAGCAGAACATCACTGAGACTTCCACGCTGAGCTCAGGAAATCAGTCAGCATGGCCAAGCTAAAGCTCAAAATGGGGGTTCAAACACTGCTAGAACAGGCAGTAGTATAAGACCTTGTCCTATGCCAAAACTGTAATGTAAGGCAAGTATGTGTTGCTCAGGAAGTGACTGCAGAGGAACAGTGAGGGAAACTTCTCTTTGCTGATGGTATTCCCCAGTCAAACCTTCTTCAGTGAACCTCATGCTTCCCCCATGCTAATAGGTCGGGAGTGTCCATGCTGTTCAGGATTCTACATAATGACATGAACCTGGGATCAGGCACTTTGCCCAAAATTTTGCCTTGAGGCCTGCTATCTGAAGTGCCTTTGCGGCTTGGCACAACCAGCTTTTACAAGAGTTGCTTGGAATTTCACCTCAAGTGGCCACCTGCATTTGGACAAGAACATCTTGACCTATGGTGCTAGTGTTTCTGCTGTGGACATATCCACTGTGCTGGGTCCTGTACAAACAAAGACGTTTATGCATGTCCCTAAATACCAATAGCGGGGAGTAAATGCTATTTAAAGCCAAGATCTTGTGTGCCCCATAAGTTACTTAAGAGTTCCTTTGAAAGGCAGCAACTCCTGGCAGCTTGAGTAGGAGAAAATGTTTGTTGGTAGTGTCAGGAGAATACGGTCCAGTGAGAAAAGGAGAGGCCCCACACTTACCAAGTCTTCATGTGTAAGTTACCAAGGCTGGCTTTGGAAGGGCTAGGCTAGGCAAGAGTGCCTTTGGTTTTCTATAGGACTAGCTGTCTTCTGCATCCTGCCTTGAATTGTATGAAATCCTGTAGGAGAGCTGTAATGCTTCCTGGGAGCAAGGTTTACCCATCTGCAGCAGTCAAATAGACGCTCTGGGGCTGGAAGAGCTAACACTGGTTGGTGATTGCTTTGGTCTGACTTAAAGTCATCTGGGTTTGTATATGATTTACTTAACATTCTAGTGATGTGATTTAGCCTGGAACAGTCAGCACGATTTGTGCCAGATGGACATGTAGCATTAATTTGATTTCAAGTTTGGTTATAAGCATAACAGAGGGCTTGATGAAGATGCTAAAGTTCTAGAATGCCAGCCAGATTAAGTAAAGTGTCTGTTGGCTATTTGTTTTACCAGCTTGCCAAGTGGTCCATAACAAACCGCATGATTTTAGTTCGTACGTAGCATCTCTGCAGCAAACCTCAATTTCTGTGGGCAGTGTTTAATGAGCCCAAAGGAGACAAGGCTAGGCAGGCTAGCTCTTTGCTCTTAGGCTGTCTGTGCCAACACCTTCTGAGGCTATGGCAAGGAAGACTGGTGGAAAACTGAGGCAGCCTTGAAACGTCTCCTAGCTAGCTGGAAAGAGCCAGAGGCTGCCGGGTCAGTTCCTAGGACGTGCTCAGCAGCGAAACAAGCTACTTCTGATCAGACTGGAAAAAGGGATACTGTAGCCCCAGCTGTGCTCAGTAGTTAGGATGGAGAAATGAGGCCCAGGCACAGAGTATCTGTGACAGATAAGTTGTTGCTAGATGATAGTTTGCTCCACTTAATGCAGACAGGGTGGCTGTCTAGTTTTTTCTTCTCAAAGCCCTGTGCGAACTGCCTCGTTTGTCTGATCTACAGTGTCTAAATCAAATGAGAGGCTTTGTGTGGAGAGATGGTAGAGGCTTCAACCCGAGGATTTTTGTGCCATACTTGCACTTCCAGAATACCTTTAGGGGATTTAATCTTCCTCATTTGGTAGATATGGAATATATGGCACAATCACTGGAGGGTTACTGGTTATAAATCTTTGTCTTTTTTTTTTTCTTGTTTCATAAATTAATTTTGCTGTACTTTTCTCAGTCGTATAGATCTTTCTTCTTATGAATTTTCCATTCCATCAGTATGTCTGGAAAGATATATATTCAGATTTATTTATTTTGGTAGTGATTACAAAACAAAACACCTGAAAGTCACCTATGGAAGCAGAGGTATCAAAGAAACTCATACTCTTACTTTGTATCTTGTTTACAAGGAACCCTGAGGCTAACTTCACACACCCAGTGGCTGAGAAAGGCACAGTAAGAAAAGTGTCTCCTACACCTTCTCTCCAGAGCACTGGCTCCATGCATTTACTTGGCTATTCTTCTTCGGAGACCTCTGTGTGACTTCTGCCTCCTAGACCTACTCTATTGCACTGGATGGGGTGCTGTGCATAAAACCCAGAGAGTGAGGAGAAGGGATATTATGCAACTGGTCCCAAGAAAGGAGTTATGAATTTGGTTTCCAAGGGGGAGAAGGTGAAAGCTTGCATTTGCATGGGTCACAGCCCAGAAGATGTCCAAATCTAAGAGGAAAGTACACATACTGCATGGCTAGTTTCATGTAGCCTGATGAAAACAGCTAGAATCCAGGCAAAATAGCTCTTATCTCTCCGGATTTCTGCTGATATCTTTTTTCATTTCAGTCTGTTCATGAATGGAGAATAAGTATTTGGGAAACAGCATTAATTCCAGCCCAGTTCTTTTTCACTATCCTATTTTCTGTCTAAACCCATTCAGAAAATATTAGTCCAAGGTTCTGGATGCAGATTTTTCTAGGCATTTTTATTCTGAACCTTAATGATTATGCTGATGCTCAGAGAATCTGTTATCAGTAAGTCTGGCCCCTCAGATACCATGACCATGTAGTAGGCCCACTCAGATGAGACACTCAGTATCCCTGAGCAAGGGTAGTTACAGGACCTTGTAATCAGGCAGATGCCAGTCTTACTGTCTTTTTAAGATGTTGCAACTTGGTGATCACTTTCCATGTTCAGTAGAGTGCAACACTACAGCTGATGTTACACCTGTTCAGACTCCCTCTGCAAAGAGGGAAAATACAGGTAAGACTGGTAAGTGAAAATTCACTGGTGGAAAGAAGGTGAGAGTTACTTTCTTATAAGGATGTCAGTCTTTGCACACAGCCTGCATCTACCTATAGATGCCTTCTGTAAAGCTGCTCTGGAGGCAGGAGTTACCTGTTGTCTCTGTACAGAAAAGTACTGCTTCTTTACATAGTACATCAGACTTGTCTGCACTGAAAAGCATCCCCAGTTTACTCTGATAATCCTGAAGGTTAACCTTCCCAGTCTACGTAGTGCCTCCCTTTGTTTTGCAGAAGATAAAACAAGGTACTATTAAAATTATAGTGGCCTATCCTCTGAAAATTAGCACCAGTTATTAATTCAGATTGACTTCACAAGGGCAGTGACAACCCTGTTTGGGAAGAGCCTACAAACAACTGTGTTAACGTTCAGCACTGGAACCGACCTCAAAAACCTCTAGTCCCACTCAATGCTAGCATTGCATTTTCAGCAAACTGTGTGTTCATATCTGTGGGCATTTTATTCTCCAATTTCAAGTTTTTCTAACAATTCCCTAGATCTCATACAACTTAATTCCATACTGACCTTCACACTTTTATCTTCTGCCCATAGCACAAGAGTGAAGGGCCTTGCTCTCTCACGTGAAGGCTTTTCCACACTGAATGTCATTGAAAGATGGAAATGCTATTTCTATTTTCAAAGATCACATTGATTCATAATCAGCATACTGCTGTTGTGACAGGGAAGAAGAGAGCTGGTTAAAGAACTGTAAAACTGAGGAAGTGAAAAGATGGAAATTCTAGTGGTAATAATGGTGAAGAACTGCAGGCATTACTGAATAGTGGACTTCAGTTAGGATATTTGAGTATCCAAGGAACCTGGAAACATACATGTAAAAATACCATGGAAATTAGATGGAAGGTATGGAAAACATGCAATGTGGAAGAGACAGGACAATGTTAGAAGATTGCATTTCTGCAAATAGGAAAGATCAACAAGTTGCTCAGGACTACTCAAATATAGCAAAAATCTAAACAAGATCTTCTAAATAACAGGGGGGAAAATAGAAGGAAAATAAGTAAAAAGAAGAAAAAGACTTTTATGGGTAGTATTGGCATATTTTTTTCATATGTTTTCTAAGTTTAAAAAACTGGAGCCCTATGATATTCATATAGTGAATGGTCTCCTTCACTAAATGTTCTACTCATTAACTTTAAACATACTGTTTTGGCCTCCTGTTGGACTGTTTAGTATTTGTAAGAAGAGAAAGTTGCTATTGGGCAACTGGAAATTGTCTATTTCTTCCATATTTGTATAGCATCTAGCACAGCAAGAGGCTATTTCCACATGCTGTTGAATAATGATGCATTTGAGAACAGTCTGTTCAGCACACCTTTAAATTCCAGTCCAAATGCTTGTGTAGAACTAACAAAAAAATGTATAACAAAACTCTGCTGAAGAATGCAGAAGTCTTAAAAAATCAGTGTCCTACAACAGTGCAAGGCCTGAATGACCTTGTGAGATGTCCTTAGAAATCTTTCACTCCTGTTTCTTTGTCCTTAGCACTGTTCTCCATCTATATCCAAATTGCTCAAACATCTTCAAAACCAAGAACTGAAAAAGTTCCATAAGCTCAGAAACCCCAAATGCATTTGGTTCTCATGGGATCCATTCCCGTTTCTACAGCACTATAAACCCAGTTTCCCTGGGGACTGGACTTCATTTTTAGCCAGAACTCCAGCCAATTTCACTTCAGCAACCTCTTCTCAAGCAGAAATGTTCAATTTATGTTTAATCAACTTCTATCCTGCAGCTTCTCCACACCCCAGTCATCCCCCATGGTGCTCATCTGGCTGCATAAAATCCCTCTGTGCCGAATGAATTGGAGTTGATATTCAAGTCATGGATATCTTAGGTATGTGTAGATTAACATATAGATTAAGGTATGTATAGTAATATAGTCAGTTCTGTTATCATTCAGTTAAACTGATTCTTACTATTACTTGCTCTACTTATTAATTTATTTTTACTATTCGTTGAACTGATGATCCTTTCGCAGATCAATGCACAGTAATATAAAAGCATGTTCTTAGTGAAAAAAAAATGGAACTGAATTCAACTTTTTGTGTACAGTGTTGACACTGCTGTTTCCACACGGGGATAGTTTTGCGTAAACCAGCAATTTCATCTGTAAACTTTTCTCATGCTACTTCACATCCTTAGGGTCTTCTGCAATCGTTTTCAGCTCTTGTTTTACTATTCTGGTTTAGTATGCTACTCAAGGTTTGTTGCACCATTATCCAAATATCCTTTCTCCAAATCATTTGTAAACAAGCTGTGCATCATATGCCTTTGCACAGATCCACTTCATTAGAAACCTGCTACTTCCTGCATTTCAGCCTTTTATTTACACATGCAATATCTTGTAGCCCATGGGAGAAAAGCTTTTCAAAAAACCTGCAGGGAAGCACCTTGTTAAATTTTTTTATAGGAAACCAAGTTGTGCCAAATAAACTGGATCTTCCTCACAAACACATTCAGTGACTTATCAAAAAAACTGTATTAATCAGTGAAACATAGCTTCCCTCTGCAAAATCAGATGGCACTTCCTGGTCATTAATTTCATATCTATAATTTCTATCTTCTGTCAATTAATTACAGATATCAAGATTACCAGCCTGTACTGCCCCCACTCCAGCTCTTTTAAAACTGTTCATTCACTCATCCTGTGCTGGAGTTGTTTTAAGCAGTAGCTCCCACAACTCAGTAGTTGACTTAGGAATTTCATACTTGGGATCCTTTTGATGTTTTGGATGAATGTCATTGATCACTGTGACTTTTCAGTCCTTGTTTTATGAAGTTGTTCTGTAGGCACAGATCTTCCAGCATATCCCATGAGAAAGTGAACTGTGAACCTTAGAGGGTTCCTTTCAAGTGAACACAGATGTGAATAATTTATTTAGTTTTCTGCTATGACCTTATCTTTTACATACTGACCTCTGTGACCACCCACACCTTTTACACCACCTCTGATGGGCATCCTACTGCTGGTGATATGCCTTCAGCAAGTTTTTCCTCTAAGGTTTTTGACCTGTCTGTTCATAATTCTAACTAACCAGAAGGATTCCTACAGTTCTCATCTGGTCTCATTTGCAGTTTGCTTTCCTGCTCCTTGTACCGTCTTTCACCCTGCTGTTTAATGATGTCAGCCTTTTTCTCTTGAAACAGGCCTTGCACATTGCTAAGAGCCAAGTATTCATCTGGTGTGACATTTCAGTGCTCTATTAATTACTACTCTTCCAGCAGCTCTCTCCTACAGCAACTATATTAGTAGTTTCATTTAAAAAATGTCTTCAGTCACTCATATTACTTCTAAGGCATCTAGCATTTTCAACAAACTTGTATAT
Source organism: Centrocercus urophasianus (assembly GCF_019232065.1). Classification (NCBI taxonomy): domain Eukaryota; kingdom Metazoa; phylum Chordata; class Aves; order Galliformes; family Phasianidae; genus Centrocercus; species Centrocercus urophasianus. Next base: position 8,647,745 of record NW_024884767.1, on the reverse strand, counting down.
AAATATATGTTATTTTTAAATGCCCAAGTATGTGTCTGATTTGATTTCCTGTTGTCCATGTTCCAATTAAATTACACTTGCTACCTGTTCCTCTGTACTTCACATCCTTTCCCCATTTTCTTTTTTTATTTTAATTTAGTTCCAAAACTAATGCTTCATTTTTTTTAGCTTCATGCTACTTCCATTCTGGACTAAGACAAGAGGCAATGGCCTCGAGTTGCACTAGGGAGGTTCAGGTTGAATATGAGAAAACATTTCTTCTCAGAAAGAGTGGTGATGCAGTGGCACAGGCTGCCCAGGGAGGTGGTGGAGTCACTGTCCCTGGAGGTGTTCAAGAACTGTGTGGACATGGCACTGAGGGGTGTGGCTGGTGGGCATGGTGGGGTTGGGTTGATTGTTGGACTAGATTAGCTTAGAGTTCTTTTTCAGCCTTAATGATTCTGTGAAGCCCTTCGCCTTCAGAAACCAGTTCTCTGGAGTTCTTGATGAAACCAAGCATTTTTCCCCATGTCACTTACTCAGCTGTATATAGAAACTTTGTTTTTCCACACATTTAACTGATGCTGGATGTTCCAAATGAGTTCCAATCTAAAACCATAAATTTTGCATATAGAATGTTTTAATTTTTCCATCTCTTTTTCAGCCACAACAGATTTTTCATCACTGTCAACTCCTTTCCAGTACTCCCTGAGGGAGTGTTTAGACACACTGAGGGGATTTACTACCACTGCATTACCTGCCAAGCAAGTCTGAGTGCAATCTCCTCTGCTATCTTTACCCAGCTACACACATGCAGAATATTTAAATGCAGGTGCATTTATAATAGGCAACATCTTCCTCTTTGTTAGGGCATAGAATATTCCTTATTCAAGGCACTGCGTGTGCCCATTCTGGGACTTGTTAACTTCTTCACAGTTGCTCTGCACTGCTAAGGCTAAGTAGGACTGCTCGTCAGCATCCAAAAAACCTCATGATTTCTCATTAAGATTTTCCAGAGCAGCCTATGGATTAAGTGGTACATGGGAGATTGGCAGTGCCTGGTAGGTAATGACAGTAAACAGTTACACACCCTGCACTTTTCCCGAGTGTTTTTTTCTGGAGGAAAGAATGAAGCAAATTCTTTTTGTTACCATTGTTGGTGGTGACTACATTAATTTATTCATTGATTTCTACAAGCTACTTTATTTCCACGTGGAATTGGTTTCCCTGTGGAAATTAGGATAGACTCCTTGTTACACACTTGTTTCTGTGCTAGAGTTCAGTTGCTTATGCACACTACAGCAGACATACACACACCAATCCATTATGTCTGAGCCTTAAAAGCAGGGCTCACTCAAAAAACACTTTTTAAGAGTGGTTTCACTGAATTCTTGACTCAAGGTCTTCTCTGGATCCTCAGTATGTTTGAAAGTGTCATTTTTAGTAGTGATGTATCAAAATAACTTTTCCACAGGGAGAAGAAGGAAGGAAGGAAGGAAGGAAGGAAGGAAGGAAGGAAGGAAGGAAGGAAGGAT
>NW_024884767.1:8600163-8644176 GCF_019232065.1 Centrocercus urophasianus | reverse complement strand
AGGGAGGGAGGGAAATAGCAAGTTGTAGTTCTGCCTGCATTGACAGCATGCACAAAGGTATGGACAGCCACTTGTTTGTAGGGAGTCCCCCCACCTACATGCTTCCATACTGCCAGTGATAGGAGAGTTTTTACTTATAATGATTCTGCCAGCAAAGAAAGCCTGAATGAAGGACGTAAGCTGTAGGGCAACACTTTTTGCTCCTTTCATCTTTTTAAAACACAGTGATGTTTGGGAGTAGTCCTGAAACTCAGTCTGCCATTACGGACACCAGGTATAGAACGCTGTCCCCTAGTGGCACTTAACAACTACTGCTACTAAAGGAGGCAAGTCGTTTTGCACAGGAGGAGAGTAGGGGGGAAAGTAAAGCACAACATGTCTGAAGCATTCATAGTATTTTTCATTCTTCTTAATGCTTGGACAGCAATCAGCTGTGGTAAAAAAACAGCAGAAAAACACAAATAAATGGTACGTTGTGAGGGGTAGAGTCGATATCAATTCCCTAAGCTGCCAGGACCAGAGTGACCAGAGTCAAATGAATAAGCTTTCCATTGTGCTCTAAAGTACCTCTTCCTTAAAATAAGCATGGTCTAAGAATCAATAGGCCTTGTTAAATGGATTAAAAATGGACCAAAGAAAAAATAGATCTCAAAAGGAAATTGTTCGAATGGACCATTCTGGGAACACAGATGATTTTAGTGGTATCCCTTAGGATCAGATTTCACTCTGAAGGCTGTTCGATATTTTAATCAATAATCTGGAATGAAACATGAAAATCATTGCTGATAAAATTTGCAGATGAAACAGGAATGCATGAAATAACAAATGGTTAAGGAACAGTTCCCCAGGGGAATCTGGATTGTTAACCGGATTGTGTATCATCCAGTGTGCCTTTATATTTGGCCACCAGTAAAGAGTAAGGAGTAGCTTGCAATGATGGGAGAGATGGTTCCACAATGCAGTGCCTCTGTTGATCGGCATTTTATTGAGAGACTGTGGCCGGAAGGTTTAATGTGGTCCTCCTACACAGGAGCTGCGATGAAGGAGCAGGGATCAGGAGTCAGACCATCGGCAGCGCCATCACTCACCCACTCTGATGTCAGTTTTATGGAGAGGATACTGGCAGGGACACACAGAGGCAGCATTAAATAGGAAAGTGGAGGATGCAGAAGAAGCTCTGAGAGACTGTCTTGGAGTAGCAAGGCTTCAAGCACCTTTGTTCATTTAAAGAGAGAAGGGTGGGAGAATTTTTGCTTTAAAGCAGTGGTTTTCACTCTGTAGTTACAGCTACACTGACAGGGGATCATGCAGGAGAACAGAGCAACAGAATTTTTTAAATTCCCTAATCTAAAATCAGATTTTGCATGAGAAAATGCAGAAATGTGCAAATTGAAAAGTCTTGTAAATAGCAGTTTGCAAATGCCGAACTAAAGAAGGTAAGATTGTGGACAGGATTTTAAAAACTTAAACTGAATTTGGGAGGTGGAAAAACAAAATGATGAAAATGTTAAGCGGATAGATTAACTTCTGTAAGGGAAGTGGTGGATTCTCTTTTCACTGAAAGATAAGCACCTCTCTGAAATCTGGCTAACTTGCTGTCCACACACAACTTGTAACAGTTCAAATGAGGACACAGGCATAACGGGGATGTGTGTAGCATCCTGCCAACTGAAAACTAAGATGCTTCAGGGACCTGGGCTCTCTGGTCTGTCATACAGAAAGGTCACATCAAGGAGATGTATTTCAGCTGCTGCTTTCAGTGACTCTAGCTGCTGCCATAGGTGAGACATACTGAGTGGGAAAACTTCATTTCAGAGAAATGGGATCAGAAACGCCATTCAAAACCACAACTGACACTTAGCAGATCCAATATGGTAGCAGGCTTGCATGAGAGGTTTTGTACTTATAGTTCACAGTGATGATTAAAGTGCAAGGCCTGTTCCTAATCTCAGTAAATGTCTGACCTGAAGAAGTCCTGGAGCCCAAAGCTCCCCCATTTGATTTTGTTGCCTGACAAGTGTGTGATCGCAAGCTACCAGATGGCACAGCTTCCTAGAGGGATGGAGCTCTGTGGATGAGAGTAGCTGCAGGTTTCTATTTCACTCCCAGCTCACTGCTAATTTTCTTAAGTCACCGATGCAAAATATTGATTTCAAGGCAGATTTAAAAGTGTTACTAATCCACAGGGGGGTAGCAGTATGTATTTAAATTCCATATGCTGATTAAAGCTGTCAAAGGTCTTATATGCAATTACATATCTGTTTTTAAATGCATTTAGTTCATAGTTCTATAATGCACTCTTTTCAAAACAGAGGGGGAATAAGGAAGAAAATAGCAAGAGCACAGGAATGGGAAGGTGGGAAGTATGGAATGGGAAATAAAGCTTTAGCTTTTCTTAACCTCAGCTTCGTGGTTTCAGGACGGAGTGGCTGGTTCCTTGCTAATTCAATTTGGTAGCTTCCAAGTAACAGCAGAACTCCTCTCCAGATGCAGTTATCCTCCTGCATTGGTCCTTGCCAATATTTCAGATCCTTTCCTCTTTCTGTGTTAATTTCTGTTTCCCTCTTGCCACATCTTGTACTTAATGAATATTAGGTGGAAGAAGAGTGACAACACAAACCAGCACCAAGTGTTTTAGGAGCAAGAATCTCAACTTGCATTGGGCCTTGAGTGTCCAAGTCTCTTGGGTGCATTTGGAAAGTGCTAGCTAAATTTCTGATTAGAGCTGGTTGAAAATATCCTGACTGAGCAGCTGGCTGACAGAAAATGCCCTTTTGATTAGATTGAAACATTCCACAGAAACATGCCAGTTTTGATCAAAATTATTGAAGTGTTTCATTTCTGCCAAGTTGGAGCTTTTGGTATGACAAATTTGGCACATTTGCATGGCATTACGATGGACAAAATGACAACACTGAAATTAAAAATTTCAGCATTTACTGAGATGTTGCATTTTGAGAAAAAAATGTTATTGTATTAAACACAGCCTCCCACTCATCGCCCGCGGCGCGCCCCATTAGCTCCCAGCTCAGCCTGGCCCCCCATCACTTCCACAGAGCACATTGTCTGAGACAAAGCCCCTGATGGTTATACTGGAAGTAAAAGGCAAGCCAGGCAGTCCTATGTACTTATCTGTGCACACTTAGAGAAGAGGGCAGCTGATGGAATTGAAAGTCACACAATCGAAGGCTGATGGGGAATTCCCCACACATAAGGCCTAATTAAATTTGGGTTGCCATGCAGACAAGCAGATTTGCCAGAAACACTATCAGAAAGGCATTAGGTGTCTTAAACAGAGACAATCTGCATTTATAATTGATTATTTGGGATAGCTTTTCTGTGAGCTTCTTCAGGTTCTAAATGACACATTTTGGGAATAAACTGGTTTGCAGTTAGGTTTGGAGCAAGAGTTCCCTGTGATGAGAAGTGTTGTACTAAAAGGAATATAATGCACTTTTTACTACTTTTTCCAAAACATCTGGTTGCCAGTCAGTGCTGTAGGCAGTCCTGGACTAGCCCAACCATCAGCTCGTATCTATGGAGTATTTCTAATGCCCTTGCCTTCTATTAAATTATTGTGATAATACAGGCAATTTTGGTCTGCGAAGGGAAAAGTTGGAGCATGATGAATTATTGCAGTATAAATGCAGCTTTCTGTACCCAATCTGTAAGAAGACAGAGATATAAACTAATCTTGTGGGACTACAGCGCAGGATTAAAATACATATGAAAAAGTATCATCGTGGAGGAGAACAAGCATGCACAGGGCTGAATGCTCTGCAGGTGGAAATCTGTTCAGAGCAGAAGAAACTGAGTAATTGAGAACTACACCCACTGTATACTCACATAAGCAATAAACATGGGACACGTGGATAAACATCTGGAGAACATGAGGCTCCGGGGTACTGGTTTGTTGCTGTTTGTGCTGAGCAATGTATCTTTCCAACATGAAGATGGAAGCTCAAATACTTTCAAAGTGATAATGGTTTCTGCCTTCCAACTATGAGAGAAAACAGCAATTTCAAGCCTAAAACAGCCTGCAAATAGCGCTAAGAGAAACATCTTTCATGTGACAGCTACTCTATGAAGTATGACTGAAGGGTAAGGAAAAAAGAAAAGGAAAGGTAGAAAGGTAGAATCTCATGACTATTCCCATTAATCTCAGTGTAGTAGTTATAATATTAAACATAGACATAAATCTGTTTGGAATATCTCTTTCTTGCTAATATCTGAAGAAGTAAATTGCCATGATTAAGGACATGTATTTTTCTTTTCTGCATTCTTTATTGTTTTCCTTTGGTTCAGCTTCCTCTCATGTCAAGCCTTCACCACAAGTCAAATTTGGATAGCCTGATGGTTCCTAAAACCACTTGCCAGAAAAACAGATATGTCTTGAATGCTCACTCAGCACCATTTGGGAGAGTGGAAGCCACTGGCTTGAAGCACAACTACACCATGGTTCAGGGCTCTTTGTTTTGTACTTAGAATCTTTAGAAAAGATACCACAGGATATCTCCTGGATTATCCACGCCCAAGTGCTCAGACACAGGTATTGTTAAACTGTATTGTTAAACCCTTGCATCAGTGTTCATTTCTGAGAGACTTGTGCTTCAGGATAGGAAAATTAGTTCCCATCTGAGGAGTTTAGAAGAGACATGAAAGTGTTTATAAACAGTAGTTGCCAGAAATCTTTAAACAATCATGTCTTATTCTTCAAAAAGGCTACTGCTCAATTTTCTGTGACACTTTCGTTTTCAGAGAAGAGTCTGGGACATTTTTCTGTCTGCAGCTGGTGATGTCTTTGGCAAGGATCTTTGTATCCTGTGAGAAGAACTTCAGTAAGTCACACTGTGCCCAAAAGATGCTGAAGATGTCCCGTAGGACAGAGATAGTTGGAAAGGGATATATGCACACATTGCAAAGCTTGTATTTTTGCTGATTATGTCCCATTGCTTAGGACTGGGATAGTCATTGTTCTAGCCTTTGTTCAGTTCTGAAATTGGTTTAAGAAAAATATTCAAGTACATAAAAAGGCCACAGAGACAGCTGAAGACAGAGAATTTCTGTATTAGAGATAGAAAAGTGCTGAAGATACCATGTCAAGGAAGCAGTGCAGGAGATATTAGTGGGTTTTTTTATTTTCTAGACATGGGACAAAAAGGCATGGGAACATAGGCTCCAAAGCTGCATCGATCCCTAAGCAGCCTGTCTATAATGGCAGTAATATGGTAATGGTTATCAGAAATAGTCAAAGTTCATGGGTTCACCAGGAGGAGGTCATGCTTGACCAACATGGTAGCACTCTATGATGTTGTCACTGGCTGGATGGATGGGGGGAGAGCAGTGGATGTAGTCTACCTTGATTTCAGCAAGGCATTTGATACTGTCTCCCACGACATCCTTATAACAAAACTGAGGAAGTGTGGGATAGATGAGTGGACAGTGAGGTGGGTTGGGAACTGGCTGACTGGCAGAGTGCTGAGGGTCGTCGTTGGTGGTGCAGAGTCTGGCTGGAGACCTGTGACCAGCGGTGTTCCTCAGGGGTCGGTGCTGGGTCCGGTCTTGTTCAACATCTTCATCAATGACCTTGATGAGGGGATAGTGGCCACCCTCAGCAAGTTTGCTGATGATACAAAGTTGGGAGGATTGGCTGACACACCTGAAGGTGAAAGGCTGTGCTGCCATTCAGCGAGACCCAGACAGGCTGGAGAGCTGGGCAGTAAGAAACCAGCAGGTCAAGGGAGGTGATCCTCCTCCTTTACTCTGCCCTTGTAAGGCCTCATCAGGTTGGCACTTATAAATGTCTAAGATGTGGGGGGCAGAGTGGCGAGGCCAGACTCTTTTCAGCGGTGAGTGGAGACAGGACAAGGGGAAATGGCCGGAAACTGCAGCACGGGAAGTTCCGCACAAATGTGCGCAAGAACTTCTTTACAGTGAGGTGACGGAGCACTGGAACAGGCTGCACAGGGAGGTGGTGGAGTCTCCTTCTCTGGAGATGTTCAAGACCTGCCTGGATGCCTACCTGTGCGACCTGCTGTAGGGAACCTGCTTTGGCAGGGGGGTTGGACTCGATGATCTCTGGAGGTCCCTTCCAACCCCTACAATTCTGTGATTCTGTGATTCTCTGCACAGTGCTGGCTGTTCTTCTCTGATAGAACACTTGTTCCACCCTGGAGAAGGATTATTACTAAAGGATTAGAGCCTATGGCATGTTTCATCTCCTTTGTTGCTGTTCTGAATATGTAGAGCAGTGCATGCAAGATCTCATCAGACAAAGCATTTTTATGTCATTTCAGTCCCTGGAATAGCAGTAAAGTGGACAGAACTTATTGGTGAAGCTGGACAAGGATTTCTGAAATCACAGTCTGAGTCTGTGAAAATATATTAGCAAGGATACAACACTTTTCGGCTTACTTTTCACTTCCTCTAGCAATTCTGATGGTCCTGACTTGTGAAAACTCCAGTCCACCATCATCTGCTGAGCTTGTAAGCCAGCCTCTGAATATGCTGTCTTACTATGCTGTCTTACTCGTTCTTCCCCTTCTTCCTTTTCTGTTCTACTGCAGTGACAGTGCTGCTTCTCCCAGCTGTTAAAACTTTTCCTCCAGCATAATCTTCTTGCCAGGCATTTCCCTTCTGAGATGTAGCTGAGTCATCCAGGGGTCAACTGTTCTGACATATTACTGGAAATCTGACAAGGTATAGGAGCTCACGGCAGTTCCTCCCATAGCTTTTCAGGCCTGCCTAGCTCACCAGAGGCCGATCGCTAGCTGCCTGTAGGACAAAACAGGAGGATTGTGTTGGCAATTTGGCATCCAGCACTGAACATATTGGTTTCCCAGTCACAGGCTGTTTCCTGGAAACCAAATAATCTCTGCGGCCGGCACCATCTCCTATTATTCTTTATTAAGCATTTTGCTCAATGAATCAAACTGGCCACAGACACAATCCAATTAATTGGCCTCTTCAGTAGATCTGTTACTCTGATGTAAACAAGGAAACTGGCTTGGGAGAGTGGAACTTAACATAGTCAGGCCTCCCTTCCAAGATGGAAGTACAGAGGGGATATAATTAATGAATGACAACGACACAATGCTGGTTGATGACACTTAGTAGACACAAACCACATGAGCCCATCTAACTCATAGCTCTCCTTGGCAACGAGCCACAGAAGACCTCCAGCCTCTAGAGGATTTGGGGGAAAAAAAATGTATTGAGAAAGGGCTGTTGCAGCACACATTTCTGGAGGGAGGTACCAAGCTGTGACTACTGGGCAACCCAAACACTTCAGTGAATTTTTTGTTACTGCACATGGTTTTCAATGAAGGACTGAGCCAGGAACATGAATTACCCTTCCCTCAACTTCTATTTCCTCAGCCTTTCTGGAAGCGCAAATTATACGAGCATGAGGCTGGTATCCCAGGACTGTAGTTCTCTGGGTGCAAGGGGCAGAGCAGGGCTGGGGTTTCGGTTTTGGCACAGTTGTATAACCAGCCCTTCAGCTCCATTTGTTACATCTTTCCTTCTTCACTCATTTCTCTTCTCCTTTCTTCAGACTGAAACTTCCCCCTGGGTGACAGCCTCCCTCTAAACCCCATATTGCATGCTTGCCCATTTCACCTCCTTTTTGCTGTTTATTCTGATTTTGCTGCTGGAGCCATTACAGAACCTGGCAGCTTTCCTGAGGAGCTTTAGTGTGTGACAGCCAGTGATTTATTAGCCACAACACACTCTAGGAAACTGTCAGCCAGTGAGTGCCCAAATTCCTGCACCAGAAAGTCCTTGGCAGGAAAGTAGCACGTTGTGTACCAGATATGGCTCAGGCTAGTTTCACACAGGTACAGTAAGAGACAAGCAGTTTGCTCAGGTGTGTCCACAGGATTTCATTGGTACAGTCAGAGGCATGCCCTCAGACCAGGGAATTTTCCCTTATCATTTCAGAAAAGAGGATCACTTTTTATTATGATGGTTCTTGCCTTCTATGATCCCTGCACAAATATATTCCTAAATTTTGCTGTTTATTTTGTAGTGAGAAATTTTTGTTGTTACTATTACTACCTCAGCTTCAAAAGCAGCAAAACAGACTTTTTGCATATATGAAGACATTCATAAATTCTTCTATTCATTCAGTTACATAAAACTCTAAAACTCACATAGGAAATGAAAGAATCACCCTGCTTAGGAAGAACTAATCATTTATGTTTTATCAGTAAAGAGGTTTGTACGTGTGTGTGTGAGAGAGAGAAAGAGAGAGAGAGAGAGAGAAATAGGATTTTGTTCTTGCAAGGAGAGGAAGAACAAATTTTGCAACAAATTCTGTCTTTCTCAGTTTTAAAAGATTGTTTTAAACAAGTACGTACATTTTAGCTGAACTTACAGATAGACAACCAAGCTTTAAATTGGAATGTACAACCATGATCCTTCCTAAACAAGGATATATTGGAAGAAACCTTTCTAGATAAAAGAGATCTGTGAAAAACTATTGCTTTCTCCATTTAGAAAACTGTTTATTCTCCAATAGGCATTTTGTTTCTGACACAAGGATATATGAGACTTGTCAAAGATTCGAAAATACCACTACAAAGACAAAACAACCGCTTGTAATTCATAACTCAGATGTTGCCAGTACCAGAGGTCAGCACAAGAAGAAGCTCTCATTTTTTGTGCTCCTCCTGTATAAGCATTAAGGCCATCCACATGACAATTACTTTCACATCTGTTGGTATATATTGTCCCTCGCTGTTTTTAAACAACTCTTTGCAGAAGAAATGTAATGGAGACAACATCTTTAAGCAGTCCCGCGGACTCTTCTGAAAGGCACTATGTCACACCTGCACTTGCCACATACTGCTTGCTAGTGGGTTCTGTCAAAGCCAGTGCTTCCTCAGAGCTCAGACACGGAAAGTTAGGGTCCACCTTTGAGGTTGTTGCCTGAGGACAGAACAAGAAAAAAAAAGAACCCAAAACCACCATGACATCCGTCATATCATGTGACATGTAACTGTCTCAGCAGTGGGCCAGCACAAGGCTCCTGAATTATTTGTCTTTCTGGGGACGCAGCTGTGCATAGGAGTGAGCACCATCCCAGCATCACCCACAAAGAACACAATCACTTCCTCCCACCTACTGTAGTTCTGGTCCTTGAACGGACAGTGTTGCGCAGATCTTAGAGGTGTGTGCTTTGCATGTCCCTCTTTCACATTGTATGACCAGCTGCTGCACCCAAATGAGTACGGAAGCACATGCTTTTGTGGCGAAAGTCTGACCACTGGAACCCACTTCTTTAGAGTAAGATACACTGTAGCTGAATGCTATAGGTTTGTTGCAGAGCTAGTTGGATGAAGGCCTACAGGCCCTGCTTTACCAAATATCAGCCTAAATGAGCTAATGGTCCCTGATGACCTTTAAATCCATGAAACAGCAACTGTTAAACTGCTCTATACTGGACTGCTATGATAGAAATCTCGCCTGCTTAGTTTCAGACCGGTCCACATCATAGGATCCATGCACTGTCACACAGAAGTAATTGCAACAGAGGTGCTCTTAAGTATGTCCATAGAATGTCTCTGATCTTCTTCTACAGATGAAAGGTTTTTGGTCTCCCTTTCTTCCTTGCTCCCAAGCTCCTGTCTCCACAAGGCCCTGCTGGGTGTGTAGGTCCACAGCCTGGGGAGCCATGGAAGGCCCAGGAAGGAACATATCCAGGTGGAGCCAAGCTACTGAGCTGCTTTCTGTAAAAGGTTTCTCAAAATCAATAGTGTCACCGGGAAAGTTGCTCTTTCAACACATCAGCTTATTGGCTTCCAAGCAGTCCTGGCAGGACTGCTTACTATAAAGAGAAGATTCAAGAAATTAAGGAAGAGAAATTGTTGAACTAAGACTGCTCTAAGATCAGAAATTTATGGTATAGGAAATAATGTTCTATCACTCCCCTGAGGAAGAGACTGCTAGCCAGCTAATAATAGGTTACTTTTATCTCCAATTTTTATAGGATTCAGGAAAATAAGTTAATTAATGTGAATATTTATTATGAACATGAAAGGTGATGTATTGGCCTCTGACATGTAACCTATATCCTCAAAAATATTCTTCATAATAACACCCTCAGGCTTTCAGATCAGCTTTTTCTTGGCCCCTCTCAGTCTGGGGCTGAGGACAGTTCTTGCTATGGGCGTAGTTGGTAGATAGAGGCAGACTGCCTCCTTCTGGCAGGGCATTTAGTATTCACACTGACTTTTCCAGATCCATCACCAGGTTAGGAAAGTCCTAGGTCTTAGCATACACACATTTCATTAGTTCCTGTTTCATGCCCTGAAATGCTAACATAATAACAGTCCAAAGTTTCTCCTGGAAGACCTCAGGCTTTGAAGTGGGTGTATGTCTCTGAGATGTTCTTTATCTCCACCTGATCAAATGGAATCCAGCAGTTGTACTGAAAGAAGGGATGGAAACCAAGCCACACCAGTGTCCTTTCCCCAAGTGTGCATTGCCCAGGTTTACAGCAAATTTGTGCTAAGCATTCCCAGAGGCAAGGGAAATGATAGCATAACTTTCTACACTGGCAAAAGGGATCACAAACAATTGATTAACAACTCCTTAGGTAAGACAGCTATTGTGTATCTTGTTTGATATAAAATCTTATAAAATACCACCACTGTGTCTTGAGAGTCTTTTCGTTTACTATATCTCTGTAATAGGCTGTGGAGTTCAATCATTTTTCCATAATGTCTTTTCTAGTCATGATGAGACGTTTGCTGTTATTCCCTAGATTGTCTCCTTGAATTCTGCCCCATTATTTTATCATTTTGACAATGAACTGCATTTGCCATCTGCTGGCTCCAAATCTCAATATAACCCAAATCCCTTGGAATCTGGTTACACTGTTTCTTGTTATTTGCTCATCTTCCAGTTTCTGCATCATCTGTAAACTTGGAGCTTTCCAGCCAGATCCTGCTCTCCATTTTTTAACCAGTGTAAATCTGGATGTTCTCCACTAAGGTCTGTGGAATTACTCCAGAGTGAACAAACGGAAACCAGAGCTGGATATTGCCTAGGTTTTCAACACTCTCATCCAAGTAATTTTATATTTATATATAGACATACGTTATGAACAACAGATGTCCTTAGAGCTGACCTTGAGGACACTTTTCATCTGTTTTGTTCCTATGCCATTTTTCTAGTTGACACCTATTTTACTTCAGTCTCATTTTTTTGTGTGAAGTTAATTCAATATTAATGAACATGTTCTTACTTTTAGGAATGAAGTTTTGGCAAAGCAAGAGTACTCTCAGGCTGAGTTTACAGTCCTTCTTTTTTTTCCCCCCTTTCATTTTCTTTTTCCTTTTCCTTTTTGTTTTACTGTGTATCAAAACCACTACACACATCTGGGGACAGTAGGTTTACTGTGCTCCCTGGACTAAACAATATAAACATGCAAAGTGCCTGGATGCATGGAGCTTGATAGTCCACAGCAGTGTGGAGGACAAGCCAAGTAGAACTGCTGACCTGTTACATAGCTCTACAATTTAGCATTATGAAATCCCTTCCCTTTCCCACACCTCTGGAACACCACTGTGAGGCAGAAAGTAAAACATGTTTTGTCACTACAACTCTGTCTCCTCTCCTGTTTCTCTCATGCTAGTGAATCTCATCTGACATAATTACATTTTTCAGCATAAATGGGAAAAGTTCCAGGCGTGGAGGAATAGCTCAGAGTCAGATACCTTAAGGATGCTTACGCAAAACATTACTGCACATTTTGAAGGGATTTCACCACATGTTCCTGCGAACACGTGTTCCTACACCCTACCTTTTCCTTACAGTCTTCCATTTTGCATTTTGTCCCGTTTTCCATCCCAGTAGCAGAAATGACATAGAACCATGCTGCCCTCCACCATACAGCACCTAGTATTGTCTGTGGAAATGGGAGTAATGCGATCTTGTAACTTGAGACTGTCTCATAATGTGCACACGCAAGGGAGCTCAAGTGTTTTTGGCATTACTTAACTCTCAAGCACTAAACTTCTAGCTCTCTTGGCAGCATGTGGTGCAATTTATATATATATTTCTATAGTTTCCTAGGTTTTTAACACAAAAAAATATAAATAGTGCCACGTGCAAATAGAACAGCCCACCCATGTGGTCCATCAGGTTTTGAAATACAAGCATCACCAGACTTTGCTGTTCCCCATGTTAAAGGTCTAATATCACCAGCTGGCTACTCCGGTGAGCAGCAGTGCCCTGAGGACAGCCGTCAGAGCCACCACACTGAATTGTAATTCAAACACTGTGTAAGAGGAAGCCCCCAATTTATGAACATTAGCTTAATTATGTAGTTGTAAGAGAAATGAGGGGCAGTGTCTTTCTCTTCATAGAATATGAAAGAATGAGTGGGATCTTGCCCTGTGTTTTTTTTCCCCTCAGAACCTATTCCTCCTCTTTCATAAAATATGGGAGATTAGTCAAGTCTTCTAGATAAGATGCTGATTCTTTGCTACTTAAATTTATATGGTAAGGACAAAGTAGAGCATCTCATAGGAAAGGTAAATCATAGAATCATAGAATCATGCAATCATCAAGGCTGGAAAAGACCTCTAGGATCACCAAGACCAGCCATCAACCCATCCCTACCATGCCCACTAACCATGTCCCTCACTGTCACAAATCCACACAGTTCTTGACATCTCCAGGCATGGTGACTTCACCACTTCATGACATCACACTTTCTGAGAAGCTCTTCCTAACACACAAGCTGAACCTCCCCTGGTATAACTTGAGGCGGTTGTCTCTCATGCTAACATGGAGTTTCAAGGGTAGCAATTAGAAAGAACATATTTTCTGATAACTGAAGTTATTTAGGTTCAAAACAGAGAAAAGGCCTTCTTCTTTCTGCGTTCTACAGAAAAACAGCAATATCAGAGTAGCAAGAAAATCAGGTGAGTTGAAGAGTCAGCATTTAAAAGAGGAAATTGATCCTTGGCTTTGGGATGTATTTCCTGCTGACCTTCAAGCACAACCATTATTGCAGACCTTCAAAGAAACTGCAGCTTTCAAAGAACGATTAAAGGCTCCTCAGAATAAAACAGAAAGTATTCTACTGGGAATTTATACACCCTTTCTGTCCTTCCCATGTCCAAAAGTGTTTTGCCAGTACAGCTGAAGGAGGCAACAAGGCTCCTTCAAAAAGCTATGAGTTCTGTACTGCAACTTCAAGGAGAGTGGACACATTACAGCCATCTTCTCATTGCTTTGATGCCACACAGCACTTGGCTGGACTGAGAGCAGGCTGGAACTCACGCTAGCCCTAAGCCATCATCCTGCAGATGCCTGTGGAGGGTGAAGCAGAACTGTCCACCTGGTTAACTATTATGGAGTAGTTCTCCCACGACCTTAGAATCTCACTTCCAGAAGGAACACAAGGAGCTGAGTTGCCCAGCTGTCACCACAAATGTGAGGAAATGCCAGTGTTATCCCTTTTGGCCAGTGCTGATCCTTTGCATGTGAATCCTCACTGACAGATCACATGTCTAGCTTTTGAAAAGAGGGACTACGATATCTTCTGACAGTGAAACATACCTCGTATGAGCTAGTGCAGGAGGAATACTGATAAATGAGTATCCAGTGCTGCCAGAACTGAAAAATTCACAAAGTTTTGGACATGGCTGCCTTTACCTGTACTCTATAAGACAAACTTTGTTGTAGAAACAGCAGTGTAGAGGTGCCGAAATTGCAGGAGAAACTCAGATACCTGACTAGATACTTCAGCCTCTTGCAGAAGACCTTACCAACCTTGTGCTCCAGACTTCTCTGTGTGCTGTGTTCACCAGCAGGAAGCATTCAGAATATGGTTTCTGAAGCAACTGTTGCAGAGTTGGCATTCAGCAAGATAGAGGGTTGCTGTGACCTGTCATACAGCCACCTGGTGTAAGTAATACATCAGACATGCAAAGCTGGAGAACAAAAACATGTCAAACCTTGTACATACACCTGGGATTGTCCCCACATCGAAACAGTTCACTCTTAATTTTACACATTGCAAGAGTTCCTGACAAAGCCCTCTGCCATCATTAATTTGCTCACTGCTTTCATTCTAACATGAAATTGAATATTTCTATAGCAGACATAAAACACCAAGACCAATAGACACACGAGGGTAGAACATTTGCTACAGCAAAGTGAGCCACAGAGCAGCTGGGGTGGGACTCCTCCCAGAATACAGCAAAGAAACCAGGGTTTCCGCATGGGTTTGGGGCTGCAGAGATGTGAACTCAACACAGAAAGTAGAGACAATTGGTGGAAAGCCCAAAATGGATGCAGTCACATACATGCTGGCTGGCTGCTGAGTAGAGAGCTTTCTGTTTTTTATAGCTCCCTCCTTGGTCAGTTCTAGAAGCTGCTTTTCTGCAGGAAGCTGCACAACAATTTATTTCAACACTGGTCACTGGGCACCATACTTCCCAAGCCATGTTGCCTTTCAGGGAAAGACCAGGCTCAGATATAGCAAATTCCTCTGCCATAAAGTCATTTAAAAAGATACGTAACAGCAGCTAGAGGGGAATATATTGAAAAGTGACCAGTAGCATCTTGATTGTTACTGACAGCCTTCCTTGTCATCTCACAAAAAGTTCTCACCAGAGTAATCCAGTATTCCCACAGTCTTTATGAAAAATGCTATGTAAATTACATCACTGAGCATAGATTTTTAGAGAATATGTCTGGACAGTCTGTGGGCCTAAGTTTCTTTATAGGAAGTAAGCAGCTCAGAATTGTACATTGCTCAGACCTGTGTACAAATAATGTCTTCATTCTCACAAGTACCTACAGCCTGATATTTAAAAAGATGCATTCTAATTTGGCTAGAGCTCACATGAGTTAACTGTGGTACAGAAGAGAGCTTAAGAAAAAACATAATTTATGTCAACTTCCATCCCACATGGTATGGAGTCTCTCACTGGTGTTTTTGATTTAGGACTTGTTGAGTTGTCCATTGAGAAAACTATCCTTTACCTCCTTCTATAATGTCTATTCTGGGCTTGTGCATTCCCAACAGCAAAATCGATTTCCCACTCTTAGGCCAAAAGAATAACATTCCAAAGAAAGTAGCTGAGATGTGCTGGTGTTCATGCTCTCTGTATGCGTGCACATCTGTGATGTGCATGTGTATGTTTCTCAGAAAGGACAGAAGCTCCCTCCTCTGTTATCATGATGCTAATTCTATAACCTTGAATGAATGCCACCATGAACCTCAACAACATTTCTCTGGATGTGTTCCCTTGTAAGAACGAGCAAAATCTCACCCAATTCCTTGACTGTTTATAAACATTACTATTTCTGATGTCACATACTCAGAATCCCTGAGCTACACAAATTCATCCCACATCATCTTCAGATTAAGACTTGTTGATTTGATTGAGTTGAATTTTCTTGAGTTTACTGGATAATGTTTTTTAATTGGTTTTGTGAAAAAGACAAGGATATCTGCATATATACACAAGTATGTGTACAGTTTTTCCCAGGAATATGCATTTGCAAATGCACAGATGTAAAAGAGAGTTTGTTTTCCTGCTTGTCAGCTTAATCCACCCAAACAGAAGTGGATGCCCACATGCAGTTATCCAAAAAAAGCTCCTGCTCTTTTCTGTCACACCATCAAGCACAGACAAATCTTAAACTTCAGTTCAGCACTTCTTTAAATAAATGAAATACTGGAAATGACTTTGGAAAAGCTGTGCAGCACCCTCTAGTGTGGACGCAGTTCGATTAGGAAATAATGCAGTTTTATAAATGATAAACCTGGTCACAGCCCAAGAAGCCCAATGTTTGATTTACGCTCTGTGCTACTGACAATGGGTAATTTGCTTTACTTTTCCAAGTCGCAGGTTTCTCACCTCTAAATATAAGAACATAATTGCCTTTTTAAAAACATCTTGGGCTATCCTAGTGATAAGTTTCTTATTCATAGAGGTTAGGCTGGTACCGTAGTCATACGCACATTGTGTCTTCCTAAAATCCACTCTGCTTCCTAAAAATTTACTGTGTAAAGTTAAAGCTATGTATGCTCTCTCTCTGCTGCTTCACCTCATCTCTTGGCTGTTTTTTTCATTTATTTGTTTGTTTTGTTTTGTTCTGTTTTGTTTTTTTTTTTATTTTGTTTTTTGTTTTTCTCATATGATTTGTACCAGCAAAACAATGTTTTATGGACTGCAAGTTGAATAATGTAAACCAAGATACTTCTCTCACACACCAGGAGATCTCATGGTCCTTCACCATGGATTTCATTTTCTCCACTTCATTTTGGGACTTATTAAAAGAAAAGTAATCTCTAGGAAGGGGGATGAATCTCCACTGGGACTTTTAATCAAGTGAGGAGATTTTCAATATGGTTGAGCTCTTGCCCTTTTGAGAGACAGCACATTCTGAGGAGCTGGACTTTCACTTCTAGTTTGTGTTGTGCTTTATCTAGTTTGTTTTGTGCTTTATCATCCTAACTTCACTCACGCTGATGATCACTGAACATAGATATTGGTAAAGCAGGACAACAGCAGATGCTCTTAAGGAAGTACTTTCCAACAGCTTGCATTCTTTCAAGTAACTAGTGATAGGACTGAAGGTAATGGCCTCAAGTTGCACCAGGAGAGGTTCTACTTGGATATTAAAAAAGAATTCTTCTCAGAAAGAGTGATGAGGCAGTGACACAGGCTGCCCAGTGGGGTGGTGGAGTCACCATCCCTGGAGGTGTTCAAGAACCGTGTGGATGTGGCACTGAGGGATGTGGTTATCAGGCGTGGTGGGGTGGGCTGGTGATTGGTCTTTTGGGCTGGGAAGAGGTCTTTTCCAACCTTTATAATTCTGTGATTCTATAAGTACTCTGGAAGGGATGAAGATGCAGATTAATGTGCAAAGTTGTTTGCTTAGAGTGATCTCTTCCCTGTTGTTTTTCAGTGAGTGCAGTCATGAGCTTACAGGTGACATGCACGTACAAGTAATTATACGTATCTTTTTCAAGTCATGTTGCCATTTCAGAGCACAACCAGATGTGTATCGTATACCATGTGGAATTAGGTGGAATACCTACTTGTGTACACTGTGTGAGGAGACTGCATTGCAGGACAGGACCTATAATGTGATAACTAAAGCTTCTTTGTTGGAGCTTGTTGGGTGCAAATCACCTCATCTTGAATGTACCTGATTCAAGCATTAAGTGACAAAATAATTCAGGTAATTCAGGACCTGTCTAGACAGGGTCATTGTGGAACAGGTGAGGAAGTAAATGCCAACACATCTAAATAGGTGGCATGCACTATTACCATCTCTAGACCTGATTTCACTTGCCATGGCCTGCTTATTTCTCAAGCACGTGCAAACTCTCTTGAGGAGAAATAAGCTCAGGCCAATCTTTTCCTATCTAAACAAGATTGTTGCCATTTTGGATGGTGTAATAAACTTTTCTTCCTGTCTCTTAGCCAGGTCGCTCTCTTCTCTTGCACGGTGCAGTCACACCAGACATGAAGCACTTCTTCAAATCAATTTTTCATCTGTGAGTAAAAAAATGATATTAAACTAGACCTGAAGCACGCAGCTTGTTATTCCATCCTATGCAATAAGTTCCAAGACAGGAGTTTGGAGGAGTGTCTTTATATGTGAAAGCAAGGAACAAGGACACACAAAATCTCTTGGATATTTCACCCTATCTTCTACTTTTGGATTTGCACTCATTGTAAGAAGTCATGAACATGATTCCAAGAAGAAACAGGAAAAATGTTTCTTCTCTCTTGCAGTCTTCAAAGCCAGATTTTCTGCATAAATAAGTTAACACATGCTGATCTCTAACAGGCAGGGAGGGGTGACAAAATTCTGGAAAGAAGAAAGAGAAAAGCTTTGCAGGAAGGAGACAGAAACTTCCATAGAATTCCATACTGTGCATTATCTGATTTGACACCTTACAGTATGCAGTCAGCTTGATCTTCTTTTTGTTTTAAGTCATGCTCTTGGAACATCATTTTATAGTGGGATCAAGTTTTTCACCCATGAGACTGTGGTTTTGTAACATCACAGTACTATCAGCAGGAGGACTTGCACAAATTCTTTGTACACAGTCATATGAGCTAGCAACATAAAAGTCACAGCTGGGATCTGGGACGGCCCTGGACTTAGCACGTCTAACTGCATTATTTCTGTCTTGTGTTCTACAACATGCAGGATCCACAGACCCTGATCCTGCAAGTATGTAATGATCCAGTAACCTTCAGCCTCATTTCAGATCAACTTACGGAGGACAGAGTGAGAATACATTCACAGAAAAATGGCTACAGCATTGGGGTAAGCAGACATTTTTCTGAACATATTGCAAGACTTCTCTTATTAAACTAGATATAAGCTTTGTCTTTCAGTGTCATGCCATAAGCACTGCTCCAGCTAAACTGCCTGGTGACTCGAGCTGCAGCTCTGCCTTGTACTCAGAACAAAGGGGCTGTGTATTCAGGCCAGCCACCACAAAACTGCGTGCTGTTATTTTTCTGCCCACAACTGGCAGCTGGGATTGAGTCCCTTCTAAGCAACGGAAAGCTACAACCACATCTAGTCTAGGATTCAGACATGTGATTTGAACTTTCTTGAGCTAATTAACACATCTTAAAATGTTAGATAAAGCTATCTGCTTGGACTTGAGCTTGTGCTGAACTCAGCTCCAGAACACCACCTTGTGAGCCCTAGCTGGGTTTGTAGGAGGCTTTAATTCACCTGGACTACCACTAGACATTCTAAAGCCAAAGTTCCATTCATTGATATGCAAATCACTTTCTCCTCCAAAAGTAGCAGTAATGAGAACATATCAATAGCTCAGTGCTGCTCTATATGCATCTGACAGCAGCACTGGGAATACTTGAAATGCTGCAGAGAATCTGTGAAATGAAACCAACACTGTATAGTTGGTTCTCATAAGCAGCAAAGTTAATTATGCCTGATTTAGCTCTGAGACATGCTAACAAAGGGAAAAAGTAGAAGGCTTCTTCTGCTTCTCTCAGCCTCTTATACAAAGCTCAACCGCAGGTGGCTCAACTCTTCTAGTAATGTTGCCTTGGTTTGTTTGTACATGGATGTTGCTTGGGAGAGTTACTATGCATCCATGCTCATCTGGTCCACATACATTTGGGCCCACATCATATCCTGGACAGGTCCTACTGTGGTCAAAGGCAGAGCTTGAGAACTAGCATCCCCAAAAAGGTGGGGCTGTAGAAACCTCAGAAAAATGTTGAGCCATATACCAGTGAGGGGAAGGAATACGTCCTCCAACAGATGAAAAGACAGAGATACTCAGAATTTTTACCATCTGTAGTGCCTAGGTTTTTATATGTGCTTTTACGTCTTTCTGACATCAAACCATGTTCAGAGGAGGACACCGGAGGTTAACTGGAAGGCACCGAAGCTAGGAACCATTCACAAGCTGGTGCTTTCAACAGCACTAATCCTGCTCATGCTCTTTGAAAGTGTCTCAGAACAGTCCTGTCTACCGCTGCTAGCCAGAGCAAGTGCTGGGAGTGTCACGCACCAGCTGCCACATTTTCTCAAGTAGTCTCCACTATGGTGCTTTCCCACCATTATCTGCACATTGCAGAAGCCAGATTCAGAAGGATATTTCACAGCCTCACAATAGCTATGTACTTTACAGAACAGCACCATCTTGGCAGACTCTTCAGGAAAAAAAAGGCATGTTATTTTAGACTGTGAGAATCTGGAGTTGAGCAGCAGCACAAAAACATTTTTTGGAAAGCTGTCAAATGATTTCTCTAGCAAAGTTCATCAAATCACCTAGACTGGCAGAGCTGTGTGTATCTGAAAGTGCTCACTTAATGAGATAGAATATGATTTCTGCACTTAGAGCAAGTTGTTTTAGTCACTGTCCACAACCTGAGCACACAGCAAATGCAGAATCTGTAGCTGCAATTGTCATTAGTCCTTTGAAAATGCTTGCAGTGGCAAATCAGTGTGAGGCCTGGTGAGTATGACAGACATGAGATGGAAAGATAATGAGAAGGAACTTCAAGAGTAAACTTCATTCATGGAATCTTTTCCAAAATGCCCCAAATGCAGGAGCAACGTGAAAAGACAGGAGGACACTAACATTGGTAGAAGCATCAACTTGTGATGATATCATGAAGCTCAGAGCAATGGGGTCTATTGGCAGAGATTTATGTACATCAGTGTATTATTGCAGAACATCTTCATTTTGATAAATCCTTTCTCATAAAGGCAAATCCTACTTCATGGACTGGTGATCTACTGGAGAATTCTCTGGTATGTTTTACATATCTAAAATATTTCTTCCCAAAACTGACAGCGAAAAAACCCATAACAGAATAACATCATAAAATGTTCAGCTCTGGCATAATGTGCTTGCTCTAGATTTTCTCATCTACAATTTCATCAGTATAATATTGTACTCTGTGGGTAGCAATTAACCTTTATCCAGCAGGCTCATTTATCACACTAGGTTTCCTGGCACAAAGGAGCATATTCTGATGTTCAGTGCTTCTTTGCCTAAGCAAGACAAAGACTTCAGAAGGATCTGCTTGTATTTCATTAACAACAAGAAGAAAGTTCTTTTACTCAATAAACAGGCACCACCAGAAGTAAATAACAAAACACTGGCAACAAGAATTTAGTTTACTGAATTAATTTTTCTTTCTACTTAGAGCTGTTTATATAATCAGTTTCATCTCTATATGTCTTATAGTTCCTTTCCCTTTTTTGAATGCAAAACTATCCTTTTTCGGGGATAAGAGTTTATCTAATTTTAACCACCTAATGTTTCTCTAATGTTAACCACCAGCCTAATGTTTAGTCCATTCAAGACATCTAATTCCTTGCAAATTTGTAGATAATCTCCAGCCTCCAATTCGTCTATTAGACAGATGCCCCAGATGAGAGATTCCTACTGGAGTTGCTTCCTTGTTCTCAGCTGTTCAGCATGTGCAGAAACAGGTAATCAGATCACCAAACATGTTCACCAACATGAAGTGGGACTGCCTCATTAAGGCTAGACATGCAGGACTTTACGATTCTTTGATTTGCAGCAATGCTGTGGGGTCCAAGCTGGCATCAGTGCTCTATTGTAGCGCACATCCTTCAAATAGCCAGATGTGGGTATTTCAGAAGGAAAGAAATGGCCTAGCAGGGCAAGACAGAAAAAAAGACCAAAAAAAACCCAAAGAGGTAAAGTGGCTCCCTGAATTCCCAGGCATCTTCTTTTTTTGAGTCCATACCACTTCTATCAAATCATTCTACTCCAAATTAAACTGCTTGTGTCTATCTGTCCTGAATAGAAAGGTCATTTATGCAGTGTCTCCAGTGGGAATGTCAGCTCCAGTGAGAATGTCAATCCCAAATAAAGGAAGAAAAATGTAAGCCTGGCTTCATGTTAGAAAAATAGTATATGATCTACAGCCTTGACAAAACTGTGGCTAAGTCAGAGATAGATGTGAACACTGGTTACTTTGCATAGAGTATGTTTTTTGGACTGAGTTACAATAAATTGAGAAGGAAATAAATGTCAGTGAAGTGTGCAAGAAGGGAGGGAGAGCATCTGCCAGCCAAGCAAATAGTTTCTTCTTCAGGGTGAAGAAGAATGAGAGGACTTCTTAGAACGGGTCAGACTTATTATTTGTTCTTCTGCTGGATGATTTGTTCCGGGTTTTCTTTAGATTAATCCTTCATTTCCTCTCTGTTTCTCACCTTCAGAGACATAGAGACTTTTTATTATTTTTTTTTTTACTGTCCCAGCAATGCTCTAAACTTGCTGAATGATGTTCCTCAGTCTGAAAAGCACTGAGGAGCCAAGGAAAAATGGCTGTGCTTTAAAATGCCAGCCTTTGTCCTGCTGAAAGGGGGCTGGGTAGTGCACCATCACACAAAGCCTTTATCCTAATGATGTTGGCTGTGAAAATTCACTGCCCACTTGCAGAAGCACTTCCTTTCCTCAGAGCAATATGAGTTCAAGCTTCAGCATTTCTGCCCTAGTGTGTGACCATCTCCCTGAAAGGAGAGATGGTTGCTAGGCAAAGAGCCAGACCTCCCTACACGGCAAGATATCCATGCACGGTCTTCCTACACGGCCTGGAGATGGGGACTTGGGATTGTGCACCCGCGCAGACCATGCCTCCTGCACACTGAGGCATCTTTGTGCTCTACTCCCGCCTTGGCACCGCCTGGCCCACAGAAATCTCCCTCCAGCTGGCAAGAGAGTTGACACAATTGTTATCCCACCTCTCTTCCACTGCCCAGTACAGGGAGAAAGAGCAAGACTGGATCTTGTTTTCAGTGTTATTGCACTACTACCCTAAAGCTGGAGTGTTCCAGTGACAGCCACCTGTCTATACAGGGACAAAGGGACATTAGCCCCTGCTTTTTGTCTGCCAATGAACCTTAACCCACTTGGGGCAGCAGAAACCAAGGAAGAGCAGAACAATCTAGCTGAAGTACTGAAATACAGAAATGGAAAAGTGCAAGGCAAGCAGTGCTTGACCCAGGAAGACCAAAATCCTTCCAGCCACATAAGCTGATCTGGTGGCAGGCATACATCACCAATACCTTCCTGTTTAATTCTTCATGGACACAAGCTCTGTCTGGACTTGGAGGGCATGATGCCAGAAGTGAAATCTTCCTCTGAGCAGAGCTGTCTGATGATCAAGGATGTGGGGCTGCAGCAGACTCAGTGAGGTGACCCTGGCTGCTCCCTGCCTGCTCCTGGCAGACAGCTCCTTGATAAAGTGTGACCAGCTAAACTGAAAAATAATGTTCAGAACTTGAGCAGTCTGGTGCCTCATCACACACCTTTGATTCCCACACCTGTTTTATTCATTGTGAACTTATTCCTGCACAAAACATGGTCTCTAAAACCTTCCCATTTGATTTAAACATTTTGATTTCTCTCATTTAAAAGAGGAGATAAATGCTTAATATATACTTCTTATACTAATTTTTCCAATAAAAATCAAAGTACTTCTAGGCTAATTAAGTGTCATACCTTTCTTTGGCAGACAGCATTGTAGTGTAATTCCAACCTATTCATATTCCTTAACTCTCTTTCCAAAATGCCAAGAATCCCTTTTCTTGCCAGATGACAAAAATGGTCTGCCATCTGAGAGGTGGTTTTAAAATAATTGCTAGTATTAAAATGGGAAGTAGAAAATAACTTGATGGTTAGATAAATCACTTGTGATGAATACAGATCCATGTCTTCCATAATAGCCCTCCTTGCTTTAGGACCTGTTTTGAGTGACTCACCTGGTGACTTCTAGTGTTAATTTGTGTGCAATGAAACAATGAAAACTATTATTTTTTCTCTAAGAGCTGCACAGAACGTGGAGCTTTTTGTAATGCTACATGAACAGAAAATGGGTGCTGATATTCTGGGTGGTGCACACTGAAGATCCATTCTGTAAGACTTCATTCAGATCAACACAAAGTCCCTCAAGGAAGATCACAAGTGGCACAGCCAAGGAGTTGTGTCAGAATCAAGGAGTGGCAGCAGCTTCCTATGGCACAGCAAAGTGTTGAAGTCTCTGGTTGAAGGAGGAGAAGACGTCATTTGTCTTACCCTAAAACTCCTTAGCTCAGTTCTAGCTCTGCATACACATTATTAACCTTCATTGCTTCAGAGCATTTGTAAGAACTCTGATTCCCAAAACCACAAGGTTTCCTGATGTGAAATTTTGAACCACGAAGATGGGAGATTGAACAGGGGAAGAAGCCCACATCCAGGACTGTGCACCACTGATCATCCAGAACACAGCCCCAAGGAATACACTCTGTGTGGTAGATGCCTACAGAATACATTCCTTCTTTTGCCCCACCTTCCCAAAGGGAGGAAGAAGTATGGAAACACCAACTTAGTTTTCTTGTGGTGCAGACAGCAAGAAGATGGACTTCATTCTCTATAGGAAAAGTGGATAGGGTGCTCAGAGGAAAAAAACTAGACTCCCCAAAAATTAAAGTAGGGATCGTTACTTTCCATATCTTCCTGAGGCATCTGACAGCTTTCAACTCAAAAAGTATCACAGTATCCTAGAATATACAAAGTTGAAAGGAACACTAAAGGATCACAGATTCACAGAATCATAGTATATTTTGACTTGGAAGGGACCTTTAAAGGCCATCTAGTCCTATTCCCCTACAGTGAACAGGGACACCAGTATCTGGTGCTCAGAGCATGATGAATTTCATCAGTTTTACCTAGGCTCACTGCTTGAGCCTGTCTGAGTCTCTGTGGATGGCATCCTGTCCCGCAGTTGCGTCAACTGCACCACACAGCTTATTGCCATCCATAAACTTGCTGAGCATGCACTCAATCCCACTGCTGATGTCATTGATGACGGTATTGAAGAGCATTGGTCCCAGTGAACCCCTGCAGGGCACCACTTATCATTGGTCTCCATCTAGACACTGAGATGTTGACTCACCCTCTGAATAGGATCTCACAACCAGTTCCTCATCTACCAAACAGTCCACTCATTAAACTCATATCTTTCCGATTTGGAGAGAAGGAGGTTGTAAGGAACAGTGTTGAACGCCTTACTGAAGTCTAGATAGATGACTTCAGTGACTTTTTGTCCACTGACGCAGTTCCATTATCAAAAAAGCTACCAGGTTTGTCAGACAAGATCTGCCCTTGATACTGGTGATCTCATACCATCTCCTCTCATCCATATGCCTTAGCAAAGCTTCGAGGAGTATCTGCTCCATGATCTTCCTGGGTACTGAGTTGAAGCTGACAGGTCGGTAGTTGCCTGGGTTGCTCCTTCTATCTTTCTTAAAAATGAGTGCATTACCTTTTTTCCAGTCACAGGGACTTCACCTGACCGCCATGACTATTCAAGTATAATTGAGAATGGCTTGATAACTATGTCAGACAATTCCCTCAGGACTTGGGATGCATCTCATTGGGACCCACAATCTTACGGATGTTCAGGTTCCTCAGGCAGTTGCAAAGCTGATCTTTGCTTAAGTCAGGAGGAGCAATGCTCCTTTGATTTCCACCTTCAGAACTCAAGGGCTGTATGTAGAGCAGTTGCTAGTGAAGACTAATGCAAAAAAATTGTTGAATTTCTCAGTCTTCTCCTTGTCCATTGTAAACAGCCTGCCTGTATTGTTCACTATGGAGAGTGTGCCCTTCTGGACTTTCCTCTTCCAGCTGATGTACCTCAATAAAACTTTCATATCCTCCTTTGCACCTCTTGCCAAGTCCAGTTCCAGCTGGGCCTTGGCTTTTCTGACCCCATCCCTACATAGCTTAGCAGCACCTTTATAGTCTTCCAACCACTGGATCTCCACAGCATCACCCAACATGCAAACCCTATGTCTGAGAACATTGTCAAAACATTTCTTGAACTGACAAGCTCAGTGTCATGACCACTGCCCTGGGGAGCCTGTTCCTTGCCCACTGTCTAAATTTGTCTAGAAGCAAGTGGATTTCAAGCAACAGTGCCACTATCAGACAGAAAAAAATATATAATAGAGGGGAGGGAGGGAAATATTCTTGTAATGTGGTGATTTAATAAGAAGGAGAAAACAAGAAAAAGGGTAAATTATATGCAAGCTTAGAAAGAGAGTCCAGAATGAATGTCAAGAAATCCCCAGCAGCCATAACAAGAAAGATCTTAAGTCTTTTTCTTTTTTACTAAAGGCTATAATGAAATAGGCATTTTTAATCAAAACTTTTGGGATTTTCCAGCACACAGGGATCAATACTTTTTCTCTAAATACTCAGGCAATGAGTCACTGATCAAATGTCAGCCACAATTTATTCATTGTGCAATGTTCAAATTTCAATGCACAGCCTGCACTGTGAATATTCCTAGACTTACTAAGAGCCTATTCTGGTATTTCTCCCTCTCTAAATTGCTTTTGTTCTTGAATGTCACCAGAGCATCTCAGTGGACACAGGCAGTCAAAGCAGTTTTCTTAAGACAGTTGGTTATTTACTAAATAATTCATCAGCTGTACAAAAGCCAAAAAGGGGGCAAAAAAGCTACAGAACTGAACAGCATTTCTGAGATTTAGTGTTGCTCAGACTCCTCTGTTTCTAGAAGCCACCCAGAATGTACAGCATGCCTTGCTCTGAGAGTGCAGGAGGGCCAGAGTGTATGGTTGGTTTGCAGCTGAACACAATTTGGCCCAGAAGGGAGCAAGCTGCAGCCCCAGTTTGCCACAGGATATTAATTGCTAAACACTGCTACGACCTCCACCCCTACCAGCTCCCCACAACTTCCCTTTGCCTTCACATGCTGCTGCAGAGCTCCTACACTGCTGTCCCACCTCTAGTCCACTGCTAGCTCAGCACTGCATATTGAGGCTCTGAGGGCTGAGGGCAATTTTGAAGCACTAAAGTGCAGGTTTTCTCGAGCTGCAGTGCCTTAGTTCCTCATGTCTAACCCCTTTTCTGCCATGGTGGAAGAAGCAGCTAACTACTGCAGGGTAGGAGCTGACATCCTCATTGATCAAGTGAAGATGCGGGCCAAATGGAAACCATCAATGTCAACAAAACTTCTGTGCTCTCCCACCACTTGGACAAAGCTTGATATGTCTTGTGATGAGCACCAAGCCACTCCTTGAGTGGTGGAATGAATCACTTTTTCCAGTGTTCCTCCTGTGTGGGATCAGTTACACCAAGCACAACCTCCCTCCTCTGCAGGGAAGTGAGCAGAGACTTCTCCACCACCCTCCTAGACTGGGAGAATGTAATTATCACTAAGATTTCTCTTTCCCAGTCAAACTGCATTGGAATTATCCAGCAGATTCAAAACATGCTGGGGCTGCTGGAAAGCACACATTGTTTCTGCGTAGCTTTCAATTTCTGAGGTAATCAGTCTGAGAACAACTCTGTGTTGGCCCCCCAAGGCAGGCAGAAAGGTTCTGTCTTCCTCTCCGTTTTCACGGGTATGTCTGGCTGTGCAGTTCTCCATTCACTTTGTTTAGCTTGCTGCTCTTTATTAAATATAACAAATTACTGTTACCAAAATTATACACATAGTGGTATCTTCAGCTATAATTGCATTAAAAGAAATGTCCAATTTTCTCTTTCAAGGAGTGGGGGTTGGGAGCAGAGAAAAAGAACAGAAGAACAGCACCACTTCTAAGATTACTAGTGATAGAAGTAAACCTGGCTTTGATTTAGCCAGGTTCAGCCTGATATATTTATAGATTTTCAATTACATATATCACAGTTAGCTTGAAATGCTTTCCTAATACTGCTTCAGAATTTAAATCACTGTCTATTTTTTTTCTTATCTATTTCAAATTCAAGCCATTAAAAAAAAAAAGGGAGAGAGATAATGGTGTTAAAGTGGCCAGAAGAAGCACATATCACTTTTCTGTGCTATTAAGTTGCAAAGGTAAAAAAGGACTCCTATCCAACACATTAAGAAATTAAACTTGGACTGGCAGTTTGGAACAGATTTTCTGCAGATTTCAGCATTTTTGTACACCAGGAATTGTTCTGGAACAACTACTCCTGATTGCCCATTCCATGACAATTCTTGCTCCAGAGCAGATTAGATTAAATTAGCATATTTATGCCAGCATGAGAATTAATCAAACACAAGGAGCGAACAACAAATCATTCTATTTCTTTATTTTAATCCCATAGCATTAACCAAATTAATGTCCCTTTGCAGACAAACATTTGGTCTTTGTCAACGCAGAATGATTTCAGAAAATTAATTCAGAATAACTTTGGAAAGGGATTTGTTAAATTGCACTAAAGCCCCATGATTTCAGTTTAGTTTTATTGGACCTTAATTCATTTAACTCAATTCTTGTCTTAAGTCAATTAAACTCAGAAGAATTATGATCCTTTCAACTCATAAAGAGAATGCCCACACACTGCGCTCAGCAGTTTAATTACTACACAAGGAATGTACACCTTTTGTTTAATTTGGATTGTTTTTCTTCTCATTCTGTGCTGACAAATCGTCTACAGTGGCCCAACAGGATTTCCCACTGACTTAGAAGGTTATGTATTTGACACCAGACTTATAACTCCCACCCATATTACATGCCAACCACTGCTTCAGTTTCTTCCAGTGTTATGCATAATGCCATGGATACCCATGCATGTGCGGCCAGTGTACAGACATTTTATTTGAGCAGACATTATACAACACCACAGTCACATAGGATATTCAGAATAGGTAGGATTGTCTTTAGCATAGACACATGGCATAAAATGCTATCAGCAGAGTCTTCCCAAAAGTCTTTTCTGCAGTTGAACAGTTCTGGTGTTGTGCATAGAGAAGGTCTTAGTGATTTCTTGATGCATCCTTCTCTATAGACAACACTTCAATCTGTTAGAAAACTTTTGTTCTCTAAAAAACACTTCACTGAAAGTTGCAGTGAAATATGGAGGTGCTTTCTACATGTGGCAGGCTGGCAGATGCATTCTTTACTCAGAGTACCTCTTCTTAGTAGTCTGCAAAGGGGATGCTTCCACTCAGCTCAGTCACTTCAATAAAAATATTCTCTTCTTGAGCATGGTGACCTTAGTTTAAACACAGAGAAGGTGGACTTTGAAGAATGTCTTACTGTTTCCCAACTATATGGACTCTCTTCCTCCTTGCCTGTTATTTCCACTATCATTCTGGAATTACTTTCTCATAAAAACGACAAAGAACTAAGACACAAAAATACAGAAGTGAACGTAGCAGGCAAGAAGTCTTGGGTGATGTATAACTACATGTGCAGTCTCTCGATTCCGACATTTATAAGGTCTGTATTTGTGATTGTTTCATCACTAAATATGTGTAATTTTTAGCTCTCCAGGACTTGCTGTGCATTTTAGTCAGTATGAGTAAGGGAAAATGGCTGAAGAACAGCTTTGGAAGAGAAGAAATGACCATAAGATATGGGTCATACAGAAATCTGTAGGATATCCTACAGGATCCTCAAGAAGCTCAACACATTTAACTTGTCAAAGAGAATTCAAAAGTATCACAAAAGGGAGGTTAATAACTCATTGCCGTACTAACATCTGTCTCTTGGGAATATCCAAGAGAAGAGAAATTACCATCTCTGCAAAGTATGTTTTCACCCTCAGAATGCCCAGAAGGCAAGGACTCTACATAGAAAATGGTACAGCACTGCTATATTTTGCCTTTAGGTTTTGGTGAGCCTTCAGAAAGGCTCATGTTCATCAAGGAAATCTGTACCCCATCACAAAGATGTGTCCCACAGATATGGAAACACAGAAGGCACACAAGTTGCACAAAGCTGCTGAGCTGCATGAGGGCTGAACTATTAACTCATTTTCTGTCTGCTCCCAATTCAATGCCTTTTTTCATACACTGTATGGAAATTTGGCAGCTCTAGAATAGAACTAGGAAAAAGAGAAGACAAAATCCAGCAAAGACATTATGCTTAATTATGTTAAGAGCTTCTCATAAAATTCTCATTAATCATCCAGTGTTTCTACATTCAATACCTATCCAACAAAACATCTGCTCTTTTTTTTTTTCTTTTTTTTTTTTCCCCCCTTTTCTTTTTATAAGATGAAAGACAGAATGGAAATTCCATATCTTCTTTCCAAAAAGGAAATGGGGGAAAAGGTGGCATAGATTTGCCTAGGAGAACTGTGTCTGGTGGAATGTCACAGTGTCCCTCTGCAAGCATGGAGTCCTAGCATATGATAGTGGAAATGTGGAAGGCCATTTTCCTTCTGGATGTCAAAGAGACTAACCAGACCAGCACCTGTATTGGTGACTGGTTATAAAAGAGCAAGGTCTTGCATTGAGTAGTGACACTCTTCATTTAGCTTGCATTCTGATTTCAAGACTTGTTAATTTAAAGGGAAAAATGGATATTTTAATGAAAATACAACAGTTGCAACAATATTCAGAATGAGAAAGGCATTTTCTAGCTTAAAAGGACAAGTTTTACGTAACTGGCTCTCGCTTTGGGGTCTCCTGCCAGTAGAACCCTGTCCTTTATATTTGCATCTTCACACCTTTACCTTTCTCCAGTATCCTGGTCTTAGAAGGCTTTTCAGCCTGATTACCATTTGCTCAGCAACTGCGTTTGGCTTCTAGATTTGCAGTGCTGTCAGGAAGCAGCTGCACTGGGAAGATAGAGGTCAGTGAAAGACAACACCAGGAGGAATCTGGGTAAGAATCAGTCTGACAGCCATGCAGCTTAAAAAGTTTAAAGAAATAAAATTTGAAGTTTTCCTTGGGTACTTGAGAAGAGGAAATGTGGATATCTAGAGCTCCATGAGAGCAGTGAAATACCCTTACTACCATCAGCTATGATCTATATGTGTGTGAAGTGACCTGATAACGTGTTTTGAACCTCAGCCTTCCTATACCACGAGCAGTAATTGTCTGAGGCAGCACCCTGGGGAAAATAGTTCATTTGTGATGGAGGTCAGTTGTTACAGTCAATTATCCTGATAGAAAAACCTTCATTTTCAAGTTAGTCTCCTCCCCTCTCCTCCCTCACCTCTACTGCTCCTCTAGGAACCTGGCTGGTATCTGTGTTCCCTCTTACACTCTCTGGTTCTCATGCAAGAGTTTTCCTCCCACCATAAGAGGCACTGCCAGTCACAGAACTGCAATACCTGAGGAGGGGAAGGATACAATAAATAGCAGAGAGGGAAGGTGCCCTTTGTTTGAACTGACAGCTCAGAAATTTGAGCTGAAGTGAGTTTCTGCCAGCTTTACAGGCAGAGGCATCAGTCCAAGAAAAGTAATTGTTTTAGATATATATCTTAAAAAATCAACAATCCTAAAGGAGGAATTATCCTTCTCATAGCATATACTAGCCCAGTGCTCTACTGAGTCAACTCCATTGAACTTCATGTTGTATTAAACCTAGTTTCTCTGGTTTGCCGTTCTTCCAGCATTTTGCTAGTGCAGCAAAGTTGCTTCTTCTCAGCTCAGCAAGGGCTTTTCCAAAAGCAGACCTCAGGCCTCATGAAAGCTCACTGTGAAAAGCTAGCCCAGGCTCATGCTACCAACTTAGTGAGGAACAAATCTGCTGGTGGTAACTGAAGATTCAGGGAGTATTTTCAGCTCTGTCATTCCTCCTCTCTTACTATCTCAGCTTATAGCACCAGCTAGTCAAGAGCACAGGATAGTAGCAGCTAATTTCCTGGGTGTGCTTGAACACCATGTGCCCCATCTTCGGAGACATTCAAGATCAGGCTGGATGAGGCTCTGTGCACCTGATCTACCTGTAGGTGTTTCTGTTCAGTGCAGGGGAGTTGGACTAGATGACCATTAAGGGTCTCTTCCAACTCAGATGATTCTATAATTCTATTAATTTCTCATCTTTGGATACCTTGGACCTGAGGGAGCACAGTTTTATATGTCTGAGTGCCCTATGGGGCTCCCATTTCTGCCTCATCTGCAGCAGATCTTGACTCTGGAGATGTCCAAATGCATACTTGTGAGGGCAGTCCTTAATTGTCAGTGCATCACACAGGGAGCTGAGGTTTCGTGCCCAAATCCCCCATTTACCTGGGGACACCTGAGTCTATGTCCCCCTTGACTGCTTCAGAGAAGTCTCTCAACTTTATCCATGATTGCTGATGGTTTCACACAGTAGATTTAAATAGTGAGTGATGCACTAAACAGGAGGGAATGCCCTAACATCTGGAAAAGGAAAGCAGACAGAAAATGGCATACCATGCTCAGTCTCCCTCTTTCTAAGCATTCTAATGTCCTTTTTTCGCCACCAGCTCTTTCCTTTTGAAGGAAAGGAATAACTTGGTTGTGGAATGTAATGTAACGTAAAACAAGAGCAAAATTAATGACTTCTTGAGAGCACTGTGTATTTTTGGAAGAATTCTTGACATCTCTTACCACCTGGTTTCAGCTCTCTGTACTCAACTCTGCTACATTTCATAATCATTAACCTTAGGTACCTACCCTTCTTTATGCATAGGAGGCAGCTTGGTCAACAGGCATTCGCTTGCAAGTCCTTCCTGTTTTTCTCTGCTTCCTATTGCTTTGCACTACCTGCTGAAATTGCAGTTTTTTTGAGCTGCATAAATGGCAAGGGTACAGTCCTACAGTCATCAGCTCCCAAGGAATTCTTGTGGATAGAGGATTTCCCAGTCTCATCACACATGCTTGAAAAAGGGCTGTCATGTACTTGTTGAGAGTATGACCCTGCTATGGAAAGACATATTGTAGATAAGTATATTAAATGTATCATACAATGTAGCTTTATTCATAGGCAAAGATATACGTATATTTATTTTATATAGAATTACATGGATAAACATGTATTTTTTAGTATCCTCTC
The DNA here is from genome assembly GCF_019232065.1 of Centrocercus urophasianus. Taxonomy (NCBI): domain Eukaryota; kingdom Metazoa; phylum Chordata; class Aves; order Galliformes; family Phasianidae; genus Centrocercus; species Centrocercus urophasianus. The sequence goes on along the minus strand of NW_024884767.1, from coordinate 8,611,884 downwards.
GTCCTTGCCCTGAAAGTCAATGGTTATTTTCTGTTAAGCCTTTTGTTATATTTTTTTCTCTTCTAACTTTTGTCTTCATTTCTGAAATCTGTACCAATCTCTGAAGATTAATACAACAAAGAGGCACTACTAGGGGTTGCTGGAGGACATTTTTCTTTTAAATTCTGATAAACTTAAGTGCTGCTCATTAATTTTTGTGTCCCAGAGGAGTGCTCGGAGCCTGCAGAATAATTTCCTTCCCACAACTTGCATAGAATTTTGCACTCCACTTTGGATCCAGGCCAAGTTGTCAGGGTTGTTATTTATTGCAACTAGTAAAAATGATTCTCAGCTGTTGTAACTCAGGCATTCAAATAACACTGTTGTAGCTGTGCTGCTCTGCCTTGGCGGCCCAGTGAACACCCTGCCTAAGAGCTAGCAACATTGACATATCAGCTACTGTCACTGCAGTTATCAGCAGATTTTGAATTATTCAAGAGAAGGAAGACAAAAAGGAGAAAAAAGCCTTCTTATAAAGGCGCAATCATCTAGCTGTCTAGCTGAAGGCTCCACCGTTATAAGCCTGCATTTTAGTGCACCTTCATTCTCACACATTTCCACTTTTTTCCTTTTTCATGTAATCCATTAAAAACTTTTAAAAAGTCACTTGTGGCCATGAGCACACATTAAATCCATGTTCTGTCACCAGGGAGCTGAGGCCTTTCCTTGAATGCTCACAAACAAGAAATAAAGTAAAACTAAGAGGCAGAAGCTGTTGTCAATAAAGGGGAAAGGGACAAACTGTGGTGCTAACAAGCCCCATCAAACAGTGACTTCTATCAAGGACTGCCAGCATCGTTAGACACAGAAGGAACCTGGAGTGATAAGCTATCACTCTGCTATGCAAATGCCTCAGGCTGCCTTAGAGGCGATTGTTATCTGACACGAGAATTCAAGAGAAGACTCAGTCTCTTCAGTAGAAGGAACCTGCTTTACCATACACCCTTCCAAAAGGAAGCAGAAAACTCTAGAAAAAGTTGAAATTGCAGCCAGGTTTTTCCCAAATCAAATGACTCTGTGTCTCAGTCACTGCTTGCAGCAGAAGCACATAATATTCACAGTGCTGAAAGGTGTGAGCCGAGGGGAGAGCTGTAGATCCTTGCTGTGGGTGCATTTGGTTTTAGGATGCAGCCCACCTTATGGAAACTGAGCTAGACGAGTCAACTTGCAGTAGTCTGGGAGATACAACTTGCCTTCTGCCCATGTGAGCTTTACTCCTAGTCTAGGTAGACACAAGCTGACACCGTGTCTTTCTTACTCCTGTAGGGTGAGTGGCTGACTCCATGCTTTTGCTGTAATGATCTCTCTCTGCATAAAATGTTTCTTAGTGCCATAGCTAGACCATGATGTAATTCTTCCCCTCAAATAAACAGAGTTCCTAGCTCTTAAATCAAAGGCAGTCTCTTCTTGTATTCCCCCTGGGCTAGATCCCACTGTCTTCTCAGGCTGCATTTTTGTGCTCGTTGTTATTTCTGATTGATTTTTAATGTGTTGCATTTGATTTTATGTTTCCGCATTCATCCTGACCAACTGATCAATGTATTAAATAATAGAAAACTTGAAATGACACAGGCCAGCAGCAGGTCAAGTCTGTTAAAACGACAGAAACCTCTTTGTGCTCTGCATTTTCTGACCCCAAGACTCTTTGCAGTAGCTATAAAGTTTTGGATGTCGATCAGACCATTTATGGCTTTTGAAGTCTCTGGAATCTTTATGGACTAAAGTTTGACTGGTATAGCTCTATTGCCTTCAATCAAGCAGCACAACTTTCAACCTATTGAAGATCTCATCATGTATTTTTTTTCTCTCTGTCCTTCTGCATTCTGACAATCTCTTGAAGGATCTAGAAAACCAAGATTTTCAAGTTGCTGAAGGGCACAAACCCATATGGCTGCTCAGATGCTATCTCATTAGTATGAGTCTGACATGCTGGATACTATAGACCTTGCTCAGCAGCTATCCAACATTTTTTTCTTTTCTTTTTCAGATGTTATTAAAAAAAATCGATTGTTGCTCATGTTTCTACCCTTTATGTCACTCTTGAGGTTAATACCACTGTTACCCAAACAGCGCATTGCAGAGCCTGCACCTTTTCTGGTGTTATTTTTATATCATACTTTTGATCTCAGAAAACCCTTTCAGTCTTGCCCCACTGGTGTCTAGTAGGGTTTTAACTGAGGCTTCATTGCACGTGATGCCAGGATAACCTTAGAGAGTGAAGAAACCGAGAGTGGAGAGGTCGGGATGTGAGGTGGAGTTTGTAACTGCGGTGGAGATGGTGTGGGAGTTCCTAACTGTAGTGGCACAGTCTGGAAACTGGGGACAATAATGAGCAAATGAGCATAAAGCCATCAAGTTTTCAGAGCTTCAGCTGAAGGCAGGAATTTCTTTTAACAAAATCATAGAATACCCTGAGTTGGAAAGGAGCCATAAGGACCATCGAGTCCATTTCCTACCCCTACCTCCACTCGGTGACCATTTTCCTGCTGCTCCCATCATCCTACTAGACAAGAATCACCTCTGCTAATTGAACAGATACTCTCAGAGGAATTACCTTGGGTATTTGTTATATTTGTCCTCTGACTACATCTAAAGTTGCAGACAAAGTACTTTCTCAATCCAGATGAAGTCCCCGTCAAGCTTGCTAAAGCCAGCTGCTATCAAGAAAAATGGATCACATAGAACTTGGGTGTTACAGTAGTGGTTCAATTCTTGGGGCATCTTGGAGGAACATATCTGCTGGCAAGGTGGGCCTGCCAAACCTGACATAATATGGCATGCTTTGAAGTGTTGCCTGTGTGCAGCTGGTATGGCTGTACTTCTACCAGGCAGAGAGACAAAGGACCTTCTCCTTCTCTACTCCAGCAGCCTCAGAGCTGAGAAGTGTTTGCACTGGTGATGGAGGGGGATGCAGAGCTGCAGTGGCCTGAGATGGCCAGCTGGCTTGCTGAGGGCTTGTGCATCTTGTCAAGCTTGGCTCAGATCTAAGCAGTGGGAAGAAGCAGGGACAGCATTTCCCAGAAGTTTAGCTGGCATTAGTGGTGAGTGCAATTGCTTAGCAAAGTGTCTTTTGTCACATTTTGCTAACAAAGCAGAGGTCAGGTCTCTACTGTCTGTTTTGATATAAATATCTTAATTAGATCTTTTAGAAAAGGAAAGAGAAAAAAATCTGGAAGCCTGGGAGATATTTCATTATTTCATTATTTCTTTTTCTTTTTTTTTTTTTATTTTTTTTTTTAGTATTAAAAGTGTAAGTCAAGTAGTGCTGGCACCAGGATACATAATCCACTTACCAGGGCAGAGAGGGCTCTGGAGCTGCACCACAAATGCATCATTTGATAACAGTAATGAAAAAGACAGCAATCTATATCTGCAAATAGCATTAGAGGAGACTTGGTTTGGGGACCAAAGGAAACTGATGCTGAATTTATGAGGCAGACATCTCACGCATTTAAGACAAGTACTTTCTTTCCTTCTCTGTTTTGTTTCATCCTCCCTTACTTTTTCAATAACTTGACCCTTTATTTGGCCCAGCTTTTAACCCTGTAATAAAACAATTCAGTCAGGAACAGTTGTAGAGTGAAATGGACTTGTCTTACCACATGGGCTGAGTGGGGCCAGCCAGCTCCTGCTCACTTGTCCTCCCTTGCAAGTCTTGCTTCTTTGCCCCATCTTTTTCGTGGTGCATGTGCTCTGAGATGTGCACAGCACTTGGATCTATGCCTGCTATGCCTGCTGCTGAGCTGCATCTGGAATAGCTACAGGGGCAGATGGGAGAGACACTGTTCAGCTTGGCATCAGGCAGGATGCTCTCCAACTCAACTGTCCCACATGATTTCCTTTCCCATTGCATTTAGAGACGTGGACCTGTTGGAGCACATCCAGAGGAGAGCCACAAAAATGATTCAAGGGAGGGAAAACCTTCCCTGTCAGGACAAGCTGAGAGAGCTGGGGCAGTTTAGCATAGAGAAAGCTTGGAGAGTCTTGAGAGAGGCATTTCAATATGAAAAGGGGGCTATAAGAAAAGGGGACAGACTCTTCAGCAGAGTCTGTTGTGACAGGATAAGGGGAATTGGTTTCAAACTAAAAAAGGAGAGATTTAAACTGGATATAAGGAAGGAGTTTTTAACAGTAAGGGTGATGAGGCACTGGCACAGGTTGCCCAGAGAGGTGGTGGATGCTCCATCTCTGGAAACGTGTAAGGTCAGGCTGGATGGGGCACTGAGCACCTGACTGAGGTGTGAGGTGTAGGCATCCCTGTTCATTGCAGGGGAGTAGGACGAGATGGCCTTTAAGGGTCCCTTCCTATTCAAACATATGATTCACACTGTCCATCACATGATTCTCACATGGGTAGGAAGAGAGAGCATACTAGAGAAAAATTGTGAGATCTAGAGGGAACCACTCTTATCACTCTCGTGGACTGGAGAGCATAAAAAAATGCTCTGCAACCATAGAACAGTAGACCCCCTGGACAGTATCCTGTCCACAGCTGTGGTAGTAGGAACTGCTACTTAGGAAGAAGACATAAATCCATTCACTTTGCACAGTGCAGTTTTTTCATGTCTTCTGCATCTATAATTGCAGTGAGGATACCAGAATGAATATCTCCGCTCCACCCAGTATTTTCCACAAATGCATTTGTTGTCCATGAGTTTTGCCAATTTCTTTCTTAAGCTATCCTTTAATAACCTCCTATTTCAGCCCATTCAAAAAAATTCCTTTCCCCCTCTGTAGAAACAGTTTATTTCTTCTCTATTTTAAAGTATTTTCCTCCAGGTTTCATGGAATGCCCTCTGTCCCCAGTGTTACAGGGTTTTGTGAACTACCGTTCCACTTCCATTCAGATCAGTCCTCTACTTTACTTATTTTAGCCACATCTGTCTCACACCCTCCAGCCCAATCCTAAAACAAATATTCTCATGTTTTCTGGTCTGTCTTTAAAAGTGACGGTTGCCTCTCAGTGATCACCTGAATTCCTCCTTTCCTCTCACTTTCTATCTCCGGCATGCCCTTCTTGAGATACAGAGATGAGATCTACACTCAGTGCCTAAGTTGCAGGTCCACCAAAATTTTCAGTAAGAACAGAGTGGTTCCCTTTGCCTTGTCAGTTCTCTTTCTCTTTGTCTCCGTAAAATTGTTTTAGTTAGAAAGGACTTGTAAGAATAATCTATCAAACTCCCCAGCAATGAACTGGGAAAACCTACAGCTACGTCATTGTGCCTCCCAGATTATTCCCTTTTCTGCATGTTGCTGCACACTGCGAGGATTATTGCAGAGAGCTGCTGCAGGAGTTTCAGGATTTCCCCATTCACCCTTTTTTCCAACTCTTTAATGGATGAATCTCTGAAGGTATCCAGCTTTACAGAAGCTATACAGTTTTTGTGTATAGTACACTTTGTTTACATATGTGCTCTGTGACCTTAGTCTTCACTGCAGACTTTTATCACAGTCTCACAATTGTAAGTTATTAGTTGGCTGTTCCCAGGATTTCTGCAACCCATTGCTCAAGTTAGCAACCTAGCAGCCCTTTCTGTTTGCACCTTAAGCAGCAGGCCTGTGAGTTCACGCCTGAGTTCCTACTCAGCCCTTTGGTGAGTACCATCTGCTCATAGGAACCTGTTAACATCTTATTCACCATGGAGCCAGACACTACACAAGGGAGCACACAGAAAGGACAAGAAGCAACAGACACAACTTTTGGAACATGTTCAGGAAGTCAGAGATGTCCTCTCTTTTCCAGGAGGATACTCCCCCACTGAGAGAAGGACCCATAAGCATGCAGGATCGACATCCTTGGAGATCTTGCCAGCTCAACAGCACAAGACTCCAATCGACTGGATTGAGTTGCCCCTGTTGTAAGTAAAGGCAGTTGGAGTATATGATATCTAATCAAAACTTCTCTAGAATGCTTTGATTATAAAAAATCTCTTTGTTCTAATGCTGCCTATATATTTATTCCAAGCTAAATTAGTTCCTTTCCTCAGTCTGCTATAAATAAATGTGTCAGCTGTGAAAAGCCCCATGATAACTTAGCAGAATAAAGCAATGAAAATAATACATGGACTGTCTTTGTTATAGTTTTATTCCCATATACTCTTTTACACCTTGTCATGATTCTGTGATTCCTAGGTTCGTGATTCCATTATTCTATCATGCAGACTCAAAACAGCTTTTGCTGTTATTTGCAGAACATACTCTGTAGTCTTCAAATTCTATTTGGCAGACCTGATTTCCTGTATACATTAAAAAATATATATTTTGCAGGATTCTCTGGCTCATGTAGGTCAATTTTCCATCTCTTACACTAGCACTTCACTGCATTCCATCTCTTACTAGCATTTCACTGCAGTCTCCTTAGCTTCCCCACTGAGCCATGTGGGACAATGATGTGGGGCAGGAACACTCTGGAGTTTCTGAATTATTGCATGCATTCTAGACTTTCAGTATGGTATTTTTAACAGCCTCCAGTCTGTTCACAGGCCTTTTCTTACTGATCAAGGTCCCCATTTTTCTACTGCAGGTTTGCAAGCAGGGAAAACCAGAACCAGAATATCCACATCTCACCCCGAAGAGGCACTGATCTGGTCATAGCAAGTAGTTCAGTGTGCCATCATTATTAACTTTCTCTAAATTTCCACACTTTCTCAGCATTTTCTGGTTCTGCTAAGAGGCCAGTAAGGGTAACCCCCATGTTACCCTCCCGTTATACTTTACCTGGTATGTCCAGCCATAAGCCTCATACAGTACCTGCCTTTCCCTGTGGTGTTTTACTGTTGATATACTTTTAAAACTCTTCATACACATTACCATGCCCCACCCATACACCCTGCTGCACTGAAGTTGGTTACCATATGAAGCTGATAATCTGTCAGTGACATTTTGTACCAGTTACCTCCTCCCTGCCAGCTCTGAAATGCCTGACAACCTGGGGATGCCTTTGGAAGTCGAGCGTTTTACTTCCCTCAGCCTTCAAAGCCTCTCATAAATTTTGCCCTTGCTCTTTCTCTTGGTTACATACTCATCAGCTGGAATTGCAGGTAACTTAATTTACCTTTTCTGTTTGATTGTATTCTCTGTTTCTCCATTCATCCGTTCTTAGACACACCAAATACAAGTCACACGCACCTTGCAGTCTGAGCAAGGTGCTTTTTCACACTCATCAGCTTCTTCCCAGCTTAAAGCTGGCAGAGTCTTGTATGACTTTACTCCTTTCCTGTGCCAGCAGACAAGTTCTGTTACGAAATGGGATAGCCAAACATCTCTGCACAGGATTCTCTTCTCCTGAAAGTTTTCTCAGATCCTCACTACCTACTTCTTCCCACCAACACCTCATCCACAATTTCAAGAACTTGATTTTAAGTTCTCAATTTCTATAAGCATATCTGTGAGCCAGGATGCCTGAGATGTTTCTGACAGCAGTGGTAAGGGCACATTGAGATTTTAGCAAGTTGGAGTAATGCAGTGCAGAATTCTCCCAGAACTGTTCCTGGCATCTTCAGCTCTATTACCTTGCAGCATCATGGATCACTTCTAGGAAATGGCCTGCAAACCTCAGAAGAACAGCTGTAATTTGGGCTCAGACAGTGATGTAGAACTCTGTCCAGACTCTTCTAAGAGATGCAGACCTGTGTCAGGATGCTCAAGGCTATTGAAAAGTATGGAAGTGGGGAAAGTAGCTAGAAAAAGAGAAAAAAAAAGAGGAAAAAAAAAAAAACCACACACAAAACAAATAATTCCAAGCCTGTTGCTTACTTTTATTTATCTAAATTCTTCTTCCACTCTCACAATAAGCTTCAGGAGACAATTGTGTGCAGGAAGCTGTCTGTGAGCTGTGCCTGCTGTACAGTGCAGCCAAGAAACCTCTGACTTAAATAGAAAAAAAGTTTAGCAGGGTAATGACAAAGGAACATGGGAGAGCTTGCATATACAGAAGAGACAATCCTGGAGAAAGAGTGAAAAAGTCTGCTGCCATGAGAGCAGGGCACCTGCAGCAGGAAGATCAGAGTGTCAGTCATTCCCATCCACTTCTCTAAGGCACTGGTGCCAGTAAGGATTACAGAATATTATGCTCAGTATAACCTCAAACTATTCATTTGTGATCTGTGTTATTGTTTCCAGCATACTTTCTCTTTATTTCAAGGAAGCTGACCCAGCCATTCTCATTTGCTAAATCGAAGCAGAGTTTCCTGCTGAGCAGCTGCAGATTCCCTTGTGTGCGGGAGGGCTGTATGTAGTTCTGCATTCCCCTGCAGAAGATGCAAGTTGATATAAGGCTATCTGTGGGCTGTGGAGCTACAAGCTGGAAGCCAAAAGAGAGGAGAATCAGATCTGGAACACCTATTAAGTACAGCTAGACAAATGCAAATCAGATAGAGCAATTGGTGTTTAGTTGTCCAGGAAAATAATGAGGAAGACATAATGCATTATAGAAGAGGAGGAAGCAATCAGATGACTTCTTGGCTATGCAACAAGTATATATCCATATAGACTGGAAAAGAAGTGCCTAGGTTATCTATGGTGCTTCCTTTTCTCTCTGTCTTTCTCTTCTCTCCCTTCACTGTACTTCTGTTTGTTAATCCATGTTTTTAAATGGAGAAAAGTAGGTTGTTGAGAGGCAGATAGTTTATTTTTTCCTCTTTTTGTGGTTCAGTCTCATATATTTATACTCTTTTAATGACCACTAAAATTGAAACGTAGCCATTGCTGCTGCAATCAAGTCCTGCTGAAAAGCTCCCATATGCTATACACCAGAGCCTCAGCTGATGTAAAGCAATGTGTTTCTGTTAAAGGAAGTGGGGAAATTATTCTTGTCATCCCGAGGTGCTGAAAAGAACTCATTGCATTTTCCAAAATGTAAAGTATGTGTATTTTTTCTCTGCCTGGGAAAAAAAGAAAGACTATACCATGGGGGAACTCAGTTCTCTGTAACTTAAAGTCCTTAAGACTGGAAGGAAGGAAAGAGGAAGGCAAAGGCAAAGGGGAAAGGAAGGGTAAGGCAAAAGAGAAGGGGAACGGGAAGGGGAAAGCGAAGGGGAAAGGGAAAGCGAAGGGAAAGGGAAAGGGAAAGGGAAAGGGAAAGGGAAAGGGAAAGGGAAAGGGAAAGGGAAAGGGAAAGGGAAAGGGAAAGGGAAAGGGAAAGAAAGAGGAAGAGGAATTTGATATTCCCACACCATCCTTATGAGTGAGGCTCAGAGGTAGGATAGAAACTCCCCACCTATCAGCCCAGAAACAGGCCACAGTATGCAGTAATCACCACTTCACATTTCTGCAAGGCTTGGGCCAAGAGGTGTAACTTCTGTCAGGAAATCATAGGGAAGTGTATTACTTGTGATGAGCACACTGGAGGCTGCATGTAGGCACTGCTGCTGCCCCCATCACATTGCTGTTGTGTCCTCCCTGGAAAAGTCCCTGCCAGATTTCCCACAACTGGCAGTGCACAGTTGCTGATTTTTTATAACTTGGAACAGATCCAAATAAATTTTCCATTCATTATGCTTTGCTTTGCCTGAGGCATCTCCAGAGGAAACAGGTTGCCCGGAGAGGTGGTGGAGCCTTCATGTGGAGCCTTCATCCCTGGAGACACTCCAAAGCCACCTGTACATGATCTAGGTGCTTTTTAAGAAAACCTGCTCTGGGTGTCCTTGCTTGAGCAGGGTGTTGGAGTGGCTGACCTCCAGAGATCCCTTCTCACCACCGTCATTCTGTGATTCTGTGTGCTTGGTGTCCCAGGAGGCTCACCACCGCCGCCATTTTGGCTGCTCACCTCAATGGAAGAGCACACCTGCCTCCTCAGAACAGCATATCAAATGGAACGCCAGCTTTTTCTCTGTTTCACCAGCAGGTAGGAATAAACTGATTCCTTGCCTTTTTTCAGTTATGCACCTGAAAACGTGAGTCATTTTTTCTTTACAAAAATAAATGCATTTGAAATTATTTAAAGTCAGATGAGGTGACTGTAGCTTAAGAAGATGTAGAGCTGCTAGCTTAGGGAAAATGGAAATCCTTATTTGAGCCCAGGAGAAGGTGTATTTTGAAAAGCTGAAGTCAGCTTGCAAGAGAAACCACTTCCAAACGTGCAGGGAGATCATTTTCTTGTTCTGGATCTGTTACTTGGCCTGTTCAGAGCTGAGAACTGGGAGGTAAAAGGAAGGGCAGAAAAGTTTAATTTTCCTCTCTAATCTATGAATATAAACAAGATGTAAAATGAGATTTATTTCTTTTAAAATCTTGAAGGTCATTATGACCAGAAGTTAAATTCAAATCACTGGATAAGGATCATATTACTTTTTTTTAATGAATCACTTAAGTTTTAAATGCTGGACATGTTTTGATAAACCTTCTATTTTGCAGTACACATACAGTACTTAGATGTAATTACAACTGAATCCCAGTTCTCTTCCAGAAGTAATTTAGCCAAAATCTTAAGAAAGAGCGATTAGCTCAGAAAAAGTCTTCCTTGTCTTTCAATATCATAGAAAAAGTAAAAATTATTAATCTGAATAAACATGTTAAACCGTGTAACTTTGTGTAGAATAGCTGTGGGTCCTGTTTGTACTCCTTGCTCAGCCAAAAGCTGTGTCAGATGGTATCAGCAAATGAGAATCAGCCTTCCTTGGAAGAGAAAAAATCCTGAAAGCCTATATATGGCAAAAATGTAAGCAATGATTTAAATGGAAGTTCTCTGCTTTTTACTTAAATCATGATTAAATGTGATGCTTTAAATCATCATGATAAATGACTTCTCCCTTTTGTCAAGACTCTCCTTATTAAACTGACACATCAGTCAGAAGGGCTCAGCTATTTGTCAACATAGGCCTCCCGGACGAAGAAGGAAAAGGATGTTTAATACCACCTCCCCATCCCCCCATTTTTCATCTAATTTAATTTTCCTCTATTGATTCTATCACAGATACCCAGCTTCTTTGTCATCAGGCACATGTCACCTGCAGTTAAAATCAAAGCAAGCAGAGCAGGGGTTGCCCAGAGCATATGGTAAGGATATACATTAAGAAGAAGCAGAGGAAAGCCATACTTTGCTTACGTTTTTCAGGACCTATGTCTGTGTGAAGTCTCACACTCACATACCATTGCCTTGTGGTGTTTCTCAAATTAAATGTGTCAAAATGCTCCTGCTTGAGCTTCTCCTGATTGTCCTGTAGACTTCTTTCTTTCCAGCCTTACCTATGGCAGGAGAGGACAACAGCTGTCTGACTCATGTTGTCCCCCTTTGCATTACTGTATCTTTCTTTTAGCAGATGCCCAGTTTCTTCCTTTGTATTGTGGAGCAGTCAGTCTTCTGCTCTCCACTGGTCACTTCAGCAATCCCTTGCATGGGCATGTGCCATCAAACACCTCTCAGCAGGTTGCCAAGTCCCTGTGAGCTTTCAAGCAGCTCGACCTAGTTTGCTTATAATGCCATGTTTTCCAAAAACGAGTTTATAAATACTTCTAATGGATAATTTTCTACATGTCTGTTAGCAACTAAATTAAATTGGAGAAATTAAACTTTAAATTCCTAACAAAACACCTATTTCTTTAGTAACCTTTAATTTTCACAGCTAAGTCACATTTTATTATTCAACTTCTCATGTTACTCCTTTTTCCTAGGAGTCCACTGTACTGTGTTTTTACAGCTTTTAAATGAATAAAAAAAAAAAAAAAAAAAAAAAAAAAAGGAAA
>NW_024884767.1:8577203-8600063 GCF_019232065.1 Centrocercus urophasianus | reverse complement strand
TTTACAGCTTTTAAATGAATAAAAAAAAAAAAAAAAAAAAAAATTGTAGGAAACCAGAATGAAGAAGCTCTGCTGCACAGAGGGCATCTTTGTCACACATGTAAAAGGTCAACACAGCAGGGAGATGGAGATGCATGCTGGAGGAACTGTGTAGGTGATAGTGACAGACAAGAAACCAGCATCCAGTGATTGAGCTGAGCATGAAAAGGCAAAGCAGGAGGTTTTGTCAAAGAGCTGCACGCCTGCAGAAGAGCGACTGCTCCTGCCTGCACAGAAGCAGCCAGACCTTACTGGCTTGATGGCACAATCTAAGCTGTTGTCATAGACAGCACTTTAACCATAAATGAAACTTCAGGAATGCAGAACAAGGGTCAACCACATTTCAATGGACCCTAGGTAAGATACCAATATAAGTACTTTAATACAGCTAATTACCTGCAGATTCTTCATATAACAAGAGAAGCCACATAATTCTGCATGCTTGCAAAACAGCACCTACCCATTTTCTTCATTTGTATGACAAACTGGCTGTACTAAAATCCTGATTCATATTAATTCAATACTATGGTATTACTGATGTAAAGCTACTGATTTATTATTATTAAATTGATTAATAAACTACAAATAAGTGCCACTTTGGTGGAAATACAGACATTTGTAAATACAGCCTCTTACTACCAGCTGTGTTAATAATGCTGTCTGGATTTACCATTTCCTTTTCTTCCTTTTATGCTTTTCTGCTATCACTGATGGTGTTGTTTCACAGTTGGTTTGCTGTGCAGACCTCCCAGAGAAACTGCAGTGGCCTGAAAATGAATTTTTTCATTAGTTGCCATTTCTTGGAGAACAGGGCTTTTCAGGTTGGTAAGAAGCGTGATGTACTTGCAGGGTACCATGAGTTGTGTTGGACTCGGTCCCCTATTGTGTTAGGCAATGCTAAGTCCATATGGGCCACTGGCAGCATAGTCAGCTGTGTCACATACCCTGTGCACACCCCAAAATGCCCCCTGGCACAGACTGAGGCATTCATGAATGGGCTAGAAGTCACAAAGCAGTGACCTGCATGCAAGTAGAACAGTCATTTCAGGTGACCCTAGGAGCGGATCATGCCATTGTATAGAGCAGAGCAGAAATAACACCTGTACCCCACACAGACCTAAAGGCAAACATGAAGGACCTGAATGCTCAAGATTACTTGTCTTGTGCTTCACAGAAAGGCTTTGCTAAAGAATTCCCTGGACTGGGTGGGCAGGAGCCACCACTTCCCATGACATAAATTGTTCCTTACATTAATATATTTTACTTTTTCTGACCACGTGCTCAAATGCAATCCTGCCCAAAAGAAGGCCGGGAGGGGGGGGCGGAGGGGGGAGCCTTGGGAGGAGGGGAGAGAGGGGGTTTCTTCAAGGTGATCAGAATGGAAAGCCCAAATTCTGCCCAAAGCTCAAAAAAGCCCAAAGCACACCATTTTCTAGAAGCACACAAGCGACAAGAGGGACCAAGAGCACAAGACAAAGGCCGGAGGGAAGTCCTCGTCCGGGATAACTGCGGCGTGGCAGCAGTGCCCTGCATTGCAGTGGCACCTCGTGGACCTGCTGGAAATTACATCTGCTGTCCGGCGCTAGGTCGAGCCCTTGCTGCCCGCCCTCTGCAGAAACAGGACCTGTGGAATCACCGGAGGGGATTTTGCTGGGATTTTTTTTTTTTTCCTTTTCTGTGCGGAGTTAAATATTGATGTCGGTTGTGAGGCTGTGGTTGACTGAGGCATCATGGATGTGAATTCAAGCTAATCGACACAGGATGTATTGACCGTGAAATGCATCCGCAGGGCTGAGTCAGTCCTGTCATTTCTCAAGGTTATGTTGTCCCATCTGTTAACTAGTATGTGGGCTGACTTCAGTAGCCCTATGCTGTCTGGGACAAGGGAATGTTGATGCAGTACACTGCATTTTGACTACACACTGTCTCCCCTGTATTTGTGGGGGAACAATGGATAGAACCTATATCCTGTATTCAGGAATTTCTGCTTTTCTCTCCTTTAATAACCTGGAACTTGCTTCCAGTTCCCCTGTTTTTCCCTCAGTAGACCCAACACTTGCATTCCTACGGGATATACATTCCTACAAAATCCATGTTGATCTGTGACAGTCCTAGGTGCTTCCATGCAGAGCTAAAAGAGCTAAACATAATGGAGAAATCAAAGTTATAGTGATGAGATTTGTCTCCACACTGTCAACAGCTCTCTCTAAGAAACACCTTACACAGTACCTTTGACCTTGTGACATGTGGGACATGGGTGGGAAAAGCAGATAAAAATTCCAAACCAACATCAAAAGATCAAATGCAGGAATTTAAGCTCTTGTAATCAGAGATGGATTTTCAGAGTGGCAGGGTATTCAGATATTTCCAATGGCAGGTAAATCCTACCCTAATCACAGCAAATGATATGGACATCACCTTCTTTCAGCTCTGATCTGGGCATGCTCCTAGAAAGACAAGCTCTTGTTTGACGGTATGGATCTGTTTGTTTCTTTCTCAGGATACAAGAGGTCAGTTTTCCCTTGTAGCAATCAGGAACTGTATGGCAAAATACCATCAGATGGGCTGTGCCAGTATGTTAACAGGGTAACACTGACTTCAGTTAGACTACACACAGCAACTCCTCGCTTCCCCTCACTTGCATCTCTAGCTTGGTTTCAGGCCTCTGGAGTTGCGGGATTCCCCTTGGTCTTGATATTCAAACAATGCCATAGGGATGGTAGACACAGCCAAGTCTGGCGCCTGAGCATGATTCTCTCTTCTTGATGCATGATAGACCTGAGAGCCCCTCCCAAAAGCCAGATTCACACCCACATGTCTAATGCAACTTGGCCAACCTCAAGAACAAGCTCAAAGTTGTCTTGAAGAGGATTTCATATATTTCCCAGAATGCTTATCTCAGTGCTGTTGGAAGTAGATGATCTTTAAGGTCCCCTCCAACCAAAGTTGTTCTATGGTACTCAGCCAATTTCTTCTCTGCTGCTAGCATGTAGACCTTAAAAAGCAATCATTATTTCCTTCCCAAGTGCTGCTAACAGTCATGGCAGAGAGGCTGTCTCTTGAGAATGTCCTTTCCCAGCAGGAAACAGCATGCAAAGATGCTCTGCCTATCTCAGGGTGGTCATTCCTTTCTGGAGCAAGCCGACCGTGTAGAAACTAGAGCAAGTCTTAATATAGCTTGCCATGAATATTGCTTATTCATATTGCCATGAATATTGCTATGAATATTGCACTGGGGGATCTTATAAGATACTGTCCCTGTGACTGTTGCCTATGGTCCAGATTCCTGGTTATCTCTTGGTTGTGGGCTTTGACTCTAGAGATTAGGCCAGAGAGTCCAAATTTGTCCTTACATACAGATGAGTTCTAAAATTAAGTCTTTTTAGGCAATGAAGGGGAATTTTCTGATTAGAATTTGAAATTAACTTCATTATTAGCTTTCTTTTATATTGTTCCCATCTGCTAGAGTGGATCTTCTTGGGTTTCTGTGGTCTTAGCACAAAATATACAGCACAGAGAGAACGGATGTGTTTTTGCTGACTTGGGGAAAATGGCAAATGACCAAATGCATCAGTCAGGAACACTGAGTAATCGCTTTAAATACAAACAACTGTTAGCAGCACATTTTAGCATATTAATAATTCATGCTCCACAGAAAAAGTGAGAGTTTCAAAGTGAGAGTTTCGCAGAATAGTTATAGAAGGCACACATGATAAAGGGATAAAGGATCCATAGAGAATCTGCTATTCCTGGGGAGCCAAGCCCTAGCTGCCAAGTCTCTTGGTTTCATCTCAGGTCTCACTGTAAAATTTGTAGGTCTCTCTCAAAGCTCCAAGGGTTGGAACAGGGGTGCAGTGTGAGATCATTTCCCTACTCACACACAGGGAAAAAAAAAAGAAGAAAAAAAAAACCACCAACAACAAAAAAAGGTTATTCTGGTAAATAAACACCTGAAATTGAAAACTTCACAAACCAAAACTCAGGCTGCTAGTTCAAATAACACAGTTATCATCTCACAAGTATCATGAGCCTGGAAGCCTCACTGGATTATTACTAGTGAACTTTCGGTTACATCTCCAGGTTACACATATTGCACTTCAGGCTGCCTCAGACACTTCCTTCTCAGAGGACTGCAACAGCCACTGTCAAGCAGAAGTCCTATGACACATCGCACACCAGTGAGACACAAGAACCTGGCTTCCCTCCAGGGACAACACAGCATCAAAAGGAAGACAGCATAGCCTCCAAGCAGCCCTGGAGCATGCAGCAAAGCCACAGTGGCTGTATTAAGCACAGCTGCCTTCACTTAGGCTTCCCAGCACACACTCTGTAGTATGCATCAGTTCTCTGAGCCTTCTAACCCAGCAGGTTGCTCTCTCTGCCTGGAGCCTGTAGGAGGCAACACAATATCTATTTCTGTTTAAAATGGCTTGTGTATGAAAGACTTCCCAATTGGCAAGCCTAATGCACCACGGCTGAGAGAGGTCAAATGTCTCCTCTGCTCTTGGACAGGGGGATATTGCCTCTGGCTAAGTCTCCTGTGGAGGTGCTGTCCCCATTCTCTCACCTCACTTCAGGTTCAGGACGGACAGCAACTGAACGGACAGGCAAGAAGGCAAGCAATTTGTGTGTGTGTGTTCAAGTTTGTGCCTCTGTCGGCATTGTCTGTGTGGGTAGTTTGGGGATGCAACAGGAGCTGCAAAATGGATGGGGTTTCGTGAGACCAGTGGTGCCCAACTGCCCATAATGTTTCAGTGTAATTATACTGTTTTTAAAAATACCAGTTACACAGATAATTCTCATTCTACTGTAGTTTTCATACTTAGCAATCTGCAAGTAAGTTTTTCCCTGCAGGATTTGTGTAGTTACATTAAACAAGCTTGCTTTTAAGGCAGCTCGCTGGTCACATGCCAAACTGCTGTCTCCACGCCCCATCTTTTTCCAAGGCCAGACAGTCAAGAGCTCAGCAAATGGTTTTCAATAATTAATTCTTTAACCCTAATTTTAGGATAAATACTAAAAGCAAGCTCTGCATACAAAACAGGTTCATAAGCTATTAAAACTCAGCCAGCACAACACAGCAGCATGCATTCACATCATTCCACATAACCTGGCCCACCACACCTGCTGTTGGAGAAAGTTCTCCTTCAAAGGGTAATTCAAATGTGCTTCTCTTTCCGTTAATTACATACAGAGAGCCTACTTTTAATCTCAGTCTGGGTTTTTTGCACAGCCTCCACAGAGTTGTGCAGCATGTGGAGGCATTATGCTGCCTACATTCACATCTTGCAGATGCACTGGTTGCATGTTTTTCTACAGAAGCACATCACAACCCACACTGTGTTTTGTGTTAGGCTGATACCATGCTGCTGACAAAAACAAAATCAAAAACCAAAACCAAAAAAAAAAAAAAAAAAAAAAAACAAAAAAAAAAAAAAAAAAAAAGGAAAGAAGAAAAAGAAAGAAAGAAAAAGAGAGTGTCACAGACTTTGCAAATGTGCACTACTAGTGTAAAGATCCTTGGCTTTCTTTAAAGCCTGCCAGAAGCAACTGTTTGGCTTTGTTTTTCAACAAAATGCTGAATGAGGGAGGAAGTTCAGATTTGACCGCTGAAGATCGCGATGTACAGTTGTGCACCCACAGCATAGGAATGAGTCTTGCATTGAAATGAATGCAGTCAAAGTTCTCCTTGTGTTTCATTTCTCTAATTATTTTCCTAGTTGTTCATTCTCTGAGGTAAATACTCCTTAATGTATGCTTAGTGCAGTGATCTCACATGAGCTGCTCCTACTTGTGCTAATTCCTCCCCACCCCCCAGCTAAGACCTTGTTAAGGAAATTAAACAAAGCAAGTATGCTGGCTGGTATCATGATAATAAGGATTTTGAAGGCAGGGGGGAAAAAAAGAATCTGTGAAAAACTGATTGCATGGTCAGAGTTCAGAGAAAGGAAAAAATTTGGAGTCTGAAGCTCAGGAGATGAAGCAACTCTTAGAGAGCTGAAGGAAGATTTGTGATGTACAGGACTGGTGGCTGCAGTCCCTTGGTGTGCTCAGTGCAGCACAGAGAAGCTGAGGGGAGCCCTCATGGTGGCTGCAGCTCCTCACAGGGAGGGGTGATCCTTGTGGGTCCCTTCCAACTTGGGCTATTCTGTATGCAGCTACCTTAGCTCCTTCGCTGCAGCCTGACACCTGGTTATCATTGCACTAGGTGAGACCAGGCCTTCAGCATGGGCAACCAAATCCCATGGAGGACAGGAGAGGAGGGACAAGGCCACAGTGGAAGCGAAATGGTGAAATGTAGTAACAGAAACAGAAACAAAATGAAAACAAGATCAACAACAACAAAAAAGACAACACCCAGTGTTTACTTTCTCTGCACAATCAGATGCAATAGATGATGGGAGGCATGAGGAAGCAGATGTGTGAGGGTCAGCTGGTGGAGGCTGCAAGTAGAGAGGCCAGGGTAGCGCAGCAGAAAGGTGAAAACAAGCCCTGGTTGTGCTCATCCATGTTCCAATTCAGATTTCCATTGGGAAAGGGAAGAAGTAAGACCATGTCCAAAGATGATCTCCAAGACTTTCCCCATTCGTCCCTAGCCCCCTTGGCCTGTGGCAGGCCTGTTCCAGGGGCACCTCCAAGATAACTGCAGCCATCTTCTGAGCAGCCTGGTCCTGAGCTTTTGTTTTTCAGATGCAAAGAACACTGCAGGTGCAAAGGGCACAAACTTCCTTGACTCTTGGGCAAGCTGATGGATGTGGGTGCTTTGGGAATAAATGCAAGCCTAGTAGGAGCCAACATTTTTCATCTCATATCCCACAGCATGATAGTTCGTTGCCACTGTGCAAGAGGTTGGTAGATATGCATTTATTAGTCCAGCATCATCTCTAGTTATTGGAAATACAGATGTTTTCGCAACAGTTTTACTACATTTTTCTTAAAGGAAAAGAAAACCAAAAAAGAAAGACCTGTACCATCCAGGATATACACAAGCCTGCCAAACAAATGGGATTCCTTTTGGTTAGAATTACAAATCCCTCCAGAGAGGGAAGCCTAGCAAATCAGCTGAAAAAAAAAAAAAAAGAGAGAGAGACTGAAAGTGATCAGCAGATTCTGCTTATTCTTCTTCAGGGCAGTAGGTGTACACTTCACTAACTTGCAGAAATCACTGTCATAGTATATCCAAATATCCCAGAATGATGATCACTAAAACTTCCTTCCACCCAGCACAGGAGAAAAGGCTCCAAAGGGTGATTTAAGACCAAGAGACCAATTTTAGGTTGCTCTGAACTAGCCTGTAGAAGCCAAGAACTCTGTCCTTTAGAAAAGCTGCATCATGAGAGGATCTTGTGAGAGTGAGTGACAATTTTCCCATATCACAGTGCACCTTAAGCCAATCACTATGAGAGCTTGCCTTTCTTCTTTGTTGAGTAGTGGATGAAGGGATGTTACCTCTTTTGAAATCTATGCTACTGACCACACTGAATTTCAGAATGTGAGTTGTAAGCCAAGAAATTCATTATTTCCTTCCATCCTACTCCACCAACATAAAGTGAGAGATAACAATGCATCACAGACTCTCTGAGTAAATATGCCTCATATCTTTAGATCATATCTATCTAACACGTTACTTGGGAAGCTCAGGGGAAGAAAGATTCCACCAGGGAAACACTTCTTAAAAAAGATTAGAAGTCTTCATTTTTGCAGCTCTTGAGATCTTTAAACAACCTGGCTTAAGATTTTTAGCACCATAGAACATCAAAAAAAGTTAGTCCTTTGAGCTGCAGACATTCTGTGTCATCCACAGAGGAGAAACAGAAATTGATGGTGACAGGCAGGGATTCAGCATTTCCCTTTGAGAATGCTAAAGGACTTATATTCAGTTCTAGATCCTGATTTAGAAAAGCTTTTACATCTAATGTTAACACCAATTATCTGAAGGTCTGCTTTATTTGTAAAGCTTACTATAATTTGTATTGCAGGCCAGTGGACAGAGAGCTTTACGTCTATCCAGCAGATTCTGAGTGCCACACTGCTAAAATGCCAAAAGAGAGATTTTGGTGGGATTGTTGCTCATGCAAAAGGAAGTATGAGGTCATGCAATCCAAGGTCAATGCTGTATGGTTTGTGACTACAAAACTGCTTTCTTCTGCTAGACTGAAAGATAATTAAGCGTTTACTATTTGGAGAGGATCTTTTTCCAGTTTAAGTAAATTTTGTAGCTGGATTTCCTGGTGTGCACACTATTGACATCTTTCTCAATTATGAAGCAAGTGAAAATCTGCCTTTCCAGTGATGTGAAGAACTTCATAATAGTGTCATCATAACAATTATTCTCCCTCATATGAATGACTTGAGATGCCATTGTGCAGCTCTTGTGGAAATGGACTTCACAGATTGAAAGGAGTGAAAGCTGCAACAGCTTGTACAAAAGTACAAATCTGCAAAGTGATAATCAATATCACTAAGCTTTTTCCTTGTGCCTCCTATTTTATGATGTTGGTCCATGATGTCAGAGCAGATGTGGGTGGTATGGCAGTATAGGTAGAACCTTCTCACCAATATCCCATGTGACAGATGGCAGTGCAGGGGCAGTCTGAGTGAATGCCGTCTGACATGGAAGTGCAGATGAAGCAAAGGTTTGGAATTTAATTCCTCCATGTGGAAAAATGGCACCCATTGACATTTATCAATGCTTGGTGAACACTTGTGGAGACCAAACAGTGAGTGTGAGCACAGTGGGGTGGTGGGAGGTGTGTTTCAGCAGTGGCAACAGTGACACTGGGTCACCTCCGCTGGAGCAGATTTTTATGAGCACAGCATGCAGGCTTTTATTCATTGCTGGCAAAAATGCATAGCTAACAGGGATGAGTAACCCCTATTAAAAAAAAAAAAAACAAAAAAAAAAACACTGAAAAACAGTGTTTTGTAACTGAGAATTTGCTTTATCAAATAGTGTTACTGTACTCTTTGTATCTGTTTCCATGGAAATAAATAGGAGGCATTGCTTTTGGAGCAACTTATATTATTCAGGTCTTCTATGAACAGGTAGGAAGTTTGCTTAAGCTTGTTTTCTTGAGCTTTTTGAAGATTTTTCAGCACCACCTGACTCTCAGTTTTATTCCTGACCTTTCAAGCACACAATTCCATGTTTATATATTATACAAAAATTAATCCATCATCAGAAAGGCAAGAAGGCAAGTGAGATTGAGGCCAGCCCTATTTCTGTGGAGTGGAGACATTTGTGTGCTCCGCTTATTTTAGCAGAAGATAGTGGGTAAATCTGAGCCAGCACGTTTTTCATTCAATCTGTCCCTGGACACTAACAGATGGTGCTTTCCTGTGCCAAGTACTAATGCACTTTACATTGGCATTCAGTGTCAGGACACAAAGCCCGCCAAGTCCCTGCCAAATCTGCTGATGCCAGGGAAATTGATAATAAACAACTAGCCAGGGACACAGTCCCAATTTTTTCCCTACATCCTAAGCAGCACACAAGCTGTACCAGTGTAACGATGTCAGCTGTTCTTCAGCTTGTGGATGTCAGTGCAGCAAATGAGGATCCTGGACTAGGGAAGAAAGGAGTCCTGCGGTTATGAATAGGCATGTATCTGAAGACAGGAAGAGATCCATTTGCTTCAAAGGGACTAGCTATGCCATTGACAATGGGCCCTAAGAATCCTGATGAACTTGTGCTATGATGCACAGACATCTGAGCTACTAAAGTACACATGCATACATCTACCATCCAGTAGTGTGGTTCTACTGCTTAGCACGTTAGACTGAGCACTGAAAATACTAAAGTCAGTCCTTCATGTCTAATTTCAATCCTACATACAATAAGGCAACTTTCAAAATAAAATAAAATAAAATCCATAGATTTCTCTGAGGAGTTCACTTTGTTTCACAGTTGTTGCATTTATTCTTTGAATACAAGCATCCAAAATTCTTTAGCTGTAAAATTCCTGTTCCTTTCCACCAGCTTCCTCAGCGCCCAGGCTTCCTTCTTGGACTGCTCAAAACTTGCTATCCACATCTCTTGGAGGGAGGTCTGGCTGGGATTTGAAGAGGAGAACCTGAAAGCCTCAGGTTTGGGGCAGTTCAGATGTTTAACCTGAGCACTCCACCTCTGGGGCAGCCATCCCTGGCAACGCAGAGAAATAAAAGGAATGGGTTATTCAAGGACCCCGGCAGACAGAGAAGACTAACTACCATTAGTAAATTATTAAAGCATGTCAGTGACATTCACCCTTCCACCACAGGCCCTAGCCATGCCCCTGCAGATGGCTGAGTGGAAACTCTCCCTGAGGTGCCCAGAATAAGGGCAATTAGGCTGACAAGAGCCAGACTCTCAAATCAAATCTGGTTACAAACAAGCAGCATCAGCTAAGCGAACTTGAAAGACAAGGAGCTCTACTTTCGTCATTGTAATCAATTTTCATCTTAATACGCACACATTTCATAAGATTTTTTTTGAAAGAGAATTAAAAACAAGCTATAAATTTGATCAGGAGAGCAGACTGGTCTTCATAGTCTGCTTCACTGAAGAGCCACCAAAGTAGGGGAAAGAAATCTTTGCATTTCATCCATTTTATATCTTTCCATATTCGTATTTCATGCTTAAAGAGTAGACATCCGCATAAATTTAACTAGATTAGCTAGGAAAGTCTTGTTAAATGTAATGCTTGCTGGTTCGCACTTCACATTTCAGTTCACCCAAATAATTTCACATGCCTTCTTCATCTCTCCTCTTCTAGCTGACTAGTTACCATACAGCTCAGATTGTCACCACCACATATTTGGCCTAATGAGTATAGGAGAGCTGTAGGGCACTACAGATGTTCACTGGCTGCATTACTGGGCACTGAAAGTTTTTTTCATCTATTCTGATAACTGTGCTCATTAACAGCTTTAAAAAATGATGAAAACATACCTTTTCTTCTCTTCTGATGTTTTCCCACACTCTGTTACACACCATGCACTCAAATGTGTCAATGTAATTGTCCTGAGTGATATCTTGCACTCCCCATTTGCGTTCCTTCATTGCTGTAAGCAGCCTTGGATTGGAAATTTCTCCTTTCAGTTTCCATTCCAGGTAGGCCTCATACTCCTGGTCATTTTGATCCAGTGTTTTGATATAGTGGGCCAGCTCTCGAGGGTGTGAAAAACTAGATACCAATATTGCACTCTTGTTGCTGGGAAGCCAGTCTTTAATGCTGGGAGAACCAAAGTACACAGGTACCACTCCCAGCATCAGAGGCCGCCAGAGTTTTTCAGTGATATAATCTTCACAGATAGCATTTTCAAAAGCAAGAATGAACTTGTACTGAGCCAGTATTTTATAGAAGTTCCCATCATCCATGGCAGACGGATTTCTGAGATACTGAGGGAGGTCTCTGTTATGCAGACATTCTCCATAAGAGTCTACTTCAATGTGGCACATCAACTCACGTACATAGCTGTCCCGGTCAGAAGGAGCATTGCAGTCAGTCTGCACATACACAAGTGGTGCAAGCCGCTTCCTCAGGCTGTTCTTCATCTGCACTGGGATCATATGTCTCAGGGACGCGAGGACCTCTATGCTCTCAAGGTACTGAGTGGTCAGCGGTAGGTGAGAATGACGGCTGAAAGTTGCAGTGTGGTTAAATAAGGTGATAGCTGGTTCATGGAAAAGTTTGTAGTTGTTTTTTGGTGACTCCTCGTGGAAAAGGGCCCAATCATGATGGCCTTTTCGAGGAAGGGGTAGGCTGTCTATACTGAAATCAGTACCTAGACAAAAGCAAATGGTGTTTAGTCTGGCCTTCATCATGTCACACTGAAGGACAGTACATAGGAACCCAGTTTTCATTTAATATCAGCCCTACAACACTGTGTTTATGAGATTATAAGGCAGCACCACCAAAAGAGTGTTTAATTCAATGACAGAGGAGTGTTATGACAGAGAGAAGTAAATTTGGCAGCAGCAGAATCTAGAGACTAGGGATTGGTAGTTAACATTAGAAGTGGTTTATTTTCAGATCATATTAGTTTAAAAGCCTCTCATTTCAAAGCCACGCTAAATTTCATATTTTACTGCACAGAAGGGAGACTAATAATATGCTTAATAATTCTCTGTCTATGTAAATAGGAGAAGCCTCTATATCTAAGATGAAAGGAAAATGGCCACTACAGGGATGAATTTGGTTCTAGTACCAAAATAACAAAAAAGATGCTAAAACATTGGACACAGTTATGCACAAGGATTGGACGAATAACCTGACATGCTGGAAAGATACTGTATTATACATTTTGGAAGACAATCGACTTGGTTTATCAAAGAGAGAACCAACAGATGATATTTCACAGCTGACTACCAGATACATGAGGGAATAACCTCTGGCAGAAGACTAAATCTGATGTCAGAATTAGAGGAAGAATCAAGCCTAAACTCAAAAAGCAGACCACTACAGCTGCTTGCACCTTAATGGAAGGACAGTGAACCTCCCAAACAACTCAGGGTGAAAGCTTCAAGTCAAACCTAGAAGCATTTTCTCATGAAAATGTTTTCTCATGAAAATTTTTTCTCATGAAAAACATTTTCTCAGACCAGCCTTCACTGGTCTATGCAAAACTGAATTCAAAATATCAAATCATGAATCTCAACCTTTCTCTCCCTTCAGTTGCGTTTCCATACAGCTAGCCTTATTTTAAGTTAAGTGCAAAGCTGATGAATCTCTGCCAAGACAGTTCCTCAGAATCTTAACATTATATCTGGTTTTGACTGAACTACCAGCACTGGACATCCAAAAGTTTTAATCTGTACTGCCAAGCAAGGCAGTGTAAACCAAAACAAAGAGAACCGCTGATTTTGAGGACAAAACAAATCCCCTTTCTTCATAGGTGACACTCTACTATCCCTAACACACTCATGAGCTTTTCTTCTCTGCTCTACACTTGATCTCAAACTACTGATGATAATAAATAAATAAATAGTTAAAAAAATCTAACCTAAACCTTTCATCTAAAATCTAATACATAAAGAAGGAAAAAAATGTCCAAGGATCTCTATGACTGTGCAAACCTGCTAAGATGACTCCAAGAGTGACCTTATAAAATCAACAGAAGACCACACTAAAGTAGTGACGATGGATAATGGGTGCCAAGATAAAAACCTCCTATAGTGCAAGACTTTTCAAAGAGCATCAGTTTTTCCTTTGTTTTGGAGTTGGTTTTTTTAAGGCCACCAATTATGTGACTTTGTTTTCCATTGAAGGCTGGTCTCAAGCTCCAGACACTAAATAGGTGAAGTGCTATGCCACATATCAAAGAAAGAGATATTCATTTCCTTTTTTTTTTTATATGTGGTAATGGTGAAATAAGGAAGAAAAATTAGAATTAATCAAATTCTTGCAGAATTATTCATACAGCCTATCTGGTCTTGGAAACACATTGTTCTGTGAAGCCCAGAAGAGAAGCAACAGTGCATAATGAAATGTACAGTTATTTCTCTTGCAAAGGTGAGGGAGAATGAAAATTCACTGCAAAGGGGAGGGAAGAAAAGAATGACACCAGAAAAGGGATGACTCTGATAAAAGGATATCGTGTAAAAAACTTAGTAAACAAAAATAAAATTTGCCAAACAGAAACCAAAAGAAAAATGCTTAGTAAATAAAATCACACCAAAATTACTGATTCTAGTATAACATTTAGCCAATCTCACTTCAGAAAGCAGACAAAAAGTTTTTGAGCATTAAAGAGAAGATAACATCATTATGTTACCCACCTTGTGAAATAAAGGAAATGAATGAGCCTATGAGAGGATAAAGAAAGCACAGCAAGATTGTAATGACAACCAATTTCAACTTCTAAACTAGTAGGAAATCTTAGATTTAGTGATAAAGTGCAGGAAAAAAAATTAAAGATACTCTCAGGAGGAGTTCTACATCTTTGGAGACATATTTCACTCACAATTCACATCCCAAAGACCCACCTCTCCAGCACAGAAAATCTGGGCATGTCCTTCTACTGCTGATGCAATTTTTCTCAGGAGGAACAGCACTGGTACAAGCAAAACTCTGTGAGCATGCTATGTTGAAAAAGTAGGGTCTGGAATCCCTCCCCAGAATACAGACATAACCCAGCAAGTGATTGTCACATCTCAGATTCCAGAAGAGAGACTTGACAAAGTCATTCTCCACACCCACAGGTTTCCCAGGCCAGGACAGTAAGTAGAGATAAGCTGCAGAAAAGCAGCTGTTACTAGCAGTGCAGTTCTGGTGAGAAACATCTGCACCCCATTTGGCATAATATTCTTTTCATTCTGTCAAACATTCATTTTTTGACAAGTTCACTGACCAAATGTTAGGAGGGAATGAATGAACTTCTTTGGAATGTAAAGCTGTGCCCTAATCTAATCTTAGCATGGGTATGCAGATGTTCAAGGTTTCTTTCACTCAGTAGGCTGTTCAGTTACAAATTCTGGAATGTCAAAATCTCCCTTTTTGCAGGCCCACAGCTAACTGCATCTAAGGAATGAGGGGTGGTATGCTTTTCTGCATTGACACAGCATTATTTAACACTTTCGACCCCTTGTCTTTGCAGATTTTGGCACATTGAGAGTGTTTACTGTAGTCTAAAATCGAGTATCACTTCTGCATATGTTGACACTTTCATATGCAGTTCAAAGAGAGCATCACTAGAAAAACTACAAGAAAGGTCTTTAGTCCAGTAAAAATAATCTTTTAAAAATCAGCAAGTAAATCGTGTCCTGTTACAATAAATCATCACCAGCTGTAAGTAAACAGTAATTGTTATTTTAATGCTGAAGCAGGCAAACAAAATCGCTGGCAGAGACCAGAAATACCAGACTTCACAACTTCCATGTGATGCAGACCTAGCTTTCCGTGTATTTAATTGGGTCAGCTTCTCATTCCCTTGCTGTTATTCATTTGCTTTCATGCCTGACCACTATATTATCAGCAGACAATGCTGACCTACTTCAAGCTCTGAAAAGATCACTGATGAGAAGTTTCTGGGTTTACTGTTAACTATTCCACAAAAGGCCCCCCTTTCCCTCTATTTCCAGCTCGCCTGTGTCCTGAACTAGTGAATGAAGATTCAGCACTTTTTTATTTTGTTTTGTTTCCAGACAAAAGAGCTGAATCTACCAATCACAGAAAATTATTTGTCGTTAGTTTTCCACTTATAATAATAACCCTAAGGTTATTATATGTCTCTGCAATGCTATGAGGAAAAATAACAAAATAAAGACTACTTTTAAAAGATGCCTCTTCTGTGTTTTGTTGTTTCAGTGCAAGTAGTGGGAAGTTTCTGAGGCAGCAGAGCCAGAAGAGCTCAGCAGGCTGCCCTAGCTGCCATTCCCTGTGTGGAATCAATACGTTTCTTTCAGTACTTTCCTTTTACATTCTGCTGGCAACCTCTTGGCACATGAGGCAAGGCAGTTGCACAGTTACCAGCGAGAGCATTATCTTAAGACAAAAGACTTGCACAAGTGCAACAAAGGCCTTGCAGAACTTCTGCTGGAGGTGATAAGCTAGAAGACCGGAAAAAAACAGCCTGATCTCAGACTCCTTTCATGACTTGGCAACTACAGAAAATGATCTTTTCTGCCATAAGCAAGGAAAACGTGTGAAAGTAGCACGAGACAAGGGAACATCCCTTGGTCATCCTGTGGATCATCAATTTTATAAGTACTTTTGCAAAGGTCTCTGGCCCTCTGATAATGGATTCAGCACCAGGCAAAATTCAACAAAGTGAGCTGTGTAAACTTTCTTCTCCTCAATGATTTCCACCTAGAATATTTAATGTCTAAGAGAAAATGACAGGAGGGAAAGTTTCTCCCTTAGAAAGAAACAGCTCCTTACCATAGAACAAAAAAGCTCTCGTCAGCTGACTGTGCTGGTAGGTCTTGTTAACAGTAAAGAAACAAACATCCTCACCACACTGCCCCAGTCTCCCTGTCTCTCCAGTCAGAGGAGACCACCAGAGCAGGATGGGGTAGTGATCTGTATCAGGCTCCATCCTGAAGTTGCTGTAAAGTTCCTTCTTCTTAAGCTGGGAAGCATGTCTCTCATCAGGCTTCAGGGGGCCACTGTGTAAGACTGCTGCTGCCTTACTCTCTGAATTGCCCAGTTCAGTGATAACCTTCAGGGGAAAAAAACAAACGTATCACAGTGCATCACTGCTGTTAGCCAGAACATTCGCCTGACACATTCGAGTTTATGTATCAAGTAGTGAGTAAGCCTCTGTAAAATTTCTATCAGCTGAAGAAGTGAATGCACTTCACTGAAGCACTGTCCAGGTGATTTACTTCAGAACAGAGAGAGCTTCAAGAGCTCCCCTTCAAGGTAAGGAAGGGGAAGTAAATAAATTTATGTACTGAGATATGGCC
This sequence comes from Centrocercus urophasianus, assembly GCF_019232065.1. Taxonomy (NCBI): domain Eukaryota; kingdom Metazoa; phylum Chordata; class Aves; order Galliformes; family Phasianidae; genus Centrocercus; species Centrocercus urophasianus. The sequence goes on along the minus strand of NW_024884767.1, from coordinate 8,583,637 downwards.
ATGTCACACACGATTGAACAACATGAATTCTGCTTTTTTTCTCAAAATAAGCCATACAGTAGCTAAGTTTCTTCTAGAAATCATCTGCAAAATTAGGTCTTCATGTGCTCATGCTTCTTTATTTTTAAACCAGTGACTGAATATATCAGATGCAGATGAGTCTTAAAGAAAACTTAACTACAGTTTCATGGCCAGGAAGAAGAAAAAAATTCTGTAGGCAGAGATGTAAAACACTTTCCGGTAAACCATCATTTATAGATCAAAAAACCTATGAGGAGCTTTAAAAACAGTCCACTCACAGGAGAAGCCTCCGACAGTGTCTGCCATCAGCCATGGGAGAGAAGTATCAGGCTTCAGCAGTTCTGGTATTTGTGAAAACACCACTCTTTTCTACAGGTAGTACCCACGGAACAAGTGTCCTGAGGTGATCCCACAGGGTACACAGAAGCTGCTGTTAGTCTCTGCAAGGCAGTGACCTTCCTGCTACCATATGGATGGCTTTTTGCATGTGCATCTTCACGGGCAGTGCTTAATGCCACCCCAGGAACAGCTGCAAGAATGATGGAACTCAGACCCACCAGACAGCTTTGGCTCACAGCACTTCCACTTTTTGGATGGCTCTGAAGGAGGATATTGGGAGGAAGGAGAGTATTGTTTATATTAAGTTGTTTGAAAACATTTGTCTTCCCCGATAGTGTTACTGCATGCATTCATTTTACTGTTTGTTGTCATTCACTCTTACTGTCTAGTAAAATACACTGATTGTAACTGGACTAAATAGACTCTGTGCAACACAGGATGCTGAGACAACACACACAGTCAACTGTGCACAGTGCAGCTGCACAGAGAACACAGAAAACACTCCCACATTGGCAAGTAGACAGGATGCTGGCTGGGGATAAGGCTTATTTGTCTAGGAATTTGGTAAGATGTAAGTGCAGTAATACAACTCAAATAATCCTGTAAGTACGTACACATCACTGCTTCATGTGCACTTCCTTGTTAGACGCCATTGTGTCAGAATGCCCCTCTGCTGCCATCTGTTGCACGGCAGCAAAATGTAATGGGATATTGGTGGGAACGTTCAGTCCCTGCTGCTGTACCACCAACATCTGCCACTGACATCATGGGACAACATCATAAAATAGGAGGCATTTGCAAGAGCAGCCCTTGCAATATGCCTCCTCATTCATTTTTTTATTGACCATCTACTGAATTCCCAGTGTTAAGAATGGCCAGTGCTAAGTCAGGCCTGCTGGCCTGCTTACTGATTGCTCAGATCACTGGTTACAGAGCTCACAAAATCCTGGTCAGCCTGCCATATCAGCCTGAGATAGGTCCAGCTATATCCCTCTGTCTCACCAATTAAACACACTGCTTGAGAAGACTGAGAAGGCAGTGCTGGACAGAGGCAATGCACCATGGTGATGCGTGGTACAACACTTCTGAGGAGCTCCAAGAGCCAAAGAGTTCCCTACGTAATGTCAATTCTGGGGCCAGCTGGCATCACCAGGTCAATCCTGCTGATAGAGTGTCTTCAAACATTCCTCTCTCACAACACTTTTGTTGCTTTTAATGATCCCTCGCATCTTCCAGAACTGTGTCACATTTTGAATATGCCCACATATATACTCCCCCCTGCCCTTGCCCCTATACCTGGAGCATCACCACAAGGAAAAAGAAAGCTGCAAAACAGATGCAAGATGCCCACAGCCTCTTCCTCCTCATCCTGACCATGTTGCACTGTCGGGCCCACAGGATGCCAAGGGCAGTCAGAGTGAGGTGTTAGCAGGACCAGTGTGTCTGAAGCCTTCAGCCTTTGCTGCACTGATGTCCCATGCCATCTTTATTCTGCTTCACAGGAGCTACTGGTGAAAAAGAGTACAGCATCAATCATGAGTGCTCCTCGAGTTTGGTGACCAACCTGCTGTCTACCTGCAGCTTTCTGCAGGAATCCAAACACTGTTCTGAGCCTGGTTAACCCTTAGTTAAATCAGAAAACAGTCTGCACAAACAGCACTCACACACTGCACTCTGCCTCTGCTCAGACTGGACTTGGCCTCCTCTCAGAGCAGCCTCACATGTTCCCTCACCATGCAGGCAGCACAGAGAGCCGCTGTTGGTTCTACCCTCTGTGAACATGCTTTACTGAGCTTCAGGTGGCAAACTGTGCTGTTTTTCAACAGGCGAGCCACATAAGATCTCCCACCCCTTGACAAGCCTAGGAAATTCTGCTGGAAGAGGCATACAACTTCTGGCTTTGCAACTCACTATAACATTCTTCTGGGTCTTCTGTATCCCAGCATATCACACCAAGTGCACAGAGAAAATAACTACACAGCATGTAAACTATCTCCAAATCCAGACACGTCAATGTATAACAAATTCCCCTTCCCCCGCAATCTACATCTGTGCTAGGTTGCCTATCCTCAAATGACTCTTCCCCTTCAGTGACACTCTTCATTCATTTTTCACAGATCATTTCGCCATATGTTGGATGTTACTGAGCGAAATTCCTTGCTCCTGACAACTGGAAGAAGTACAAATTCCAATTACAGATTAAAACAAAACAAAACAAAACATAAAAAAACCCACAGGAGAAAGTCAAGACTTTTCTCTCAAAGTATAGGATTCTATTTTGAAATTTGGATATTCTGAATACTCAGAAAGCAGAACAACAATCTATTTTAAAAAAGTAAACTGTTATACTTCTCTTTCAGTGATGTGCATTCTGGAATTTAGCCCTGGCATTTCTTCTGAAGAAGACATATGTGACTGCGTTCCCTCCACATGTGTGTGCCTACCAGCTTCCCCTGCATGCCAACCCCACTGTCAAAACTCCAGAATAGAGATAGGTCCCACAGCTCCTCACCGCCTCCCACCCCTGTGAGGCTGGCATGTAGAAACAGAAGCTGGTCCTGATTCTGCTTCCACTGTAACAGGAGTTTGTCTCTTCCCATCAACCTACAGAGGAGCGTTTTCTGTAAAGCCTCATGTGAATACATGCTGGGGAACTTCAGCTCTGCATGGGACCACTGCTTTCAAAGGTTCTGTGAGGGCACTAAAGAGCACCACTGTCAGGTCAGTGCTTTTGAAATCAGGTGGGATTTTCTGGGCCCTGTTCTTTCGGTGCTTCCTGTGCTACTGCCTAATTGAGGCAAAAGGAGGGAGGGGAAGGAGCTGCACTCCAGCCGCAGTGGTGGTGGTGAAGATCTGCTCGGCCACGCACCTGGAGCACTCCAGCGTCAACAGCAGCGTTCACCTCCCCCTCCGCACTGGAACAGGGCTCTGACGATTTACCGAGAGCCCACGTCTCCCCGCGCCCAGTTACAAATGTAGGGATCTTCTTGATTCTAGGAAGGGGAAATACTGATAGCCCAGATTAAGGCAGAGGGGGCTTGGTTCTTGTACCTGCTCACGCCCTGCCCCGGCCGCAGTGGCACAGACCTCGCAGAACTCCCGCACCTCGAACCATCCCGATGACTTCAGGGCAGCGCTGGAAACCTCGTCACACCTCCCGACGTCCTGTGCAGAAGGGCAGCCCCCGGCACGCCCTCCCGAACTTTCCACCGCACCCTCTCAACCTTCCCACCGCGCCTCCTGCCGCCCCTCCTGACAGCCCCTGGGCTCGACACCGCAGCGCTCCCTCCCCTCCCGTTCCGTCCCGTCGCGTCCCGCATCACCCGCGTCGCGTCCCGCTGCAGCCCCGGCCTCCCCGCGCCCTCGGCTCCAGCATCCTCCGCCCGGACGGCCCACAGTTGTACTCACCCGCCTGGTACCCCCGTCGCTGTGCTGTTGGGTTGGGGGCTGTTTTGTTGCGGATCTTTGCTGGAGTTTGCTTTGGTTTGCGAGGTTGTTTCTTTTTTAAAAAAATTTACTTTCAGTTTGAGCCTCTGCTCGGGGCGCGCTGGGAAGCGGAGGCGGTTGCTGGAGAGCGCTGCGCGGGGCCCGCGGAGGGCGGTGCGGATCCGTGCCTTCCCCGCCCTCCGCCTTCCTTCTCCCCATCAGTGAGCACCTCCTCCCCGCCCCCCAGAAGGAATTTGGCTTTTCTCGGAGTCCCGTAGGCTCCAAAAGGACCCTGCGCGCCTCTGCTCCGCGCCCGTCCTGTGCGCTCCTCACACCGTCCTGTGCTGCAGACATACCCCTCCGCGATGGAAAAAGGAAGGAAAATCTGCTCCTGCTGGTTTCCATAGCTGCTTCCAAGCACACCTGCGCTTTTTGTGGCTGGGTTCTTCTTTGTTGTTTTGTTTTTTATATATATGTATATAAAACAAATATATACATATATTTGTTTTTACAAGACTGCCGTTATTTTTGCAGAAGCTCTCTTCAAGAGGACTTGGCTCCCACTGCACCAAGCCAGAGTGCTATCGGAAAAACAAACGCATCGTGGAAGTTAGGAAACCTTTAAGTGCCTGCTGGCCAGACCAGTCACACAGAGAGAGAACAGCACGGTCTCTGTACCTCGGGGTCAATGCTGAGGCACACTTTCTGAGTTGCACAAACACAGCTGCACCTGTGACAAGCTTGTGCTGCCATCCATCCAGGGCATCCCTCATGCTGTGCATGGCCACCAGCACCCAACCGGCTGCTTGCCTGCTGCCTACCTTAATCGAGCCTCTCTCTCTATTTAAGTTTTTGGCATTTGATATTTAAAGTAAGAGGTACCTGCTCAAAAACGCTGGTTGTCTAGGCTCAGGACAGAGCCCATGTGTATGTATCCTATGCATACCTGCAACCATACATGTGTGTATAATGTGGATCTACCTGACCTGTTTGTTGTCATACGCAAACATATTTGATGCTTCAAGCACTGAAGGAGAAAGTGTACAAGGATGTGAACACAACAGCGTAAGAGGCTGGCGGTCCTCAGCACAAGATCTGGAGCTGTTGGAGCAGGCCCCGAGGAGGCCATGAAGATGCTGAGATGGCTTTAGCATCTCTCCTATGAAAAATGGCTGATGGAGCTGGCCTGGTTCAGCCTGGAGAAGAGAAGGCTGTGGGGAGACCTCACTGAGGCCTGTCAGTACCTAAAGAGAGCTTATAAGCTGGAAGGAGAGAAACATTCTACATGGTCTGATAGTGATAGGACAAGAAGGAATGGCTTTAAACTAAATGAGGGGAGATTTGTTAGGCATCAGGAAGAATATTTTACTCAGAGGGAGATGAGGTATTGCTGGCATGGGCTGCCCAGAGAAGTTGTGTGTTCCCCATTCCCGGAAGTGCTCAGGGTCAGGTTGGATGGGTCCCTTCACAGCCTCATCTGGTGGGTGGCGGTGCTGCTCATGGCAGGGGGTTGGGACTGGGTGGGCTTTAAGGGCACTGACAACCCAAGCCATTCCATTCTTCTATGATTCATTCACTCCTCCTTTCCCCCGGGAGTAAAATCAGAGGGCCTGATGACATCTGGGCAAGGAGAGGTAGCACAGCCCAGGCATGAAGGGCCAGGGAGCTGCAGGAGGGAGATTACTAGGAGAGCAGAGGGTGGAAAGATCCTAGAGGAGGCAGAGGGAAAGCCTGGCATACCACAATTGAAATGCATGTGGGATATAACTTACTTATGCTAATACCAAGCACACAATACATCTCCTTACTCAATGGAGAAGTTGTGTCTGTCATGTTCCAGAAAGGTTGACGAGGTACCCAGATGACAAACAGCAGCCCACCCAGCTGAGCTGTGCAAGTGATGTTGGCCATGTAGATCTTGCCTCTTTTCCCTTCCCACCCTCATCCCATCACTGAGCTTGAAAGAGCACTTTGGAGCAGGGCCCACTTCTTGCATGCACTGCAGCACACAGTTCTGACTTCCTTTAGGGCTATCAGGCTCCTCCTAAGACAAAAAATAACAGGTCACTGCAATGCCATCAGTCCATAAACTAAACTGAGCTGCTGGGGCTGGATCAGAAGCCTGTTACAGTAAACAGAAGGGTTTGATTTGATCCCACAATAACTTGATCTGATCCATCATTTTAAAACACAGTTATACTGAAGGCTTTCACGCTCCCTCATCTTGCATACTCCTAAATTGCTCTCATTAAGGCACAACTTCTCCGTAATCCATTTCAGCCTCCAGGCAGGAGACTTGTTACTGCCTTCAGTTACTGCCCATCCTATCCTTAGAAGTGGTGCACAAACTCCAGCAGTCCACAACTCAGTCTGAAAGGACAGAAGATGGTCCAGAGGACAGTGAGGTGGTCATCACATGCTGCCAGCCCAGCACCTGAATCAGCAAAATCTCGCACCAGTTTCATCCCCTGGCTGGCAGCTGAGAAATTCACTCTTGGTTCTTGTCCTGACACGCCGCCTCGAGGCAACAAGCACCTCTTGCAAGATCTCTCTTGTAACCTACCTTAAACAAACCGAGAAGGCCAGGCCGGCGTAAACCACGGCAGGGGCAGGGGTAGGGGCAGGGATAGGGGCAGGGGCAGGGGTAG
>NW_024884767.1:8413199-8550328 GCF_019232065.1 Centrocercus urophasianus | reverse complement strand
GCAGCGGCGGAAGGAGGCCCCGGCGGCGGAGGGCGGCGGCCGGGCCGCGCTCTGCAGTGTCATGGGAGGGAGGCGGCCGTGACGGGCCGTCTACCCGCGCGGCCTGCGGCGGGGCCCTCCGGCCGCGGGAGCGGGGCCCGTCTGGGGTGGGGGGGAGGCCGTTCCTCCGCGTCCGAGGGCGGGCGGCCGCGAGGGCCCCTCTGCCCCCGGCGGGGCCCGGCCGCGATGGGCGGGCCTGCGGGGGGCGCGGGGCGGCCTGCCGACGTGTCCGCCGCCAGGGGTAGCGGCGTGTGTTGTGGGAGTGCGGGAGGTCATCGCGTGCCGCGCGCTGCCCGTGTGCCGCCGTGTACGGTTGCGGGCGGGGCGGTGCGAGAGTTGCTGGGAGTCAGTCGCAAAGAGCAGGGCGAGGGAGGGCTGAGCGCTGGGAGGGGGGCTGTGGAAAACGGAGCGTGGTGTCGGAGAAAGTCTCTTGGCTGCTGTTGTTATTTTTGTAGCCTTCCTGTCTGCAGGTAAGGTACTAGGGTAGTACGAAGACGCTCTTTATGCTGCACTTAGTCACCTGAAAGCGTAACTTTCTGCCATATTAGGAACTTATTCCGACCCCCGTCTCCATTTTCTCTGCTACCTCATTTTTCTTTATTTATTCCTAATGTATTTTGGCAGAAACACCGTAGGACGACTTGGTATTGGTGGGTAATGTTGCTGGCATTATGTTGCTAGCTTGTTGTCAGGCCACAGGACACTGTACGTTTTCTATCTCACTATCTCACATGCGTCTTGCTAAACAGGAGCACTTACTCGTGTGAACAAGTGACTGTTTTGCCCACATCCACAAGCTCGTACTTACTTGGATTAGAGAAAACTTTGTGTGAACACCAGATCCTCTTTCCCGTTCTTCCTCCTCCTCCCCAGCTCCCTCTCTTCTGTGTGCAATACGTCTTTTCCCAAGAGGGTAGAGGTGAGGGTGCTGGATCTGTGTGCGGCTGAAAATTCAGCTGGTAAAAAATAAGTGAAATGAGGATTGGTTACAAAGTTTTTTAGTGAGCTTATGTGATAATGTCTTCCATAAGTCTGTCTATGGTGCTTGCATCCATGATACTCTCTTTGAAGTACAGTAAATAGTAGGATACAGGCTTTTCTAGATTGAACAGGTAAAAATTATCAAAGTGATGTCCTGTTGTTTGCAAGTGTTTTTCAGAGATAAGTGTGTGGAATGCGTTGTTTGTTTGTTTTTTAAAGAAAAAGGTTGTGGTATTTGCTGAAAAGATGCTTTCGTCCTGAGCAGCCTTTCTGTACAAGTAGAGAAAATCTAAAAGGTTTTTTACGGGTGAATTTCTGGTGAAGTCTGTACTGTACATTTGCCTAATGGGTGTCAGTTTCTGGTCGCTACAGCAAGAGTAGTGTTCCTGTGCTTGTATGTTGATGTTTAGATGGGAGTGATTTGTAACTAAACCAGATCTATTGTTTTCTTTCTGAAGGGGATTCTTCAGTGTTTCTTCTTTTTGGAAAACTGAAATAGTTTCTCACTGGTTCTCTGTTTATTTCGTGTATTTTGTTTCTGTTGACTTCTGTTGTAGGGCTGGGATAGCTTCTGTTAATACTGGAAGCATGCTTTTCCAACTTCTAGGAAAAGAGGCTTAGAGACTTGATTCCATTAGAGATACAGAAGCCCCTGAAGTGAAATATTTGCACAAAAGTAATTCTTGCGTCAGGTCTATATAATGCCATTGCTAACTGAAAGTTTTGATCCAGTGTAACTTAGTAGAGAGAAGCTGACTTTGGATAGCAAGTTTTTATTTCAGTAACTCACACTTTTTTCTGTGTTCTGCCCTAAGAGGGCCCCATTCTGAAAGTTACAAACTCGATTTATTGGTTGTGCCTGACATAATTTAGAACACTATACCAGTTGTCTGATAAGAGTGGATGTTTCCAGAAGGGTAAATGCTGGAGAAGTTGCTCTTCCAGAATCTTAAGTACTCTTAAATAGGTACTCTTAAATAGGCCACAAAGCATCTGATGAACATCTATGCTTACATGCCACTAGAGTTTCTTGCCTGTTTTTGTTGATGTAATCATCTATGTTTGTTTTAAATCAAATTTGTTATCTTTCAGAAAAAAAAATCTCACCATTCCCCTTTCCTCTGTGCTTCCTTCTCACCAGTGAGCTCTGAGTTCACGTTTTTCCCCACTTGATGAAAATAGATATAAATTTAACTTCAGTTATTGTTCTTCTTTCTTTTAAGTGTTCTTTTGGTGTTTCAGAGGCTTTCTGGTACTGCTGGCAAGTGTAATCATCAGTGTTTATCCTCCTTTTGCTATAGCTGCTCATTTCCAATTTTTTAAAACTGTTCTGTAACGCGTGTTAAGGAACTAGCTATTCCTTGCCTTTGGTTTTGTAGAATGCAACACGAGGTCACTCCCAGGTCTTGGATTTCATGTCATTGCCTTTTCAGGAGTGATTCATTGTGTTTCTGGGTTAGCCCCTCTGTTTAGGAGAGTGTGGTGGTGTAATCTTTAGCTACACTACCAAGCAACAGACAGGTGAATTCTTATATTCTGAAACACACAGCAGAAAATACCTTGCTTGTTGTAAATCTACTTTCTGTATACATACATGAGTAATGGCTCTTTTGTACAGCGGTGTGCAGCACCCGGAACAGGAAAAAGGAGAGAACTGTAACTTCAATTGATATCATTAGAAGACTTTTGCACTCTTTTTTTGGTGAAACAAGATTGCTGTAGCATTACTGGCCATTCTGTTTTCCTGTCCCAGTGGTGCCAAAAGGAGTCTCTGAACCATGTGATTCTCTATTGCATGCCCTCTGCCTCTTCTCCCTGCCCCTCTTCCATCATGTTTCTTATTTGCATTTGGAAATGTTTTCTTTAAGTTTCATAAAGCTAGCAAGAGTGGAAGTCATGTATTTGTGTTGTTTGATTTTTATGATGGTGCCCATTCATCAGCATTTCTTATGAACCAGAAGAGCTCTGCAGTTAATCCCAGTTCCACATGAAGCATGGCCTGGATGTTAATAACATATAAAGGGAGAGCAGTGACTGTCAGGCCCAGTGGAGTTCTGGAATTGCCTGCTGGCTTCAAACTCCTCCCAAAAGGGAGTGGAACTTCAGTGCCGTCAGTTTTTTTTCTGTGTGTGTACGAATGTCTTTGAGTCAAGTACCTTATTTGTGTTGGAAAGTTAATACATCTTTAGAAATGCACAAAATTACATGAGCCAACCATTTGAAATATAGTTAATACCAAGGTAGTGTTAACTCCAGTTTTGTAGCAGTACTTGTTGAAAGAGTCTGGGCCAATGATGTTTTCTGTGTGGTCACATACAGAACATTAGTAAAACTTTATCCATAATAAAGTCTTGGAAAACATTGCGAACCGATGTCTGACCCTCCAAATGATGCAATAACTGTATCGTACTTGAACTGCAGGATACCACAAATTTCTGTAGAGGCAAACAACACCCAGCAGCTGATAGAAATCTTCTAATATTTCATGTAGCGTCAATTATGTAAGTGCCACCAAATGCAAAGTTAATGTGCTTTTGTATGCAAAACCCTTAATTCAGGTAATGGAACTACACATCTTTCTTACAAAATAATCAAAACAATCCAGTCAATGAAGCGCTGCATTTGTTAATTAAGAAATGCTTGTGTGATTCTCTTACAATTAGTGCCTTCTAATGCCTTTTAATACTATGGTTTCATCTCCAAACATGGAGTTTTTCTGTTCTGGAACACAGAGTAACAACAAATTCTTTCATCTATTGCTGTTATTTAGATCTGTTTTGTAGGAAATAAATCAAGATTGAGTTGACGGTTTTGCATGTACCGTGAAACAGTGTGTTTTGTAAATTTGCTCTAAGATGTTACTCCGAGAAAGTGTTTTCTAACTGCATAAATCAAAGTTTTCATAGTGTTAGTTGTACTCCATATGCACTAACGTGTTACCATAATTAAAAGTATAGTGCAGTACCTGAAAATCCACATAATGCGATAATTTATCTAGTGGGAGTATGTTTGGAGCACAATATAAGTTAATGTTAAATGGAAACAGCTGCAAATGTGATGCAAAGTAATGTTACACAGTAATTTGCTTTATTATTAAGCTATTTCTTGTATTCAGCAAAAAGCTGAATCAGCATTTAATAATAAAAAAAGCTGGGGATGTTAGTGGTATTTTAGCCAGCATGATACTACTTCAGTTTTGAGGCAGCTATGTTTTCATTTAAAAAAAAAAAAGTTTCTGTCTATTGGTTTATGAAGAGTATTGCATGTGAAGCAGTATGCTGGTGTCCCTGCAGTGTGTGAACAAGGTCCTCTGAAAATAGGTGGCAAGACAGACCACTTCTCTCAGACTTATCTTATGCAATAAAAACTGGTGTAGAGCTGTGATAGTTCTACCATCACTAGGTGGATTTGTGGGGAGAAGACAGTGGCTGAATAACTCCATTTGGGCTGATGGTGACTGGGAGGGATTCAGAGAAGGTTTAGAGAGCTGTGCAAGTTGCATGAATGGGGCTGGACAAACAGAATTCATGCATCTTAAATAAAAAGAAAGTTTTTCAAGTGCTTTGCCTGTTTACACTCCTAATACTAAACAACTTTGAGGGTGAGTTGTGTCACTGCTCTCAGTTGTGCAGGTCTTACTTCAGTTACAGTTAAAAACTTCAGAAACTGAGCAATGACTAATACAAAAAAAGGTTAACACATTCACAAAGCAGCTGGACACAGCAACACCTCTGAGGAACTGTGCTCAGTTGAGCCCTCAGGAGTTGGGATGTGTCAGAATTCAGCTGCACAGACAGAACTAACTTCACCTTTGAGCACCTGTGAGGCATAGTGATGTGTTAGAGCCACGTGTTACCCCCACTTGCTACCCCACCCTCCTCTGGGGTGTGCAGGAGACTGCTATATGTTAGAGCATAGCTCTGGATCTGTGGAGAGAGAGCAGGTAGAGGCACTGCAGGAAGAGAGAATGGTTGAGTTCTGTGGGAACTGGAGCAACCCAACTTCCTTTCTCTCTGCACAGTCCATGTGGAAGGCGTGGCAGATCACTTAGGAGACAGTTCATAGGTGGCTGTTAGCTCCTGGTCTTAATTTCGTGAAGGCCTGATCCAAGCTTTGGGCATTTGGACTTTTGCAGCTGCAACTGTAAGAACTTCAGTGATATGCTTTGGAAATGCACCTGTCTATAGAAAATCAAATGCTCTGAAAAATGGATCCTTTGATATTTCAAATTGGGCAGCTGGATTTAGTAGACTTGCTATTTCAATCCTTGTGTTTTGGTTTCCATCAGTTTCAGGGGAAGAATTGTACCACTTTGAAGTACTGTAAAAGTTAATCCAGTATTTATGCCACACTGAAGTCTTTCTGCTTTTTTCTTGAAAGCACTTTCTATCAGAAAAACTGTTGTTAATGCAAGTTTTTTAAAAGTGTGTGATTAATAAAGACTCAGGCAGACCAGTGATTATAACATTTAATGATTATAGCAGTTAGTTGTTTCTTTGCTGAATGGTGCTCTGAGCAAATAGTTGTGTAAGACTACATTTCCTACAGATTCAGATCTTTGGTTGATCTGTATTTTAATATCAACAATGTTTTAAGTTTTCAGTTTTTGTTCTTGGAAGATTTAGCATAATGGAGGAGACATTTACAAGCTTGATTGGAGGCAGGAATGTCACTCGCCTGTATGGAACCGGCATTTCATGTCGCTGTTTGCAGCTTGTGCATGCCAATCTCAGATTGATACTCAAAGCTCAGGGTGATGTTAGCAACATGGAACATACATGCAATTTCTAACCATGCAGAAATTTCACCTCATATAACTCCTTTCTTTGTGAGTCCGTAATCTCAGTTTTCTAATGAGATAAGATAATACTCCATTAATTCAAAAGGGTGGTGAAAACTGAAGAGTTTGTATATACATACAGTTGGTATGTGTTGTAAAACAAACAGAAGAATTTTATTTCAGTGTAGGTTGAATCTGCCAAGTATTCAGATCAAACAGTTAAAACTTTGGATTTGACATTAAGCATCATGCTAGAGGTCTCTTGACTGTTTCAGGTTTGAATGTGGCAGCAGAGTATCTCAAGCCTCATGATCTCTTTGGTTCCTATACCTTTCCCATAACATCACCCGAACATCTAGTTTGAACTTACTCCTATTGTCATTCTGTATTTATTATTCTTGTGGTTACCTGTACCTTCATCTTTGCGTAGCGTTGTTATAATAACTTCTATGCAATGAAGTAGGACTGTTTTGAATTCAGTACAAAACATGGGCAAGTTCCGTAGCTTTACTGGTGAACAGTATGTATAAAACAAGGCTTCAATTTTGAGCTGTTTAAAAACTTTTATTTACGTTACTGACACTTGTTAAGCTGATGAGTAAGGTCTGTCCTGAGTTAAAATTGCAGGGCATCATCATCAAAATGCCTTTATCTTTAATATGCCTTTCTATCTTTGTGTAACTTCTCTTAATCCGTAGGTCTCAGAACTGTAATTCAGAGGTGCTTGCAGGTGCTTGCATTATTTCTGCCACTGGAAGTCATTCTTACTTGGAATTCAATTTTTAAGTATGCATATAACCCACAGGAGCCTCCAAAGTGTTTGGCAAAACATATATGTGTATGAATGTTTCCAGACTTGTTCAAGATGTAGTGTGGATATTAGAGGGAGGCTGGATTTGTTTCGTGAAACTTGTATTTTTTTGGTCTTAAAATGTGATTTTTATTACATTTAGCGTATAATTTACCTAAACACTGGAATTCTTGTTTTTACTACCTATTTCTTACCCTGCAGTGAAATTCATGAATATGTTTTGTGTTTTTTTTTTTTTTAATCCTGATTGCTTTATTGGGAACTTCTAGGAGACTTTATCTTAATTTTGTATCCACTTGTAATTGGAGACCTGGGAGAATCTCTTTAAGCTTTATTACAATCAAACAGGAAATCTGGACGTGGGAAACTATTTTCTCCCTTTTGCAGCAGAGTATGAGGTAGAGAGTTCATCATTCTCAAAGGCATCTCTACTCAAACTACGAGTAGTGGTGGTGTTGCCCGTTTCTGTGAGATTTATTGGTGCAAGTCTGTTACAGATTTTTTAACTCATGAGGACATTTCAATGGTATACATTGTTTTCATTTATTACTACATGCACGCTGGTAGTCTGGATTTGTTTTCAATTTAATTTTTCAAACAATTTCACATTTTTCACGAAAATACTTCTCCACTTTTGATTTGGGTCATTCCATTATCATAATGACAAAACAGCTAAAGAAAGACTTGTTTTTTAAATAATGAATTTATAATCAATTTCTTTTAAACATCCTGCAAGATATGAAGGAAACAACAAACTGAGTTTAAAAAATTAAAAATAAAAGTCTGGATCATAACTTTTTTTTTTTTTTTTTTTTAACCTCAGGTCAGATTTGGTCATCCCCCATCACTTCTGCTATGTCCTGGTGCCAGATTCTTTTTGGGAGGCAATGTTTCTTGTCTTGACTGACAAGAGGTGCTGTCTCTGGTAGGATAAATTCTCTTCTTTATTTTCCTTCTTTTTTGTCTTTGAACTCTATCCCTCAATTTCATTTTTCTTTGTTGGTGTTCTTTCTTCCATTTGCTGTTCTGTCCCTCTCCTACTTCTCTTCATAGAGAGGGGGTATTTTGTCAGAAAGATCTGGGAAACTGTGCAGGCCCATGTTGGAGTCAGATGTGGCTGAAGCTTAATGCCTGCCTCTGGAAGCCTCTTTGAAAAGCAGAGCTTTAGTATTTCTTGTTAACACAACTGACCCTAGCCTAAGGAAATAAGCATTGCCAAAAATATTTTTAGACAGCAGGTTCTTCAACCTGTTGTAGAAACAAATTTGTGTTTAGGTTTTCAGCTGAAACAAATTGGTTTCAGAAGTGAAAATTCTGTGCAGTTACCTGGATAACACCGAACCATTCTTAAACTGCTTGTTGGGGAGGGTTATTATATAGAACTTTTAAAAACAGTTGCAAGTATGGGTGATATAAAAAGCCTGATTTCTTTTAGCTTATTGATAATAAAACAGCTAGTACTGTTGGATAAAGGATATTACTGTTGGCCAGTTTTCTTAGACTGTGTTTACCCTAGGAAATTGAAAGGGTAAGGTAAAATCCTTATGTATAAACAGTCAAGGAATTTGCATGAAGTAATTAGACAGATGGGAGAAAGCTGTTTAAGAGCATCAATATTAATATTGCAATTCTAAACCAACTTCTAAACAAATTCTGTACCTCCTCATACCAACTGAGTTATTCTCCAGATGCTTGATAGTGTGGCAGGAATGTGATGGCAGCTCCTGGCAGCAAACATCTGAGCACATGCCTGCAGTGGCATTAGAATTATTTGGAGACATCCTGGAGATGGCAGTGCTGTGAACTGCTGAAGCTGTGGTATTCTCTGGGTACCTGCTTTGAATGTCCTCACCGAAGCAGCAGTAGATCCTGTTAGTATGTAATCATGAAAGGATTTGTGTGATTGCCTTTAACTTGTCTTTGCTTCTGGATAAATAATTATAGCAAGAGAGGTTTATTGTTTCTGTATTTTTTTTGGCATAAAAAAACACACTAGTACATGTATGTATTAGCTGCGTGCTTAGTTTTCACCTGGAGTAAGTTTGAAACTGCTGGAAATCTTACTACATAAACATTCGATGGTTGGGCCTGCTTTTATAGTAGAAGGAAATTAGCTCTGAAGAAATCTGTGGTTTGGATGCAAGAGTTTGTCCGTGCTCAAGGTCCCATCATTTCACTTTCACTTCAACAAAGCACATGTATGACTTATTGCAACAATTTGCATGTGCTTTTAATACAGGCAGTAAAGATGAGGTGTGCTTTACACAAACGGTGTTAAGTATACTCTTGTTATGTGTGCATAAATATGCAAGCTGAGGTTGCCTCTACAAGTGGAAAATTTACACAGTGAGAAGCAGCTTGTGGTTCACTAGTGAAATCGGGTCTGCAAGAAAAGCTTCATGAGGGATAATAATGGTGGAACTTAGCTCGCAACTAGGCAAGCATAGGTTTACCACTGCAGTTTTGCAAAGTTTCTTAGGACTTTGCCTTCTCACCTTCCAAAAATAAGTCCATTATCTTCAGCACCCGAATTATTATTAGTATCATTTTTTCATGTGCTTCAAGTAGTCTTTTTCCATTTAAAGCCAGGTTTAGAGAGAATGAATTGAGGTGCGGAAAGAATTCAGGATGCCCTTTAATGCGGGTGCAGAAGTAAGATACAGATTGCACAGTTGTTGCTGTAATTATAAACTTTCCAATATAGATGAACATAACAAAACTCATGTAATATTAATTCCATACCTGTCCACTGCTGTTGTGTATGCTGCTCAGATGAAACAAAGATGTTAGCAAGTATGTTTGGATCTCTGGCTATGAAGATGGACGACTCTGTTGTTCCACCTGCAAATAGTGGCCAGTTTTTCTTTTGTGTAGACGTGCGCCTGCTGATTATATTAAATACTGTACAGGTTTTAAGAAGGTGCAGTGGAAGCTGTGCAACATGTCTTGATTCAGGAAGATGTCAAATAAGCATTTCAACACTCTTCTACCTTGTCCTTTTGATTTAGAAAACCTAATGTAAAGGTGAAGAGCCCATTTGCTCTTTTGACTGCAGAAAAAAAGAGGTGCCATGACCTGAAAAGTACCTTTCCCCAGATTGTTTTGGCGTAAGGCCTCTGGATTGCCAGGAGATATCTGACAGAATATGAAGTGTTCCTTATTCTGGAAGACTTTTGTGAGGACCTCAGGAAATAGCTTGATTTTGCTGTAGAAGAGTAGCTTTATTAGTGAAGAATGTTTTCAGGATAATTGGCTGTTATTAATCAAACTTAATGGCAGAGGTTGCTACAGGTTATGTTTTTGTGTCCAAGCTGCTGCCTGAAATTTATTTAGAAGCATAAGATCTGCTGGATGCAAACTCTTAATGTCATATTTTTAAAAAATAGTATAAATTGAGGACTACATAAGTTTTGGGGAGACAGAGGAGTTTAGTTTGATGATGCTACTGTCTGCAGTGTATCTGAGCCAGTTAGTACAATTCAGGGCTCTATTAGTGTTTTGTTCTTGGAAGCATTAAGAATTCAAGGAGTGTGACTATGGAGCAAAAGGAGTGGATTGTTGAGAATAATGTGTCAGAATAGACTTGTTTAGCCAAAAATTAAGTACTCTGGGCTGATACTGGTCAAGGTGCAGGACTCCTGACTCTGGCTTTGAGGAATGCTGCGATGTCATCTTTCAGGTGAGCAGATGATGATTACTTCTTGTAAGCAATTGTGTTAAGCATTTTCTTGATCTTCTTCAAAACATATTTTTCTTCTCTTAGTCCTTTTTCATTAATTAATGCTATTGGAAAAACAGACGCTTTTGTAGCTGTATAGTAAGCCACAACATCAAACATCGTTGTTGTGGAAGAAGATCCTGCCTGTGTGCTCCTTCAAGGTACTGAGCATCTGGAGATCTTGGCAGCATATAGCAATTGTAAATGTCCATACTGTCCTTCATTTGAAGGAGGGCCAACTGGGCGTGGCTCATCGGAAGGCCATGGCATGGGCGCTTCATGCAGAGCGTTGAATCAGGGAGTGCTAGCAAGGTGAGTCCTCCCCACTGTCCCCAGTGAGGACACCAGCTCACCAATTGGCTCCCTCCCAAGAGTACAAATCTAACTGTGGTCTCCAGAAGGCCAAAGGCTTTTGCCAGCATACTGTCAATCCAAACAGCCTGCCCAAAAATGTGTCAGTTCAGGTCTCCAGTTGCAGTGAGTACCTGAATCTGTCCCTGCTGGTAAAGGGTGGCAGGGATGCCACCTGTCTGAAGTGTGATCAGGGCAGTGATCTGCTCAGTATGGTGGTAGAACTCGAGGAGGAGGTGGAGAGGTTAAGAAACATCAGGGAATGTGAGCAGGAGGTAAATGTGTGCATCAACTCACTGCCATACCTGCAAGTAAGGCACAGGTGTGATATATACCACACAGTGGTGGACCCTCTGCCCTCTATCATTGGTAGAGGGAGGAGACCTAAGAGATGGGGTGGAATGGAAACAGGTCCCAGCTTCGTATCAAACAAGACAGACAAAACCTGTCCCTACCTACCTCCATGCCCCAAGTGACCCTGCATAATAGGTTTGAGGCTCTGAAACTTGAGGGAGAGGAAAGTGGGGATGCAATGGAAGGTCCACCCAGGAGGTTGTATGGGGTGAAGTGGCTGACTCCATACCTCAAGACTGCTTCTGCTAAGAAGGAAAGAAAAATTATTGTCATAGGTGACTCCCTTCTAAGGAGAACGGAAGGCATCATGTCAGCTAGACTGTACCTTTAGGGAAGAGTGCTGCCTCTCTGGAGCCTGAGTTGGGAACATTACTAGGAGACTCCCTAGTCATGTCCGTCTGTCTGATTGTTACCCCTTACTGATAGTTCAGGCTGGCAGTGGAGAAGTCATTGAGAGAAGCCTGAGGGCACTGGGGCTTTTTGTTGATGGAGAAGGAGTATTTTCCTCTATTCCTTCATTGGCAGCAAGGTATGCAGGGAGGACCAGGAAAACCCACCTGATAAATATGTGGCTGAGAGGCTGGTGCCATCGCAGGAATTTTAGCTTTTTTGACTGTGGGACTGTTTACTTGGTGTGTGATCTGATGGCTGCAGATGGGTCTCACTTGTCTCAGGGGGAAATGGAACCCTAGCAGAGCTGGCAGGGCTTGTTTGAAGCCCCCTCAACTAGGTGTGAAGGGGATGAAATAAGACTTGCTAGAGGTGAACCTGGAGGAACAATGCCAGGATTAGAGTGAGTCAAATGGCTGAGCTGTAGTGCATCGACACCAGTGCGCACAGCACAGTCAACAAACAGGAGGAGCTGGAAGCCATAGTGTGGCAAGCAAACTGTGACTTAGTTGCTGTTGCTGAAGCACAGTAGTATTGCTCCCATGACTGCAGTGTTGCTGTAAGCTCTTCAGAAGGGATAGGAAAGAAGAAGGGGCAGTGCTGTAGCTCTTAATGCCTTGTTTACATCTGTTTTTAACAGTCAGAGCAGTTATCCTCATGGTACTGTACCCCCTTACCTCAGAGTCTGGGATGGGGAGTAGAATAACAATCCCATTCCCACTCCTCTCTGTGATTAAGGCGGAAACAGAGACCTACACTGCTCCACCTGTCACAAGTCTATGGAGCCAGATGGGATCCACCTGAAAGTGCTGAGAGAGCTGGTGGATATGATTGCCAGGCTGCTTTCCACCATCTATCTGTCAGTATTTCTGGTCAACCAGAGAGGTCCCAGAGGGCTGGACGTTTTCAGCAAGTGTGACTCCCGTGACTCCCATCTACATGAAGGGTTGTAAGGAGGGTCAAGGGAACTGCAGGCCGGTCATCCTATCCTTAGTGCTAGGGAAGGTTATGGAGCATCTCAATTGAGATCATCTGGTCTGTGTGGGTCAGCTGGAGTATCAGAGCCAGCCAGTATGAGTTTATGAAAGGCAAATCCTGATTGACCAATTTAATCTCCTTCTGTGTGACCAGAGGACCTGTCTGATGGACAAGGGGAAGGCTGTTGATATAGTCTACCTAGACTTCAGCAAAGCCATTGATGCTGTCTTCCACAGTATTCTCCTGTAGAAGCTGGCAGCCTGTGGCTTGGACAGTTAGATACACTCTTTACTGTGTAATGAACTGGTGGAAAAGGCCCAGAGGGTGGTGATGAGTGAAGTTAAATACAAGTGGCAACAGGTCACGAGTGATGATCTGGATTGGTGGTCTGGATGAGGGGACTGAAAGCACCCTCAGTAAGTTTGCAGGTGTCAACAAACTGAAAGAAGTATTGATCTGCATGGTGGTAGGAAGGCCCTTCAGAGGGATCTGGACAGGCTAGATGGGTTAAAGCCCATGGGATGATGTTTAATAAGTGCTGGATCCTGCAGTTTGGTTGCAACAACACCATGCAGCACTACAGACTTGGGGCAGAGTGGTTAGAAGACTGTTGAGATGGAAAGAGTTTTATGTTGTTGGTCAGTGCTCTGCTCACTGTGAGCCAGCAGTGTGCCAAGGTAGTTAGGAAGGCCAATGGCATCCTGCCTTGTATCAGAAATAGTGCAGCCAGCAGGAACAGGGCAGTGATCGTCCCCCTTTTAGATATAGATTGTCACCTATTCAGCACTGGCGAGGCTGTACCTCAAGTACTGTAATCGGCTTTGGACTTCTCACTACAGGAAAGACATTGAGGCCCTGGAGCATGTCCAGAGAAGGGCAGTGGAGCTGTGAGGGACCTGGAGCACAAGTCTTATGGGGGACAGCTGAGGGAAATGGGGTTCTTCGGTCTGGTGAAGAGGAGGCTCAGACCTTACTGTTTTCTGAAACTCCCTGAAAGGAGTGGCAAGGTGGGGGTTGTAACTAGCAATAGGACTAGAGGGAGTGGCCTCAAATTGTGCCAGGGGAGATAAAGATTGGCTGTTTGGAGGAACTTTTCTGAAAGAGTGGTGATGCTGCGGCACAGTCTGCCCGGGGAGGTGGTGGAGTCACCATTCCTGGAAACCTTCATGAACCGTGTAGATGTGGTACTAAGGAGTACAGTGAGCAACATTGGTGGTCGGTGGACAGTTGGACTTCATCATCTTAGAAGTCTTTTTCAGGATGATTCTGTGACTCTTCCTGTTAATCCAGGAGCTCCAGAGAAGCTACGTGGACTCTAAGGAGTGTCTCAGAAATGAAAAAATACAAAGGAAATATTTTCAATGGGTCTGGTGGCCTATACTCAAGACAAAGCAGACCTTGGGATATAAGAAGACTAAAGAGACTGTGTACAACTAACAGAATTATGAATCCTTGTGCTTTCTTCTTGTAATAATTCTGTTTTCTAACTGTACACAAGAGAAATTATCTATTTGTCTGTACCACTGACTCTAAATTGTTGTGCTTAGTTTTGTTATGTGAACTACAAATAAAGAAAACCCCTATGAGTATATTATGTGGACGGTATTCCATGTAAAGTGTCATAACCTTTATCCAGAAAAGTTAATTTGCAGGTAGGTATGAGGGGCTGAGCTGCTCATCTGGGCAATGCATCAGAATGAGGTAGTTGCCAGCTCTAGCACACACAGAAGATTCTATAAGGAAAGCAGTTAATGGTTACTGTTTCCTGTATGATCCACAGAGAGCTCAGAAAACCTGTTAAAGTAGCAGTAGCTTGAAGTTGCCCTGGGAGCACTGGTGTTCTGTACCATAGATGGCTTGAACAGGCCAGGGGTCTCTTTCTATCCCTGCTCCTCTGTGACACCACCTTGAAAGCTTCCCAGGTAAATGGAGAGTTTTAAGCTCAAACCCAACCTCTTTGCTAAGCCTCTGTGGGCCATGAGGCCATGCTATCTTCATAGTAAAACTAGCTGCATGTTTATGAAAGCTTTTGCATACCACAGTTGAGAACCCAGCACAGTGTGTAGTACAGCAGTCTTAAAAATATTTGTGTTTCAAGAAGGTACTAACTAAACAAGGAACAAGTATGAGGGTGTGCGTTCTTCTCACAAGCGTTTGAGAATGTGAGATAGCAGCTTAGCCAGTGAAAGACTACCTTTCCATGCAGAAATTGAGCAAAGTGCAATAGGAAGTAAAGAACAGAGGTCTAGGTTGATCTGAAAATATTAAAATAAAACTGAAAAATGCAGCATTTATTTGTTACTGTACTAAATTAATGAGATGCAGAAGAAACTATGAGGTAACACAGTGAGAATCTTTGGTATCTCCTCCTTCCCCAGCTTCGTTATATAGGTTTTTTTTTCTGTGAAATCTTTGTTGTAGTGCTCACTTTCCTAATTAATGATTTTAAATTATCTTTAAACAAAGATCTGTCAGAACTGTTTGTACAGCTGATTTTTCCTAATAGACATACTATTCTGTGCATTTTCTGACTTCAGTGTGGCGTCTGTGGTGCCTACAGTAAGGATTAATAAGATCTAGTTATTTTTGATGCTCCTCTTTTCTCAAATTATGAAGTGGGATGTCTGTTTTGATAAAATGCTTTGTCATTATGTTTGTACTCTATTGTAGTTCAGCAAATCTCAATAAATTGTAGTGTTAAGACAGAGTTTCCAAATTTTTACAGCTGTGCAGTAAATAGGTGTTTTCAATGCAATTGTTATACGTTTCTTGCAAAGGAATATGTCAGGAACGTAGTGTAACTGTCAGTTTTAGACTTTAGGCTTCGATATTGTGATGGATGCTTTGTGGGAATGTATTTTTGTAAAATTTTTTGGCATTGTTTAATGCCCTATGTCGTTTTCTGTTGCAAGGCTGGATGACTTATTTTCTCCTATTCAGAGACAGGACATGAGAATGTAAGAAGTTGTTTGTGTTGGTTTTGGTTTCTGAAGGAAGATCATAAAGTTGTGTGACCTGACTCTTGGGGGAAATTGAACCAGAGAAGTTACGAATTTTCTTCAGGAATTTCACATGGAGGATTTGAGAGACGGGGTTTTGGTGGGACAGAACAGTAAATTTTAGGTTTTTTGGGTCTTGATTTTAGTGAACCTTCTAGTGTTCCTAGCAAATAGAGCAGAACAGCTATACTGATGCCACAGTAGCTTTTAAGAGCTTTTGTCCTCTTCTACCTCACTTGAAAACAAGTGCTTCAGATACTGGTCTTAGTGTACTGCTAGTTTCTAGGCAGATAATCCTTGTTAAGGAAGATGGCTTTTTTCTGTTCTGTGAGTAGTTATGAACTATCCGTTCCTATTCTTTTACATTTCTTAATATGTTTGGGATTTTATGACACAATAATAGAGAAGTTGATGAACTTGTATTTGGTATTTGCTGCAGTAAATAGATCTCTTCCTACCTTGTTTGACAGGCACGGTAACTTTTATTATGTTTGTACCAGGCGCTGCTTTTTTTTAACATACTGAATTATGAAGTTTTTCCTGAAAGTCATGTTTTCTTTGAGGAAGGGTTTGAACAGAACTACTGAAAATAGAAAAAAATTTGTTAAAACTTGTTTGAGCTAGTTGCAGAGAAAGCAGTAGTTACTGAAGATTTGGGAGCTGTGATCCATAGATCAGTAACGGCTTTTTAGAGTGTTTTGTGATAGTAATTTAGGAAAATTATTTGACTCCTTATTTTCAGATGCTGTTAGGATCGTTACTAAATCAGCCTGAAAAGGAATTTGGTTTTCTGTGTAGAGAATGGATTGGACTGTAAGGGAAATATTTAGAAGATGATTTCTGTTAACTTTTCATTACTTACGCATGTATATATGCATGTGGTACAACAGGAGAAGAGATAAAGCTAAAAGTACTGTTACTGCTGAAAGGAAGAGAAGGCAAGGTAGGCCTTCATGTGGTTGGCAAGTGGCTGGGTCCTAAATTTAGGGACCGTAGGAGTAATTACCAAAAAAGTGTGTAGCGGAGAAAGGAATGGAACAAATGCAGAACTTGACTGGATTTTGCATGAAATCTTTTCTTGCTTTAGAATACTACATTTCCACAGCACTTTTCTGCTATAGCTTTTCATCGTAAGCAATTGTTGTTTCTGCGGGCTTGTTATCTGTCTGAGAAGCTGTTCTCTACAAAGAGTGGGAGTAGAAGCAGTTGCCAAGGCATTCTGTTTATGTTCATAATAAGAAAAATGCCTGAGAGACCAGGGTAAAGCACTGCGTAAATGGGTATGCTGTAGTTTAATCTCCTGTCCCCATTTTTAAAAGTCATGTTAACATTCTCTTGTGTTCAGAGAAACTGGATAATTTTTGCAAGTTGAGACCTTGTGGTACTATGCAGAGAATTTTTTTATGCCATTGTGGTGTCACTCAAAATGGTGCTGTTGAAAGTAGGCTGTAAGTTTGAAAGTGTTCATCTCTGTAAGGCTAGTTGGGTTGTATAAAGGTTGCTGGCTAATGGGGAGGAATCTGGCTACGTCCTGCCTTGTGTGAGACATTTCTTGCTTCTTTCCCTCCCTCTCCTGTATGCTTTCAGGTTTTGTTTTCTGGACATGAAAAGTCTGTTTATTTCCAGGCTGCTCTGTGCAGGGTTTTACTATAAGTCTCATCTGCTGTGGGTTGTGTTTTTTCACAAGGCGTTACTGGGGGTGTTTTTGAAAACTGCTGTCTTTCACTTCTAGCCCTGTGATTGTCCTGCCAGTGCTGCATACATGTTGCATTGTTGCTTGTGCTAAATCTTGCTTGTTCTCCATGCTGAATGGGAGATAGGGTTGCCATGATTCCCTGTTTCTTAAAAGGATCAGGAGTAGGTCTGGGTGTGGCAAAAGAAATAAAACTAAGTCTGTATGTCAGACATCAGAAGTATGTACAGGCTAGGTAGAATACTTAATTTCTGCTGAATTTGCAGTGAAAACCAAAGAGTTTTGCCTCTTCCAGGTATGCTGAGACTTGATGTTTTCTCTTACCTGTCTGAAACAGTGGATAGTAGACTTTCAAGCTGTAAAGCCTTCAAACTTCTCTTCTTTGAGCCATACTGCATGGTTCTCTGTAATGCCTGATAAGACACATTTTGTTCTCCTTGTTGATTTTTCTTTTTTTCCTCTTTTGCCAATCTTCTTAAGTAACAACCAAAACATGTGAAGACTGCCTAATTCTGGCAGGGCTCAGCAGAAGTACCAGTTTTTCTGTTTTATTACTCCTTAGAGTTTTCTTAGTGTTTGTTCACATTTCTTACGCTGTAGAACTAATTATTGTGTGATGTTGTTCTTCCAAGCCTAATTCCTTTTCAATTGATGTTAACCTGTTTATCTTTAGTCCTGAAAACAAGTCAGGAACTTGGTCCTGTTCTATTAAATGAGAAACTTTGCCACCGATTTTACTAGATAAAGGATTTAACCCGATGTTGTTAGTGTTATTTTCTTGCCCTGGCACTGTTTACAGCTTTCCACAGTTTAAGTATTCTGTTAATAGAATTCATGTGCTGTTTGCCATTTCCCAGATTAATGGAGTTGTTAAATAAGATCGTGACTGGTGCCAGTTTCTTTGCTGTCACATTACAAACTTTCTGTGCTGTAATAAATGAAATTTGTTTAATTTTAATGTGTTTACAGTACTTTAGCAGGCTTTCATGTTGTGGGGTTTTTGAAGACCAAATTGTATTAATAGAAAGATCAGATTTGAGGCATTGTTGAAATATTCAATTAGAAGCCCAAATCTGCTTGATCATGAGTCATTGCAGAATATATGGCAGTTTTTAGATCTATTTTAAAGGTTTGTAAAGTACGTTCTGGCACCTTTGACTGTGATTTAGTTTTTCTGACATTCAGAGTTTTGTTAGTTTTTAAATGTCTAGATGTGTTGATTGTAATACTTTCATCCGAGAAGATACCTAACTTACTGTTATTTAAAAGTTTGAAAGTCCATGGTAGTGTTAGTTAAGACATCTTTGTTCTATAGGAGGCCCAGAGTTAAAACTGTAACCTGTTATTTTGTGTGTGTGTGTGTGTGTGTGTGTGTGTGTGTGTGTGTGTGAATTCAAAGGTCAACTGACAAGGATCCTGATATGAAGCAGACAAAGCACTGAAGTGTCAGTGACTATTTAATATGATTTTTTTTCAGTCATTCTTTCTGCTTACTTTACTAACGTGTATCTGAGAAAGTGGTTTGTCTTTAGTGGTATTGTCAGTAACTTGTAAATGTAATAAAATAAAAATTAGGGGACATAGCAAATGTTATTGCAGGATGTTTCAAGATAGATTCCATGGTAATATTTTGCTAGTCAAAATAAAGCATTGTTCAGATTGACTAATTTAAAAACGTTTTTAACTGATGTCCTGCAGCTGCTTTCTCATCTTACCAGAAGGAGTTGCCCAGGACTCCCACAAGCTTGTTAAAATTCATCCATGCTTGCTTTTCACATTTTGGTACAGGAGTTGCAGTATTTAATCTGTCTTCTCTCTAAAATGTAAGTAAGATGGTTGTTCTCTCTTTAAAGAGGATGGGGACGGATTCCTCCTGGCTCGTCTGGAAAGTTGTTGCTTTGGAGTATAGACTAACTTACTGATTCTTGGTAAAACATTGTCTTCATAAATTCAGGGTCTTCAGCAGCCTTTAGTTTCCGGTTTATGTGCATGGTGTCCCGCTGATGTATATGAAGAGATAAAAGAATCTGCAGGCTGTGTGTAAAATGTTTAGAAAGGACATGGTGGCTCTTGCTGAGGAGAGAGAGAATATATGATTGATGTTGTCAAGAACTGATTAAGGTTGTGTGTGCGCGCGTGTGCAGGACATATTTTGGTGTACTTCAGGATAGAATAAAGGAGTAATAGTTAAACCCCATCTTGCAGAATTATTTGCCTTATTATATTGCCTTTTTCAGCAGTGATTTTGTAGTAGGATAGATGAACTATGGAATCAGTATGGTTGATCACTTGTTTTGGACAATGTTCAGTGAATTCATATTGTTGTTTTTCTATTAGGGAAGTGATATTTTAAATAAAAAAGTTGTATGCCAAGATCTTACTAGCTGGCTAGTAGTACTGTGTGGTTGTAAGAAAACAACTTCCCTCTTCCAGCCAGTTTCAGCTAGGATTGTAGTGAGATCAGTGTTTCAAGTCTTCTCTTTTAAAATGTTGCGTGTTGTGTTTGTTTGCTTTGGTGCTTTAAAGGTGGCTAAACTGTTCTTGGATCTGCTGGTGTTGGTCATCGTGTGTTACCACCTACTGGACAGTATGATTGGTACGTGAAGAGTACATAGAATCTGCCTGTGAGAGTATTAAATCTTGAAGTAGAACCAAATCAGATTTTTTCTTTTTAAATTAAGATACTAAGAGCTAATGAAGTATTTGTGTTTCTTCAAGCATAATTTGAGGAGTAGTAAAAGTTCAACAAGATCAAGTGCTGGGTCCTACACTTTATCTGCAACAATTGCAGGCAGTGCTACAGGCTTGTGGCAGAGGGACTGGAAGACTGTGCAGAGGAAACTAACTGGGGGGATACTGTCTGATGCTGGTCTGAGCATGAGCCAGTGGTGTGCTCAGGTGGCCAAGAAGGCCGGTGGCATTCTGGCTGGTATCAGAAATAGTGTGTCCAGCAGGAGTGGGGAAGTGATTGTCTCTCCGTGCTCAGCACTGGTGAGGTCTCATCTTGAGTGATGTGTTCTGTTTTTGGCCCCTGACTACAAGAGAGACACTGAGGCCATGGAACATGTCCAGAGAAGGGCAGCAAAGCTGTGAGGGGTCTGAAGCATGGGCCTTATGGAGAGTGGCTGAGGAACCTGGGATTTTTTCAGTCTGGAGAGGAGTAGGCTCAGTGGTGACCTGCAGGGGCTCTCTGCAACTACCTGAAGGGAGGTTGGGGTGAGGTGGGAGTCAGCATCTTCTCATGTGTAATTTGCAATAGGACGAGAAGAAATGGCCTAAACTTGTTCCAGTGAAGATTCAGGTTGGATGTTAGGAAATACTTCTCAGAAAGAATGGTCAGGCGCTGGAATGGGAGGTGGTGGAGTCACCGTCCCTGGAAGTGTTCAAGAAATATTTAGGTGTTGCACTGAGGAATGTGGTTTGTCTATGGAAAATACTGGTGATAGGTGGACAGTTGGACTGGATGATCTTAGAGGTCTTTCCCAACCCTGGTGATTCTATGAAAAACAGCCTTTACTGTTGCATTTAGAAATGGTGGTCTCCCTTTCAAAGTGTTTTTTTTTTTATGATGTTTTAAGGAAATGCATATTATTGTGATTATTACTTTGTTCTTCGTCTGGTTTTAATACTGCATTATTGAAACATCTTGTGAGATAGAAACAAGTTGACTGACTTAGAACAATTGGAAAATTTCAAATGAGGACAGAGCACTGTGAAGCTCGGTAGGACAACTTTCTCATCCCTTACACACAAGAGTTAATTTTAATTACCTGACCAAATACTAGTTTGTGTCTGTGACTGTTCCCTGACTGCCTTACTGCATGGGAGATGCTTTTCTGAAGTGGAAGTAGGGCTGTATGTGGAGGAAGTCATGGTAAGGCTCTTCTTTTGTAAGAAGTTAAAGGCATGATGAAAGAATAAGCTAGCTCCAAGGGAAAAAATGACAGCTTCATGGTAAAGGCATATAGGTGATAGCTGATGCAGTGGACTTGTGCATTTTCTACCTATATAATCCTATACAATGTTGGGTACTTAGAGAATCAATAAGGAGCAATTAGTAAATGACTTAAATCTTTCTGCGTGTAAGTTCCACAACGCAGGGTATGATAGCCTTAACAGAAAAACTTCCTTTGGCAGCTTTCTGACATGCATTAGGATCAAGGTGAAAGCTGCATGGTCATCACTACTGCCTTTGGGCCAGCTCTAGGCAATTCCCAGACACAGTGGAAGTGAGCTTCATGAAAATTGTCAAGGATGGGGAAATGACAAGAGGTGGGGGACTCTTCTTTCCACTCTAGACCAAAGAGAGGAAGGAGAAGTGCTATTCAGAAAACAAAAGCCTTTTTGACCTTCTGGTCTGACATAGGCCTGATTTCCTTCCTTTCTTCTCCTTTCTTTCTAACTGCAAATCTGCATAATCTCTTAGCAACTAAAGTGCTACGAGATTTGTTTGGAGATGTTCTACTCTGGTTGCTTCTATTCCACAGCGCTACAGGAAGATGCTGCGCATTGAGTCCTGTTACTCACAGGCTGTATGAGGGGGTGAAGCATTTTCCCTACTTCAAGGAGGGATATAGTGTGTGAATTCTCTGTACAGTACTTGCAGTTGCAGGAGTGATGAAGTATGCTAAGTATTGTAGGCCTCAATGTTTGCTTTTACAGTCTGATTTAGTAAACATGTGAGATAAAGTAAGAATCAGACTTCTGTGGCTTTTTTGCTAATCTTCTGGTGTGATTTTCACAGAAACAGCAAAAGTTTATATTCCTAGAAAATATCCTCTCAAATTTATCAGTAATGACTGCACTGGGACATGGGGGTACTAAAATGAGACATGTTTGGCATAATATTTGCAATGCTATCAAATGGCATATATATTGCTATCTTTAGGCCTGGAAGCAACCAAACAAACTGGGATGAGCTTATTGTGTTAAGGTCGGAGGATGACTTGTGGCACATAGACTACAGACGAGGTGGTTACTATCAAGAAAACTTACTAAAAAACAAGCCCACTAAAAGAACATCTTATACTGAAAATCATCAGATGCATATTAAAAGAGGTATTACTTGCGATCTTCAGAACATAAAAGTGAAATGCAGTGCACAGATTGGAGCCATAAAGACAGCACAGCTGTATTTTCTTTTTCAATTGTGTACTGAAGTTAGAATTTTTGAAAGGTAGTTGTGAAAATAAGAGGCCTTGAGCTTTGTCTGGTGCCCTTGAAATTTTGGAGTACTAGTGTAGTTGTGTCAGCCTTCAAGAAGGGTGAACCTCCTCAGTGCTCCATGTAAAGTAAGAAGTAGTGTTCAAGTAGCTGCATTTCCATTTTGGAGGTGAAATCACTGACAGGCAAATTTACTATTTATGTTGGATGCTTAAAGAATTCAGAGATCTTTTTTTGAATGTTTCATAATGATTGGTGGATGATATTTTCAGAGATTTCCGAAAATTAAATGACTTATCCAAAGTACTGCTATCTTATGTTGCTTGAGACAGGAACATGTTCCAGTATGTCTGTGTGGGGAACCTTTGGCTGTATGTTCTTCATAAGCAAAAATAAAAATAAATCAAACCTAATGAATAAACCATTTCTAAGTTCTCCTTCAGGCTTCGCTTAATGATGCATAGCTTTTGCCTTGGTGAGGTGTTGAGAAGTCTTAGTAATGAGCTCACATTCTTATCCTCAAAGACGGGTTGTTGGTGACATGCAGAAGTGGTGCATCTGCCAACATACTCCTGAACTTTTCCACCTTAGAAGAGATTTCAAATGCAATCTATTGTATTCTGGGGGGATTCCCTTCGTACTACTGCTTTGTTAGTAGTGTCTGTTGAAATAAGACCACGTTTTAGCTCCCCTTTGAAGGGATAATTTATATACTGTGTAGTAAGCAACAATTATCTTGTCCTCATTAAAATCTTATCCATCCTGAGCAGGGAGCAAGTTTAGTGTTCCAAAAGGAAGGCATGCTGACGACCAGTTTTCTGAGTTTTTTTGTCATATTTGCTTTCAGATGAGACGTCTCAAGGTTCTGGGATCTAAACTAGGTTTTAAGTGTGTGCGAAGCAACCTTTTAAATGCTCTTGGCAAATGCAGTTTTTTTCATTTTTTGAGGAAAATCTCAAAGTTCTGTTTGTGCTTTGTTGGGTGGTGAGTGAAGCTCAGCTTCTGTGCTTTGTGTGAAGTACTGAAACAGGTAATGCCACTATTGCTTCACTTATCAGTATTACAAAGGTTTTTAAGATTGTCACATTGAGTCTGGGAAGTCATTGATATTTCTGGGGTCTCTTGGTTGGTCTAAACAGTGTTGCATGTTCTGTGTAGGCAGTTTCTCAGATTATTTTTATCTGGAACAGTTTATTGGGCAATCAGAATAATATTAAATGCCCACAGTATCTGGGACGGCCAAACAAGAGAGGGAGTGTAGCCCTTTACTGTGTTACAAATGAGTGTCTGTCCAAGGCAGTAAGCAACATTGGTTTTCAGTGTTCAGGAATTCGTATTTGATGTTACACTTCAGCTTTGCTTGTGAGTGTAAAACAAGCTGTGTTTTATAACGTGTGTGTGGCATCCCCAGATCCCTTCAGCATTATTCTGTTACAATAACAGAATAACGCACCGTGTTAAGTGTAGGGATGCGTTGCTTTGGTTTTCATTAATTCCTAGCAATATCAGTATTTTGTCATAAGAGCAAATGATTTTTTGGCCATCAGGATGAAAGTGGGAACAGTGTTTGTTTTAGGATGTGTTACTGTTCAGCATGTAATGGATAAAATGGTTTTGTGACAGTATTGTCCCTGGGGTAATTGGCTCTGATTAGGTAAAGATGTGAATCAATTCGGCATAAAATTAAGAATTTGTATTAAAGGAGAAAAACAGTATTAGTGAAATTTTCACACATTTCCAGATTCTTTTCACTCAAAATGTTGCAGCTGTTGACATTGCAATGGAGTGCTGCTGAAGAAGCCATCAGAATTAAAGCCAAAATGAAGCAAGCCTCGTTAGGTTTTAGTGCAATGCTACCCCCTTGTGGAACATGGTTTCCTTCAAATCTTCATTAGTGGGCAGGAAATTTTTCATTAATAGTATGTGATACATGTTGTGGAGTATGTGTACTTGTGTTCCAGCAGCAATGCAGAAGACCTGAGGAAGCCAAGATGATTATCTGTGGTAATTAACTGAAAATTCAAAGGGAATCTTTCTTGCTCTGTGATCATTCCCAATGGTTATGTTAGAAAAGCTGAACCAAAAGTTGTCATTGAATAGCAATCCAGGTTAAGAAGATTTCGTTCAAGGATTTTTCTAAGTCTTTATCGGTCAGAATTGCATACTGACTGTCTAAGCCTTTCTCACATGTTGTTTTGACTTTTCTTTTAAGTATGAAGTCAGAAACAAAAGCAAACGCACAGTGAAGCCTTCCATAGCATTTTTTTCTTTAAACTTGTGATTAATATGCGTGCATCCATTCTAATCTGACAGTCTCGAGCCTGTAATATGCCTGCTCAATTTGCAGTGTAAGATTAATTCAGGGAAATGCTGAAGCATAGGTGTATGGTGAACTATATGATATGTTAACGGGAGTATTTTTGAATGTTCAGGGGTTTTACAGAGAAAGGAAATTAACTGTGGTAATTCCAGTTGTAAAGATTAAAGTAAAGAAAAATGATAAACAATCAAAGCTTTCATAAGGAAATGAAAGTGTTTACGACAGAAGAAAGAATAGGGTCAGAGGAGATTATTGGGCTGAGTATTTCAGTTTCGGGATTGCAATTGAGATGGATGGGTGAGTTTTTGGCAGTCGAAGCTTACAAAGAAGAACAGGAAAAACTGCAAGAGACCTGAGTTTTGGTGGAATTGTTTTGGAAAGTGAAGAAAAAGAGTAACTGATGAAATATCTTTAAAAAAAATATGTATAAATCTAGTGAGAGATCTAGGAATTTAAACACAGGTTTTGTTCCCGGTCTAAGGCCTTTAATTTAATTGTGGGATTCATTTTTTTTTTTTTTTTCGCTTATTTCCTTTAGGAATGTTTTTCTTTGATTCACAAAAAGGTGTAAAACTGGCATGGTACCTCCAGTGCTGTCAGACCTTCCTCTTTTGGAAGGAGACAATGTGGTAGATTAGAGTTGGGTGTCAAACTGCTAGCTATGAGAGACCTAGAATGCTGCTTTTTGTTTACCTTTATTGTTCTTTCAATCTAACTTCATCAGCAATGCCTACATTTACACTAGTGGTTTTTTTTTTTCTGTTCAGCTGAGGTCCTGCACTTTTCAATACAATATTGATTGGAGGAGGCAAAATTGAGTCTGTTGTTTGAAAACCTTGTTGTACTTGTTTTAAGTACAAACAGTATATTGTGATTCGCATTTACGGTAGAACTCTTCTATAGAAAAATTAATGATTACAGAGTATTTTGGGGAGGGAAAGGGGAGACTTGTACTTCAGAATGACATGAAGTATTGTTATGAAGAAAAAGTGTAAAGGAAAAATTAAAAACTAAACAAAACAAAAACTGAAAATCACATTTTTCCTAAAATAGGAACTATCTGGATGTTTGAGAGAACATGTGACAGGAGGAGTTTGGCAGTTGGAAAGAAGCTGACATCTGCAATAAATCAGTTATTTTGAGTTTGAGGCAAAAAATGACTTACTGGAAAATCATGGCTTAATACCTCGTTTGGAAAGTTGCTAGCCTTTGACACAGACTGTGTTAAATTAACCTGCTTATTTCTGTATGGTGCTAACTTGCTGATGGAGTACTGTAGGTACTTAGTAGCTAGTAGGCAACAGAGACTCCCAGAGCTTGCCAATGGCTGCTAAGTGTTTTGTGTATTGGTAAAATTTGAATGCTGCATATGTAAAATTTTGTAGATCTCAACATGAAAATGAGAATAGTAGAAATTTTACAGTTAATGTGGAGATGCCCTCAGAAATTAGGTTTCTCTCAGAGTGCAAATAATAGATTACATTCTTTACAGTTAATGGAAGGAAATCTGGAGAAAAGTGGGTGAAGGGGAGAGATTATAAAGCTTGAAGGTGTTAAAACGGCATTCTGCAAATATAGTTTCTGGCTGTTAACAAAGAGATTGTTGAAGCAGCAGCTTCTGAAAAAAACTGTTCCGTGTTGAGTTACACTCAGGCTGGATATTCAGTAAGGCAACTGAAGACATAGCTTCAAGTATTCATAGCGATGCACAGTGCTTGGGTGCTGGAAATGAGGTAGTCCCTTAAGGTAGTACTGTAAGTGGAGAGACTGAAGGAAAAAAGAATAAAATAATGTCTGTTATTCATCAAAAAATGCAATTGAAATTGTTTTGATCAGAGAGATTTAAAAAAAAAGCATGATTGTTGCATTCACTCACTGAATGTGTTAAAGCTTTTGTTCACATGCTACGGAATAACACAACAAAAAAAGAACAGTTAATGAGCTGATGCAGGCTGATTTTGTAATTAACACTTGTCATCTATCAACTAGATTTAAAAAAAGTGGGAGATTAGAGAAACAACATCACTGTGGTCTCTTCTTCAGAGCTGCAAGTAGCAGATCTTAGCTGATGGTAGAAAAGATATGCCTGAAAACTTTGCCTGTAGTGTATGCATTGTTTTGGTTTGTTTTTTTTTTTTTTTTTTTGTGGAGGACTTTAATTTACAGATTGAACAGATTGAAAACCACAGGAAAAAAAGAAAAAAACCTTGGAAGTCATAAGTCTTACACTGACACTGATAGTATGACTGCCTCAGACTGCAGAGAGTGAGCTGTAGAGGGAAGCATGATGTAGGCATGAGGTGTAGCTTAACTTAAAAAAAAAAAAAAACAAACAAACAACAAAAAAAAACCCAAAACATATTTTCTGTTACTTTAAGTAAAAGGCCTTACTTTGCAACCTACACAAAATGTTGGGAATGATTATGGTGCTTCTGAAAAGTAAAGTATTAGGATATGTGAAAGTAAAGGCAGATGGGCTAGTGGATTTTTGTCAGTGGTGTCTTGTTTTGTTTTTTTTCCCCCTTGGTCAACCTGTGTGCTGTTCTTCAACAGTGAGACTCCTAAGTGAATGATCGAAGTACCAGTCCTACTATCAAATAAATCTGCCTTAAGCTGTGTCTTATCGTTTGTCCCTGCTTTACTTCCAGAATTCAAGATCTTTGTTTTCAAGAGCAGTGAATAATTAAGGATGCAGATATATTTTAAAACTGACCTGTGTAGATGTAAGCTACATTTTTCAGAGATGCTTTATTTTTGTTGTTGAGAATTGAAACGCATCTGCTTCATGAAAAAATGTTTGCTATTCTTTTAAGCAATTTTATTTGTTTACAGGTGTCAGCTGCGATGCATGTTTAAAAGGAAATTTTCGAGGTCGACGATTCAAGTGCTTAATTTGCTACGATTACGATCTGTGTGCAACTTGTTATGAAAGTGGTGCAACAACAACGAGGCATACAACTGACCACCCCATGCAGTGCATACTAACAAGAGTAGATTTTGGTAAGTGGTAACTTGAGAGTCAAATCATGTGTTGCCCTATTGTGTTAGTAAACATAATGTGGATTTTTCATGTTTCTACTTTACTTAAACGCCTTTTTTCCTATTAGCACACTTAAAAGATCACCTTCCTGTCTTCTAAAAAAAACAGGCATTTTTCTTTGATTCTTGAGTATAATATATCTTAGATATTTCTTCTTAATTTAGTCTCCAGCAGGTTTTCAGACTATAAAGTGTATTTGATAATAATGACTACTGCTGGCTTCCTATTCAAAAAATGGGGCATTCTTCCTAACTTAATGTTTTACTTGCAAGTAACACAGAGTGGAAGTTGAGAAATCCTGTTAAGATTCTGGAGACATGTTATTCTCTGCTGGTTTATATGGGTTTGTTGGTGCAGAAAAGTGATGACTGACTATGCTGAGTGTAAAGGACTAGGAACGGGGAGTAATGTGTAATTATTTTGGGATTTGTTTTAAGTTCCACTAATTGCAAAATTATTTCTGATAGCAAAACCACACCAGTATTTAAAAACACATTTGTCTCATACAACTAGAGTAAGTGGAAGAATGTGTGGCAGCAAGGCTGAAACTCAGGAGGTACTTCTGAATGAGACCTCTACTCTCAGATGTTGGTGATGTGGTATGTGAGATACACATTTATTCTAATCCTAGAGTGCAATCCAGCTGTGTTGTTTTTCATGTGAAGCTTTTCAAATATGATTTCCTAAAAGTTGAATAGGATCACTTCAAAGCTAAGGCTTTATGAATTGTAGGTTTCTTTACGCTCTTGATAATAACGGAAGTAAAATCTATTTCTTCATTGATTCAGATATTACAGAACAGCTGGATATGGGAATATACAGTTGCTTTTTTCAAAGCAGCTGTTAGATGTCTTTTACTTCCTCCTAATTCTCAGGTCTCTGCTTATCCTGAGACTGCCTTGTCTTGACTTCAGAAATCCAGGCCTTGGGATTTCAGGGTTTAGAAATCAAGATCAGATTTGTCAGAAATCAGAAATGCATGCAATTATTTTAGCTTCTCGGACTTTTTCTGAGATTGTCTGTCTTCTCAGACTTTTTTTGGTAATACTAATTAGTTAAAAGTCTCTGTGTGACTGTGTTAATTTAGAGATCTGGTCACTATTGGTAAAGCACAGTTCTGACTGATTTGCCTTGCAGCAATTGCTGTTGCTGTGTTTTACACATGAGCTAATATTTCCACGTTGCCGTGAACACTGCATGTTTGTAATGCGCAGGGAAAAGGGGGCTGAAATTTGTTTGCTGTAGAGCCTTAAATTAATGTTAGATGCCAAAACTGCAGAGAAGAAACCTTCTGAACACTTGCCACTTAAAAAATAATAAAAAAAAAAAATTAAAAAATTGCCTGTCATGAAATTGTAACAGTGTCTAGAAAATATATTTTGTTTCTTGCAGCTTGTGTTGTTCTGTCTTAGGAGTGCTTGATGAACAAGTGTGTCCTGTGGCTTAATGTATTTCATTTGTGTAAGTCTTATGTGAAGAATTCAGGGAAGTAATAGAAGGTTACAGAGAAGTGGTATGTAGTGGATTCTCAGGGCTACTCTTGCTTTATTTAGTGTTTGTGCTGCTATGACCTATTGAAATAAGAGGAGTAAATAAATTTTGTAAATTTTACATGACTTGATCTCTGAGCATTGTTATGGCAAATAAATTTGTGCATTTTAATACATTGCCAAAACACAGTCCCATGAACAGCGAAGAATGTGGAGCTGTGTTACCTGTTTTCATAAATGATTTTGAGAACAAGTGTCAGGATTGCTAGAAAAAATCAATTTTTGGTATATTTACAATTCTATTTTCAGTTGACATGAATTACCAGATTATGAAATCGAATATTTAGAGTTGTAATCAGACTCTTCATGCCTCTTCACCAGACTTCTGTTTAAAAAAAAGAACAAACAAACAAACTCTTACCAGAAAGAAATATCCCTCACTTCACAGCCCCTCCTTATTTGTGTCATGGTGTTTTGATACTACATATGTCTGAGAAACTGTTTACAAGTGTGAAGTACAGGAAACGTGGCAGTAGAGGTTGGACCTTTTCACCAGTGTTCCATTACTTGTTGTTGCCATGTGACAGATGGCAGCAGAGGGCCAGTCTGAGAGAATGGCAGATGACATGGAAGTGCAAATGAAGCAAAGCTGTGTCACTTAATTATTCCTTGTGGAAACTGTGGCACTCACTGACATTCATTGATGGAGGCATGCAGTGAATGTGAGCACAGTGAGGAGTGGGGGGTATGTTTCAGCAGTGGTTGCTTCCACTGGTGCAGATTTTTCCAAGTGTGGCACACAGGCTCTTGTTCATCACTCATTTTCATAGCTAATAGTGGTCACAATGTTTAAAATAGTATTTTGTAGCTGAGAATGTGCTCCATCAAACTGTGTTACTGTACTCTTTGCATCTGTTGTAGTTTCCATGGAAATAGATAGGCATTACTTTTGGTGCCAGAAAGTTGGACTCCCACAGTTTATATGCAGACAACTGTAGAATTTACTTATGCATACTGTTTTTAAAGCTGTGAACAGGTTCAGGCTTCTAGTGGATGGTTAATCACGTAGACCAATTCTAAATATCTGGGATTGCTTCACCATGGAGGAAAATGACATTGTTTACCCTCTGGTGAATTTTGAGGCTTTGTAGGCACAGTAATAAAGTTGCAAAGTGTATTGCAGAAGATGGACTTCTTCAGGTGTTCTCAGTGAGCTTCACTTGTCTTCACTTGTACCAGTTTTAAGTCCTTAACTTAAAACTGGGGACTTAAAACTGGTATAGGAGGCCATGTAGATCACTGAAAGTGAGTAAGAAGGCCTGTTGATTTCTGGCAACCTGTCTTGAACCATCCTATTGGCATATCTGTCTTTCAGAAGTTGGGAATGTGGGATAGTATTAATTTGGAAGATAGGTGAGGTTTTTCAGTCTTTACAGAGACACAGAAGTTAAAATGATATCTTAACGTGGATAGAGTTTAAAATACATACGATATGAAGCTTCACTTCTAAAGCATAAAATCAGGTATTTGTGAGAGGTCAAAGAGTAGAACTTGCAATAGGTTTGTGTTTTAAAAACAGGTTTGCCAGGTGCTGTTGGTCGTTGTACTGCTGGTACTGATTAGGACAATGTAAAAGTTCAGAGCAAATGTCATGGGTTTTTTTTCCCTGAAAAAGAATTTTAATCTGCTAGAATGCTTTGTGGTTTATATGTGTGCCTTCCACGTTAACCACACTGTTGTAAAGGCGGGGTAATACAAATTGTTAGTAGAAACCCCTACCAGAATCCTTTTATATTACTTTAATAAAAGTACTCTATAAACATATCTTGAGTTTCTACTTCTGGTGCTTATGTGGCAAAGGCCTTGACATCTTTTGTGGCTGCATCTGGGGCAAAATGAGCTTTTTAAATAAGGAGACCCTTAATAATGTGCAGTGTGAGTTCTGACTGGATTAACTGGAATTAGTCCTGAGGTTTCTGTGGTTTTCAGCTGCTATCTATCTAGTAAACACGTGTTTTGCTAAGTCACAGAATTGTGAAAGAGTCAAGTTTTCTTGACTCTTTTCTTGGAAAGGGACTCTAGATATCATCTGATTGAATCTTCTGTTGGCAGCAGGGTCTTAAATGCACCGTCCCGCCAAGCCTAGAATGTTTTTCTTGTATGAATTTTTACCACTTGCAGACAATCTTCTACCTTTTGGTCACTCCAAAAGTAATGCCTCCTATTTATTTCCATGGAAAGTACGACAGATACAAAGAGCACAATAACACTGTTTAATAGAGGACATTCTCTGCTGTAAAATTCTATTTTTCAACATGGTCACTACTATTAGCTATGAAAATTAGCGATGAACAAGAGCCTGCATATACCACACTTATAAAAATTTGCAGCAGTGGCGATGACCTGCTGTCACTGCTGCTAAAACATACCACCTACTGCCTCACTATGCTCATATCCATTGTTTGGTCTCTGTAAATGTTAAGCAGGCATCTATGAAGTCAGTGCCTTTTTTCCACCTCAAAGAATTCAGTGATGTGTCTTTCCTTCATCTGCATTTGCATGTCACATGCCATTCTGTCAGACTGCCCTTCTCCGAGCATATTCTCAACTACAAAGTGCTCGTTCATTGCAGTCATCACTGTTACCAATGCAATGAAAAGGAGCCTGCATGCCACACTTGTAACGTCCACATCAGTGGAGATAACCTACTGTCATCACTTCTGAAATGCACCACCCACCACCTCACTGTGCTTATGTCCATTGTTGGTCTTCATATATTTTCATCAAGTCAACTGAATGAATGTCAGCTGGTGCCTTTTTTTTGTACATGGAGGAAATGCAGTTAGGTAACTTTGCTTCATATTCACTTATATGTCAGATGCCATTGTGTCAGACTGCCCCTGTGCTGCCATCTGCATCAGCGACAAAATGTAATGGTGATACGTGGTAAAGTTCAACCTCTACTGCTGTACCACCATCTTCTGCCTCTGATATCATGGCCCAGCATAATAAAATAAGAGGTGTTTCTATCAGTGTAGCCTTTGAGGAGGGCTGAGATTATATATTCTTTGAGCCTTCTCTGGGGTTGATGAGCTCCATTCCTTTGCTGTTTTCTTATGACAGATTCTTCAGCCTTCTGTCCATTTTGCTGAACACGTGCACATGCAAACATGCATTCCCTCTGCCCTGTCCAAAGCTTCTTAAATTTTTTGTTGTCTGTCTTGATTTGGAGATTGTGAAGCTGGATCCTCTGTATTCTGTTGTGACCTAACAAGTGCCTAGTAAAGCAGGATAATCAACAACCCTTGATTTGATTGTTATTCTTAGTGATGCAGCCCAGGTCATGGAAGAAAGAATTATCAGTTGTTTTTAGGTTTTGCTTGTTAGCATTTTCTTCTAGCAAATGTTTTTACTGCTCTGCATTCATTTGTATTGAAATGGGAGAGTTCTAACAAGCTGAGTGGAGATCTTACCAGTTGGAAGTAGATCCTTCCAACCTGTAGAGAAGAACAACATCTGTGATTTGCAGAATATTGGAATCTAGATGACTAGTGCAGCTTTGACTGCGCCAATTTTGCCATAGCATCAGCCAGAGCTAATTCTGGTTGGACAGAACTAATGTGGGTCTCTGGTCTAACCTTCTGGTATAAGACTATAGACTAGGAGAAGAATTCATTGAAAGCCACCCTGCTGAGAAGGATTTGGGTTTCTTGGTAGATAAAAACTTGATATAAGCCAGGGTGTGCGCTTGCAGCCTGGAAGGCCACCTGTACCTGGGGCGCATCAAAAGAGAGGCGGCAGCAGGAAGAGGGAGGGAATTGTCCATGTGTCAGTTCGTCCTCTGTGAGGCTCCATTTGGAGTTCTGCATTCCCAGAGTCCCCAGCTCAGAAAAGATGTAGAATTGTTGGAGTGGGTCCATGAGATACCAGAAAGATTATAAGACTGGAGCACGTCTCCTATGAAAACAGACTGTGGGAGCTTGGCTTGTTCAGTCTGGAGAATAGAAGGCTGTGGAGTGACCTTATAGCAGCCTTCCCGTACTTACAAGGAGCTTATAAGCAGGTGGGATGTCAACTCTTTACATGGGTAGATAGTGATAGGACAAGGGAAAACAGTTCTGTACTAGAAGAGGAGATATTTAGATCAGGTGTTAAGGGGAAATCTTTCAGGATGGTGAGGCAGTGGCATGGGCTGCCCAGAGAAGCTGTGGGTATCCCATCCCTGGGGGTGCTCAGGGCCAGGTTGGATGAGGCCCTGGGCAGCCTGAGCTGGTGGGGAGCAGCCCTGCACGTGTACGGGTCTGGGACTGGGTGGGCTTAAGGTCCCTTCCCACTCAAACCACTTTATTATTCCACGATTCTGCTAGCAGGGTTGACTGTGAGATCAGACCAATTTAGTCAGGTCCTAGCCCAGTCCTCTGCCTCCAAGGATGGAGATGGTTCAAAGCTATGTTAGAGAAGGTTCAGATTAAACATTAAGAAAATACTGTTGATAGTTTGACACTAGAACAGACTTCTTAGAGAGGCAGTTGCTCTGTTCCTCTCTGTGTAATTCATTTGGAGAATGTTCTCAGTGATATGTTTTTGACTGTGTCGGTGTCAGAGTAGTCTGGCACTTGGATTCAGTGACCTTTGTAGTTTCCTGACAACTCAATTTAATGGATTCTGTTCTTTGATAACTTGTTTCACCGCTTGTCTGGGTGATGGGGGAACGTTTTTCTGATAACCTGTTGTCCTTCAGTGGTGTTTTCAGACAGGACACAGGGCCTGGACCTGCGCAAAAGGGAGCCCCTGCCCTGCTCACAGCTCCCCGGTATGTGGCTGGCCCTGCCCAGCTCTCCTCTGCCAAGGCGGAGCGCCTGCTCCCAGAACTGTCAATCACTGCCTGCTCAGAGTAGGCTGAGCGCAGTTTGTTGAGATTAGTGTCAGTCCCTTCCTTGATGTAAATATTTATAAACAGAGCGTTCATAAAAAATTTTTCTTCATGTCTATAGCAGGCATGAAGACACGCTTTAGAATGGTTTTGTTCAGAAAACATGAGGCAAAACAGAACAAACAGCAATTTTAAGAATAATATTTTGAATAATGTGATTTCTTAATGAATGGCACAGAAACAGCTAATTATTTTTAATGGGTTCTGTTAACACCATTTATTTTCATGATGCACTGTCAAAAAATATTTCAAGTAAATAAGCACACTGCAATTTAAGACCAGTAGTTTTACTTATATGTATATACCACATTGAAATGAAGTTGGTCATACAAAAAAAGTAAAATTAAAATGTGTGTCCTTGTAAAGGAATATATTTAAACAGAAAGCAAGTACAAGCTGTTGTGAAACATAGTCTTGAATCATCTTTATCAAAGTCAGATTTTATCTGAAGGACCCTATTGTAGTTCTGTTTCATTACTAGCCTCCTGCCAAGTTTCTGAATGTACTAGTTAAGGACTTGTGCTTAATGCAAGTAGCCTGTGACTACAGATGAACAATAACACAGTGCTGTTCGTTTTCGCTTGAGTTTTCACATAAAATTAATTTTGTTCAAGAGCAGCTATAATTTTTAAACATTGTTGAGCTTGAAGTCTTAACTTCATGAACTATGGTTGTCGTCTTTTTAAATAATATTTCAGTCCTCTTCCTCTCTTCATGTTCTTCCCCTAACTGCTCAGCAGTGGGGTTATGAGTCTTCTCCTCTAGGAATGTGATTTCATCTGTTGGTTTTGTTAGTTTGTTTTGTTTTTTTTTTTTTACTGAGCAGCCTTACCTGCCTTTTAGCTCCCCTGAGAAGAGGTCCAGGGGAGTTCAAAGAGCTTTGTGCTCAGACTTTTTTGTAGGAAGGCATATGGAAACCGTCAAAATGCATTATCTGAAAGATTTCTTTGTGGCCACAAAGGATGATAATTGGTAATGGGCCTATTGCATCAGAATAGTAATTTGTGGAGCCTCCTCATTTATCCCTGAACTGCTTCTAATCATAAGGGCTTTTCTTAGTAAATGAGCCTAAGTAACCTGACTATAGTAATTATTTTTAGGACTCCTCATGTACTTGTTAAAATACAGTAGAGAAATATCCATTCAATAATTAACTCTAAGTAAAAAAGATGCATAATACCACTTAATCATCCTGTTTTCTTGTAAATTTTAGCTATAGTTTAAAATAAAACATTCTATATTTTAGGTTAAAAAAGGCAGAAGCTTGATGGTAAGCAGTGGAAGGAGATTAAAGTTAAGGAGGAAAAAATGCAGATAAGAACTTCTGAAGGGAAAAAAAGTTACATTTACCAATTACTGTGTTTCTTATAAGTACTTTTTGAAATATGTTCTTGCAGATGAAAGCCGTGCTTGTTTGGCATGTATGTTGTATGTGATTTATGAAAAGGATGTGGAAAAACGTGGGAGACCATAGTGTAATCAGGAGGCTGGAAGGAACTCAAACTTTTAATTTTTTTGTTTTAATTAATAAATGGCTCACTTGAGATTCTCTAAAGGTCAGAAAGAGTTTGGCAGCACTTGTGAAATCTCTCTTCTCTGTGACAGTGTAGAATGCTGGGAGTGTATAATGCTGGGAGTCTTGACATCTGTACTGAACTAACAGCTTATGTAAGAAAGAGATATTTACCACTGTCTTTAGATTCATAAAGGCTCCATGTTGTTTAGTCCATTACTTGAAAATACATAGAGGCTTTCAGACCACCTAATAATTTCAAGGAATTTTTTGTAGATACAGAAGCTACTTTGATACACAAGTCTTCTAAGCAGTAATATTTGCTCCTTTTTGTTTGCCTGCCATTTTTAGTTGTTGTCTTCCTACATTCAAACTGACAAAAAGGCGCCGTTACTTGAAAATATGCAGGAATAAAACTCCCTGGCCAAGAAGGGTCCTCAAAGGAAAAGAGCTTTGGTGCTCCTGTGTGCGTGTATACAGAAAAAAATCTATATTCCAATCATGTTAATATTTAATCATCATGATGAGGGTCCTACTAATACTTCAGGGAAATCAAAGGATCAACTGAATGAGCAGTCATTAGTTTCTAGTGTGTGCGTTTGGCATTTTTGCTATTCACACAGGTATACAGATTTATTTGCAGAAGTCATTGCTGAATTACTTTTAAGAGAAGAGCATAATGTTTTCATGTGAAGAGATTAAATAGAGTTAAATTTGGAATTCTTCATAACTATGTTAAGATCAGTACACACAGTAACAACTTGTGTGATCAGCCTCTTTACCTAGAATTTGTCCAAATAAAGTATTATGGAAGATTCTTTCCTCAGTTGTCACTGAAGCTTTTTGTATTTATCTTAGTCAACAATCATCTTTGAATTTTTTCCTTTTGAATATGTTCTTCTGTAAGTGTATTTGTTCTCCTTTGCATACAGTTGATGCAGTCACAGGCAATCTAGCAACTTTTCAGAACTTTCTATAAAAACCTTGTTCTTTCTCTGTTTGAAATAATGGTATATTGAAATCCTTTATATTTGATTATGCTGTAGCATAGTGGCATTTTTTTTTTTTATACCTCCACTCTTGTTTTTAGCAACATCAGAAGTCTGAATGTGAGTCTTGGGGAAACTTTAGGAGTTCTCAATTAAATGTATTTACTGGAGTGGCAGTGGGGACTCCACCCCTCGTTCTCTGAATTATTTCAGAGAGCATTCTCTACAGCGCCTCAGTCCTGAGACCATTGATTTTTATTTTGACTTTTTATTGCGTTTTCTGTAAGCATGGTTGATTCATCACTTAGGAAGGGAACTTTCTGCTTTGGATAGCTGGACGTAAGTTTCTGCCATTTGCACTTGAGAATAAATTAACCTAGGTCTAGCACGGTATCAAACTGTGACGCTTAATTTGTTGGACCACTTTAAAAACATCTGGATTTGTTAGGAAGTGTTTCCTTTTTGGTATAGCTGCCTATCTGCTTTAACATACCTGTTGAAAAGGCATCTTTAA
The DNA here is from genome assembly GCF_019232065.1 of Centrocercus urophasianus. Classification (NCBI taxonomy): domain Eukaryota; kingdom Metazoa; phylum Chordata; class Aves; order Galliformes; family Phasianidae; genus Centrocercus; species Centrocercus urophasianus. The sequence continues at coordinate 8,513,272 of NW_024884767.1, read as the reverse complement.
TTTCTTGCTCTCCAGCACTCGAAGTCTCTGGAAGCCTTTGTCAGAGCAAGGGAAAGAGAGACTTACTGAACATGAACTCTGTTTTGTGATATGTTCTATCTGCAGAGCTTTGTTCATCTGGTATCTTTATGCTAGCATGTTATTAATACGTGTTTCCCTGTGTTGGTTTTGGAGTGTTAGCCCTCATAATTTATGTAATGTCTGTATGGCTACAAAAACAGAAGTGCTTTTCTTCCTCATCATTTCTTAAAAACAGGCCACCAGCAGAAGATGAAATAAACCTTGGGAAGCGGTGACTTATGTCCCCAGAAGGAAATATCCCTAATACATTAGATTGATATTATCTTGGGATGCAGGACATGTTCTTCTAGCTCTACAGTTTTAGCCTTTTTTAAATTTATAGAACAATATTTGTAATTCACTGAAAATATCTTCCACTTATTTATGATTGAGTCCTAGAAAAATATTAGTAAATGAATCTTAAACAAATTGCTCAAGAAAGATGTGTTTTTTAATCTTGATGTGGATGTGAAGTTTGTTCATGTTTCCTGTAAAACATGTAACTTCTGCAGAGAAAGAGAGAGGAAAAGCGTTATTTACTGCATAATTTGTTACGTTGTCCTGCTAGGCATGGAGAGTTAAGTTCAGTTAGCCATTCAAAGTTTGTGTTTTTGTCAGTGCTTGACTTCAACCCATACTACTAAAACCAGCATGTAGCAGTTAGATTTCTTTCTTGTATGATAAACAGTTGCTTAGTTATGGCACAAATATTGATTATGGAGTCACAGAGGACTTCTGAATTTAAATCTAAAACTTGTGATTTAAGAATGCTGTAGTGATGTTGTACTGAGGACAGCAAGGGTGATAGAAAAGTGAAGATTTGGCAACAGCAGCAGCCAGGACTCTTTGCTTCTACTGACTATTAGGAAATTATAATATGTTTACTAATGAAAATGAACTAATGCACTGTATTCTGGCTGTTCTGTCATCAGTAATTGAAAGCATCATGAATGTCAGCATATGGCCTTTGTGGAGGATAAAAATAGCAATTTCAGTTAAATTTTAGTTTGTCAGTGGTACTGCACTCAAGTACATAAAGAAACGTTACATGAACAAAGTAATTTACTATAATGCTTTGAAGTAACATCTGTTTAAACACTTTGTGTTCCAGATTTGTACTATGGTGGAGAAGCTTTCTCTGTAGAGCAGCCACAGTCTTTTACTTGTCCTTATTGTGGAAAAATGGGTCATACAGAAACAACTCTTCAAGAACATGTTACTTCTGAGCATGCGGAAACATCAACAGAAGTGGTAAGAAACGTTAGAACTCTTTTAATTGTGAAAATTCATTAAAAAGAATATTCAGGAAAATGCGTAAAAAGTCATTCTTGAAGCATGAGTTCTTTTAAATACTTTCGAAGAAGTCACACTTCATGATATCAGATTTTCTGGGGTGAGGTTATGCTCAGATAATGAGCTTCCTTTTTGCTTTTATGGTTGCTGCTTTGTTAGTCTGATGTAAAGGTTGCTATGTTTGGGAGCTTGTGCTGTAAAGCAACATTTAAAGCATTCTTGTGGCTGTTCTTCCTTTTTACAACCAGCGTGCAATTGCCAAATGAGTTTACAGTTGGGTAAGACCATAGCTATGGCAGTCTTTTGTTGCTGTAATTACATTCTGCAAGCAGCAGAAGCTGTAATTCTGCTGTGACTTGTTCTCGAGGCAGCAGGAGGGGAAGGGAAGTGTTCTCCGTCTCTTAACTGATAGAACAGTTGACACCATTGAAAACACACTTCCTTAAAGTACCTTTTTGGGTGTTTAGTTGTGCTAGTTCCTGCTTTCCCGACTGCCTTTCAGAGTAGGTGAAGCAAGGCTAACAGAGTGACTTCCAAAATCCTCTTGTCCAGTTGACTTTTTTCACGGATTCCCAAAAATACTTGTTTGCTTGAAATGGATTACTCATTAGTAAAACATTGTGAATTACTCATAGGGTTCTCTGTTCTGATCTTTGGGTTATTTGTTTACTTTCCGTGGAGTTCTTTTGAAGATGATGAACCCTGCTTTCAAGCCTGTTAAAGATCTTGAATGAAGGAGGGGAGGTAACTTGATAGTTTTGAAGCTCTAATCTTTGTTGAAAAGATAAGTGAAGCAGTTTACCTCTGTCTGTGGTACTGCAGGATTATAAGTTGCCTTACTGATACACTTGGAATTTTAATAATATAGATTTTTTTCTTAAATGCTTCACCTTTCAAACATACCATCAACTGGAGATTCACATTAGGGTGACTTCTTTCATGGTTTAGTGTTGCAGTTCTGATTTGCACCACTTGATGTCAGTGGTATTTTCATAACACCGTATTCATATTCTAGGTTTTTTAATCTGGCATTTCCTTTGCAGCTGCAGCTTCTAGAGTTCAGTATGTAGAGCCTAAATTTGTGAGCCTGCTACCCTGCTGGTTTCTGAAGAAGTTTTGTGTGTTAAAAGGAGCCTTTGATTTTTGTGGGTCAGCCTGCAAAAACAAAATTTTTATCCTGATTCAAGTAATAATAGAAGGCAATCCTTTAATATGGTTGCGTATGTTTGTGCCAAGTTGCAAAGTTCAGTGTGCAGAAAATGTAAGGCTGCTTGGATGCTTGATAGCGAAAGGTGACAACATGATTAATGAAGAAAAATCTTAAGATAATCAATTGTGTTATTCCGGGCATTCAGACAACTGTTTTTGCTCATGTCTTGACCTTTTAGTACTTGCAGTAGATCTTGCTGTTGACAGGTGGACCGTATCTGAGATCTTCAAGTCTCCAGGGATAGACTGTTTTTTATTTTGCTGGTGATCACTCTTTACTCCTTACCTATCTTTCTAAGAGAATAAGTCAAAGAGTTCTGATCCACTGGAGGGGGAGGAAAAAGCACCATTAATATTTCTGACAAGTTGAATTTTAACATTTTTGTATTTGGACTGTTGAAGATAAGAGGGTAATTTTGCTCAGTATTTGGCAGCGGTAAATATAGCAATATTAGGTACTTGTGAACAGGATGAGTCTGACAGTATTATATTGAAGGGTAGTTTAATGATGGGTACCTGAATCAAAAAATTGTACTGGTGTCTGTGGGAGAAGTTGAAAGGTTCAGATTGATTAAGGTCCCTAAGGTTGCATGCTAAAAAAAAAAAAAAAGAATTGGCAGTATTGGTGAAAAAGTGATGTAAAGTCTCAGTAATTACCAGTATTTCTTTACCAGTCCAAGAGTAAGGATAAGTTTTATAGGGCAAGTAAGTGCCAAGGAATATGGGTATCAGAGTAATTACACTGTTGGTGCTGGGTTTCAGTTCAGCCTAACATACTGAGTATGATTCAGCATTCAGCTAGAAGTCAGTGTTGTAAACAAGCTCAAGATTTTGGAAACTATTGAATGTCATACTTGAATCTCTTTTCAGAATAAAAATAGATTTTCTACTTTGTCACTCTTCATCAGATTTGTCACATTTAGCAAGGCAGTAACTAAGCTCATACCTTGAGCTTTGGAGCTGTAAGGTCTGAGTTGTAAATATATTGCTGATTAAGCTGATTAGAACTTTTATTGCAGTAGTGAAACCTTTCAGATTATCTTCTGCTTCATTCTTGAAGATTTCAGTGTCTTCCGTTTAGTGACAGGACTTCTGTAAGATCAGTGTCGTTTTACGCCTTACATGTTAATAGGAGGCAGTAATAAGGAAAGTAAGGAGTAGAACAACATTTCTAGAAGCTAGCAGATATTAGGATTAATTCCTAACTGTTATAGAACTTGAAAGTCATCTTTTGGACATCATTCAGAGCAACATCATCATTTTTTAAAATATATAAAAAAACAACAAAACAGCCAGATACATTAGGAATTCAACTTTAAACCCATTATCCTAAGTTGTATTTTTTTGCTATGAAAACTAAACAAGTTCTATTAGCAACAATTTTCAGCTTTGTCACACTTAATCAGTGATGCTTCTGACGTCATCATAACATAGGGTGTTTTGCCAAAGCTAACGCCTAACTAAATTTCTGTTTGTGTCTAACAATGCTTTAGAATGTTTTATTGGTGAGAGTTCTTGTAGGAAATTTCATGTTTGGAATTAGGTTTAAGTTACTAAGTTCCCTTGAATATTTTGTTCTGCAGAACTTTTTGTTATCTCATGTTTTTCTGAGGAGTCCCTTTTTTCAAGGAAATGTCTGTTGTTCATGAAGACTTCATCATGTTACATATGAGGAACTTTGTATAGCTTTTTAAATTCTATTTTCATGATTATTTCCTTTTTCCATTTTCATAGGTAGCTGGAAAAATGAGTACCTTGAAGATTATGTTTATTTGATTTGAACTGTGTTCTTGTTTGAAGATTAAGCAGTTTATTTGTAACTTTAGAAGAGTATATGTTACGGTGAATTTCTTCTGAAATTGTGTGTTTATGGCAGGTAGAAGTGCAATGGCTAGCATCAAATTTAATAGATAGAAGCAAAATTGTTAGTCTAAATCGTTAGTCCTTAAAGGGCTTTTAGAAGTTAAAATTGAGTAGAGAGGTACTTTTTGTTTCTTCTTTTTTCATCTTGAAATTGTAGACCATTTTGGAACACTTCATTCTGCTTCTGTTAAGCTATTATCTGACATCTGAAATGAGTAACTTAAGCAGACCCACTGCGGTACCAGTAGTTGTGTCCTCCCTCATATTCTGTAATGTCATTGCTCTGCAGTGTGTCTGCTTGCATTGCATCTGTAGTGATGGAAAACCTGAGAAATGGTTCTCTGAAGAAAAGTACATCATGTGGAAAATAAAGGGGGAAAGATGTAGTGGCAAGAACCATTCAAAAAGCCTAAGTTTCTGCATGAGGCTGCTTAATTAAAATGTCATTGAAGATGTAAGCTGCTGTCAAAAGCAGCGGAGAATTTGCAGTGAATGTACTTAAGACATCATCCTCACCTCAATATAAGTAAGCCAGATGGGTGTAGTATTAGACGAGGGCTGCTCCAAAAGTAATGCCTCCCATTTTATTATGTTGACCTACAGTGTCGGGGGGCAGATGCTGGTACAGCAGTAGAGGTTGAACCTTCTCAACTATATTCCACTGCATGATGCTGCCATGTGAGAGTTGGCAGCAGAGGGGCAGTCTGACAGAATGGTGTCTGACATGGAAGTGCTGATGAAGCAAAAGGGGTATTGCTGAGTTCCTCCATGTGGGAAAAAACAGCACCCGCTGACATCCGTCCGTGCTTGATGAACATTTATAGATGCCAACTGGTGGTGTGCAGACAGTGAGGCACGGTGGTGTGTTTCAGCGGTGGCTTTGCACAGCCATCACAGCACAACATGAGGTCAGTCTCAAGCAGCTCATCCCCATGAATCAGCAGGTTACAACAAGGGAACAGGCTGCTCATACAGGAGCAGAAGGAACAAGTCAGGGCCTACCAAACCGATATGAGGCTGAAGGCGGAGGTTTCTTGGATCACATCATTGCTGGTGATGAGATGTGGTGTCACCACTGTGGGCCTGAGTCAAAATGGCAGTCCATGGAGTGGTGATGTGAGTTGCTCACCAAAGAAAACATTCAAGGTGAAGCTCTCAGAGGGTAAAGTAACGCGCACAGACGTTGGGACAATAAAGGGCTCCTGGAACTGCAACAAACCATCAGCTTTGACCACTAAATCGCAATGCTGACTAAGCTGAAGGCGGGAACATCCAGAGTCAGGTCAGAGAACAGGCGATCTTTGTTTTGCAACACAGTAATGCCAGGCCCTAAAGCAGTCTGAAGACTGCAGAGCACGTTGCCCATCCTGGCTGGGCTGCCCTAACAACGCCCTCCATATAGCCCAAATTTGGCCCCTTTTCACTTCCGTCTGTTAAGGCCAACGAAAGACTGACTGCATAGGCAACGTTCTCTTAGCAACAACACTGTGACACAGTGGATCATGTCCACTGGTGTAGATTTTAATCAGCACAGCATGCAGGCTCTTGTTCATTGCTGGAAGAAATGCATGGCTAATGTTGGTGGCTGTTGCAAATACTGTTTTATAGCTGAGATTTGCTCTGTCACATAGTGTTAATGTGCATTACTTTTTGGAGCAACCTGAATATTAGTATCCATATTGTGTGCAGTCTTTTGAGCTCCACAGTCAATAACTTGTATATAAACATGAGGACCACCAGAAACCTGGGCTTTATTGCAACCAGTATTGTTCCATGAATGCAGGGGGGCTATTGGAAGTAGGAGTAGTACAGAGATAAATCTGTGGATAGTAGCTGTATTTAGCCATCCAGGAGCTGTTAATATAAGCATTTAGTGCTTTGGGAGGGTTTTCTGGGCTGGAGATATTTTTAATCTAAAATCTGTAAAACTTTAAGATCAAGCTTCAAAACTGCTGGAACTAAAAATGGAAGGTGCGTTTCAAGGTGTCACAGTTGGAAGAAATGTAATGGTACTGCTTGTCTTTGTGTTTTTAAGCTGAAATATTCATTAACTAATAAAGGAAACGGTATCTTCTGAAATCCTTTTGTGTAGGGATATGGAGATCAGTCTTTCTTTTCCAAACCTTGTAGTTGTGCAGTGCCTGGGTATGTCTCGGTTTGATACTTGAGCAAATGCTTGTGTAGTTTCAGTCTGCTTCCTGCACTTCTTTTGCTGAGATGAATGACAAGCAGGCATATAGTCGGCCTTTGTAATCACTTTGTTGTCTGAGACTGTATAAAATACAAAATACTGCATACAAAACTAATTTATAAAGCACTGCAAAATCTGGTTTCTGTAGTATCACTAAAATCATAAAAGAAATGGAAATTAACATCTTCTCTTGAAAATGATTTTTGCTGTTTTTAATAGCAATATGAGTTCCACTTTCTATAAAGTATTTCTTTTTCCTCTTTGTCATTTCAGATTTGTCCAATATGTGCAGCATTACCTGGAGGGGATCCTAATCACGTCACAGATGACTTTGCAGCTCATCTTACACTGGAACACAGAGCTCCTAGAGATTTAATATCCTTTCCTGAGATGATGCAGAGTCTAGACTTCTTCATTGAGTAGTCATGATTACCTGTTTTGATTTTGATATTCAAGGGGCTATACCTCTCATTTCCCTGCAACTTGAGTTGCTGGAAAACTGTATGCAAAATTTAAAGGTAATTTTTCTAGTTTTAAAAGCAATATCCAAATTATGAATGAACTGTATGTGTGTTTGACAGTGATTTTTAGCCTAGCAGCAGAAACGTTTAAGGAACTTTTATAACAAACTGTTTTCTACTGACACTGGTTTATCCTGCCTTATCATTAGTTTTGAGGCCTTTTTTATGTATCCAGGTGGTAGAAACAATTTATGACACAGACAGTGATCTGAGGATGGTTTGAGCTTAGCTGTTTTTTGACACATAAGCTTGTGTACCTGCTTCATTCACTATACTAAGATACTTCCATAGTATTACCTACTGACATTTCTGTAATGGCTAGGAAAGCTTCCAGATAACATGGGAAATAAAGGGCTGTCTTTCAGTTATCTTAGTAGCAGATTATGCAGGTTAATTACATTTGATGGCTGAAGTATTGAAATTTGCTTTTTGTCCTTTGTTGAAGGGATTGCTTTCTAGGGTTAATTGATTTTTATTTATTAAATGACCTGCAGATTATGTACGATACCTACAGAAAGTTTTCTCTCTGAATTTTTTCATTAAACAAATAAGCATACTGCTCTGTTGACATCTTTTTGTTGTTGTTGTTGTTCAAAGCGTTTTAAAGGGAAACAAAAATGCTGACAGAAGGATTTTATGGAGATGGCTGCATTTCATTTGTGATTGTGTTTCAACTTTAGCTTGATAGTGTTTATTGTGGTTTAGAGTCAGGACAGATTACATGTGAGTGTTAATAGCTACACAGTAGTTGGATCACTGTAATGGAGTTAGAGTGTTTATTGCTTCTGTAAAGGAGTTAATGAGTAATGCAAAACTGCAGAAGAGCAGTCATCCCTAGTTTTGTGGATATAAGCAGGACTGTCAGCAGTCACGAGAAGCCTGAGTGCTGACTGTGGTAGCTCTGGCCAAGCCAGGGGACCTAAGCTGAAATCTTAGTAAATTTCAAAGTACGTTATTTCATTTTCAATAATTATACGAGTGATTTTCAAAATGAAGGGAATTCTTGACTGCTTTGGAAATGTGTATTAACTTTCTGACAAAAATATTCTTTAAATAATTTTTTTGCCATAATTTGCAAGCCTATAAAAATATGACTTGAAACTTAAGCATGAGATGGCAAGGAAGGAGAAATGAGGAAATAGCAGGAGTCATTCGTAGAATTTACGCCATTTGTTTGGCTAAAAAAAGAAAGGTGAAGTGAAGGGGTGTGATAAAAGTGCTGAATATTCAGGAAACGTGCAAAATTTTAAGATCTCAAGTGCTGAAAATTCTGGGATCAAGTTGCTTATAGTATAGAAATTGAAAGGAATGCAGTAATTGCCATCTACTTCGGGTAGGAATGGCCGTAAGATCTTTAGTATTTAATGTAAGAATGAGGAAGTGGGAGTAAAACCCATGTGTAAGAAGTTTGGCAAAAGGTGTGATAAGGTGTAATATTACTTGATAGAAAACTTTGATTAAAAAAAAATCAATCCTGATATTTCTTAGATGTATTAAAAAGCTGAAGAGTGTGAGGCATTTTACTGTACACAGCCCTGATTGTCTTGAATGCATGTCTGTATGCCCAGCTTGCTCCGTAGCTACAGCATCTCAGCTATGCTCTAGAAGTTGAAGCTTTCACGTAGCGTACACTAGAGTGCTTTACACAGCAGATATTCTAGTCATTTAATAACCAATGCCATGTAGTTCTATTTTCTTAACTTGTTTATTATGATGAATCCAGTGGTGTTCGGCATGTACGTCGAATGTTTCACCCAGGTCGGGGATTGGGGGGCCCTCGTGCACGTAGATCAAACATGCACTTTACTAGCAGTTCCCCTGGAGGGCTTTCATCTTCTCAGAGTTCGTATTCTCCAAGCAATAGAGAAGCCATGGATCCTATAGCTGGTAAGAGCTGTTGTGCCTGTGGATTTTACCCTCCTTATGCAAAGGAGCAAAATCCAATGTGATATAATGGTTGCTTTGCTTTTTGTTGTGCTGAAACTGCACTCATGATACATGCAGGTGTGACTGGCTGTGTGTTGATGAACAGTTTTCTGGCCTGTGGTCTTCTGAAGCTGAAGTCACTGCCCTAGTAGGCAGTACTTTTAATTCTACAGTGCAGGATGTATTCCCAAAGCTTGTTATTCACAGGCACTATTTATTTTCTTGACTGTGGTTGTGTCCAGCTTCTATCCATTACTTGAGTATATATCATCCTGATTTGTTGTGAGATGAAGGTGTTTGTGGACAAGATTTTCTGTCTTGATTTGTTTTAGTACAAGCTGTGGACTCTAAAGGTGAAATTACATGAATATTATTAACAGACATTGAAAACACATTCAGATTGCATTCAAGCTTTAGCAAGTTTGGTTTGTTTGTTTTTTTTTTGTTTTTTTTTTTTTTGTAATATCACTATTTTTTATGATGTACTTGTAAATTCTTACACAAATGTACTGTTACAAGCATTTGTAGCATGCTTTGGTCAGGTTTAGAAATCCTGTGATGGGAGGAAGAGCATCTCACCTTTAAAGCCAGAAAATCAAGATGTGTCTAGGATTTTTAGAAAAACTTGTTTACTGTGTGTTTAATTTGAAAATAAAACATTTGTTACAGGAATTAGAAATAGGTAAACACAACTTAAAATAGCAGATACAGCTTTTTCCTTATTAGAAATCTGAGCATTTTTATACTGTGATCTTTTGACCATGCCTGCGTCAAGGCAACATCAGAACTGCCGTAATCTACCTTCAGCTGCTAAGTATGCATAAATGTATAAACTGGAACTTCCTACTTCAAGATCATGACTTCTTCAGAGGTAGCCATCCAGCTTAATTAACCACTGCACGTGAAAGGGGAGCTGTGTCTGCTTAAATGTAATCCCCTAGCCTTCCTTCTGCTGGCTCTGGTACTCCTGGCTTTCTGTGACCTGAAAGAGCATCCTGGCAAAAGAGGGAAAGTTGAATGAGGTCATGCTCAGACAGTGGTGGTCAATGTCTTTTGCTCTGGTTGTATCCTCTCACACGTGAGGTCACCCAGGGATCAGTACTGAACCCCATGCTATTCAACTTTAATAAATCATCTCAGCATGTTTGCTGAAACACCAGGGTGGGGGATGGGATGGATTGTGTCCTGCATCTAGAATGTCATGACCACGACCAAAGAGCCGAGAACAGTCTTGCATCTGCATGGCTGGGAGTAGCCCTGCTGAAGGAGACCTGGAGTCCTGGTGGGTACAGAGCTGAATCAGTCAACGTGGGCACAAGTGCAGCAAGAATGGCAAGCTGAATCCTGAGCTGCATTTGCCAGGGTATTAGTAGCAGAGAGAGAGGTTTGATCATCTCACTAAGGACTTGTCAGGCCAGAGGATCCAGAGGAGAACCATGAAGATAATCTGAGTGCTGCAAAAATTGTTGTATGAGGAAAGTAGTTAGGTCTTTGCTCCCTGGAGAAGGGAGGGCTCAGAGCAGGTGTCATCACAGGATTCCAGTACTTAAGGGGCAGCTACAAAGAAGACAGAGGCTCTCTTCTCAAGGAGCCATGTGGAAGAACAGAGGACAGGAGGAACAGGATGCACCAGGAGAGATTTAATCTTGATACAGAGGAAAAAAATACATTTTTGCAGGGGGAGCCATCAGTCACTGGGAACAGTTCCCAGGCATGTGGCTGACTCTCTTAATTTGAGGTTTTCAAGGTGAGAGGGGACAGGATGGTACATAAGCTTGTCTAGGCTCCCTTTCCTCATGAGAAGTTGTACCTCGTGATGGAGATCCCTTTCATTCTGGGCTGTTGTATGATTCTGTGAGGTTCCTAAAGGGTCTGAGAAGAACTAGAGTTCATCCAAGAAGGGAGGATGTTTGTGTATCATTATTCAGTGATCTTGGAGTGGAAGACCTCCTGGAATGTATATCGCTCTGAAAGTAATGCTTATTTAATTAAAGTAGGACAGATAAAGAGTACAATAACACTATTTAATAGAGCAAAATCTCAGCTACAAAACTCTTTTTTCCACACAATCACCACTGATAGCTGTGTATTTCAGTCATGAACAAGAGCCTGCATGCTGTGCTGATTAAAATCTACACCAGTGGACATGATCCACTGTGTCACAGTGCTGTTGCTAAGAGAACGTTGCCTATGCAGTCAGTCTTTCGTTGGCCTTAACAGACGGAAGTGAAAAGGGGCCAAATTTGGGCTATATGGAGGGCGTTGTTAGGGCAGCCCAGCCAGGATGGGCAACGTGCTCTGCAGTCTTCAGACTGCTTTAGGGCCTGGCATTACTGTGTTGCAAAACAAAGATCACCTGTTCTCTGACCTGACTCTGGATGTTCCCGCCTTCAGCTTAGTCAGCGTTGCGATTTAGTGGTCAAAGCTGATGGTTTGTTGCAGTTCCAGGAGCCCTTTATTATCCCAACGTCTGTGCGCGTTACTTTACCCTCTGAGAGCTTCACCTTGAATGTTTTCTTTGGTGAGCAACTCACATCACCACTCCATGGACTGCCATTTTGACTCAGGCCCACAGTGGTGACACCACATCTCATCACCAGCAATGATGTGATCCAAGAAACCTCCGCCTTCAGCCTCATATCGGTTTGGTAGGCCCTGACTTGTTCCTTCTGCTCCTGTATCAGCAGCCATGGGACTCACCTGCTGCAGACTTCGTGATATTCCAATGTGCCACCGTTTCCAGTGCACTGAAGCTGATATTCAGCTCTGTAGCCCGTTCCCTTGTTGTAACCTGCTGATTCATGGGGATGAGCTGGTTCAGGCAGTCCTCATTTTATGGTGTGACAGCAATTCTGACATCATTTCTTGTCTTGTACATTGCTGTTGCCACTGCTGAAGCACACCACCCACTGCCTCACTGTGCTCACATCTACTGTTTCATCTTCATAAACGTTCACCAAGTGTCAGTTGATGTCACTGGGTGCTCTTTTTTCCAACATGGAAGGATTCAGTGACACACCTGCTTCATCAGCATCTCCATGTCAGATCATTCCTCCAGACTGCCCTTCTGCCATCTGTCACCCAGAACAAAACGTAATGGAGTATAGCTGGGAAGGTTCAACCTCTGCTGCCTTACTGCCGACTTCTGCCCACTGAGACTGTGGACTGAATAATAAAACTGAAGCATTACTTTTGGTGCAGCCCTCGTAGTTCAGTTCAGATAAATGTGGAGTGTTTGCTGATGCTTGTCAGTACCTCACCAGGCATTCCTTGTGGAATGCCACAAGCACAGGGAAGTTAAAAATTGGATGAAATGGTATTCCTCTGAACTTTTCTTGATTGATGCTGTGTCTTTGCTTTTAAGGTTCAGTTGTTATCTGCTGGGGTTGTCTTCTCTTACCAAGGCCTTTATCTCAAGCTCTCATCTGCTTCCAAGTACAGCTAGCTATTAAGCATCAACTTATGCTTAACTTACAGTGAGAATAAATTGATCTGTTTCTTGTCTGATAGTTTGATATGTCTTCTCTTTCAGTGAAATGATGAACTGAGAAGATAACTGCAGGTTTTCTGTTTGAAAATAATGAAACACACAGCATCTGCTACGTTTTCACATCTCCTTTTTCTCCTTTGTGATACTGCCTAGTGATTATAATTGAATTAAAGACGTGGAATTGATAGTGCAGGTTTAGAAACAAAAATGAAAAGCAAAACTTGACTATCCTGAGTTTCTGACATAGAAAATAACTGCATTTTTCTGTATTCCTCCCATGAAAGCTTGCCTAAAAGCAATTGTTTTTTATTAGTGCAATGGAAGGAAAACTATTACAGGTTGGCAGTATTGCCTCCTACGTCTGCCCTTACATCTGTTACAGCAAAGAAACACCTAAGGGATTCTGCTGTGATACCCTGAGCAGTGTTTTACTGCTGGTTTTAATTTCAAAGAGCAGGTATTTGCTATAAACCTACCACTGAAGGGAAGACTTATGGTTGTACTCCTTAATTGTCGGGCCTTCCCTATCTTCAGGCAGAAATGGACAGTGGTTTCGTGAGGCAGATCTTGAATGAGTTTTCATAACAAAATAACTTTTACTAAATGTTAGAAGTGATGGCGTGGTATTTCTTTTACAGAACGTATCTTCCCTTTGGGTTGTTGGATGGTAAAACCTGTGTTGTGGGGGCATGTTTATTGAGAAGAAAATAACATCACTAACAAAAGCCAAAATTAAGTATTTTCCTAGTCAGGTACTACGCTGTGATGTGGAGCTTGAGAGAATTGCTGCAGAAGACATCATTTGCCAGGCATTCTCTGTAGACCGGCTCTCCTGTTATAACAAATCTGCATCTTCCTTACGCTTTGAAACATCGAACACTGAGACTTTCTAGAAGAGTTTCATGAATTTTCTAACATAATTTACTTTTACTAATTTACTAAACGAATTACTTCGTTTCCATTGATGGAAAAAAATGAATTGATGCCCTGGAATTCAGGGTGTATTCATTCTGTTGTGTAACAGTCACTTAAGATATTTCATCACAGAAACTTTTCTCTTCTCTGGCAGAGCTTTTATCTCAGTTATCAGGCGTGAGGCGTTCTGCAGGAGGACAGATCAATTCCTCTAGCCCTTCTGCTTCTCAGTTACAGCAGCTGCAGATGCAACTGCAGTTGGAACGACAACATGCACAGGCAGCGAGACAACAACTGGAGACTGCACGCAATGCAACTAGACGCACCAACACGATCAATGTCAACACCACTATTACACAATCTGCAACAACAACCAACACATCTAACACGGAAAACAGTCAGCAGACTATCCAGAATTCCCAGTTTCTTCTTACAAGGTAACTTGTTCTGTCTGCTTCAGCATGCGTCCCTTAGCATTTCACTCTTTCTTGGTCCTGCTAGAGTCGGAGTACAGTGAAACTTTGTATACTGTGATTATAAGAAACGTGCTTTAAGCTTTTACCCTTGTATTTACATGTAATTGGGTGTTCATATTTAAATGTTTGGAACTTGCGTCATCCATATTTCTAGTAGTAATTTAATATCCAAGAGTAGCAGTTCATAGGTGACCTGATGGGAATTACTCTGCTTCTGGAAAGCTGGCTGCAGAAATGGCCTTTAGTGCCCTAAAGGTTGCAGAAAGGAGAGACAAACTCACAGCTGCGTTGTATATCTTTTTTGCATCTAGGAATGTATTTAAGAGGTGAATGTATTTAAACAGATGTGAATATGGATTTCTGCAAGCCTTAAGAAGGAGGCTAGTTCTGAGTTTTAGCTGTGTAAGCTACTTCAGGCAGGGGGCTTCTGCCAGATCCCTCATCAGATCTCTTAACATACTGTGCTTTGTTTGGACTGTGTGGATTGTACTGTCTGGTGGGAATCCAGAGGTGGTACACACAGAGTGATGTATTCTGTCACATGTGTACAGCTAGGCGTTGACCCAGCCCCTAACAGGTATGCAGGAGATTCCAACCTTCCCTAAAAGACTCTCGTAGGTAGCAGGGACCCTTGCTATGGTTTTGTATCTTGAGGGTTCGTTCTGGTGAAGGCTGTCGTCGTGAGTGGGCAGGGGTTGTTGGCCAGAGGTGCGCAGAGCTGTGCGTGTGAGAAGGGCCGGCAGCAGTGTCCTGTGAGTGCCAGTGAGGGGCAGGGCTCTGAGCGCACGTGTCAGAAGCGTCGTCAGAGAAACGGGCTCTCACCAACTGCCTGTCTCCTTTTCCTGCTGCCATACAGGTTGAACGATCCGAAGATGTCGGAAGCGGAGCGTCAGTCAATGGAGAGCGAACGGGCGGACCGCAGCCTGTTTGTTCAAGAGCTTCTACTGTCCACTTTGATGCAGGAAGAAAGTTCCTCCTCAGATGAGGATGAGAGGGGGGAGATTGCCGATTTTGGTGCTATGGGCTGTGTAGATATTATGCCTTTAGATGTTGCTTTAGAAAACCTAAATTTAAAAGAGAGTAATAAAGGAAACGAGCCTCCTCCACCTCCTCTTTGATGACATCCCACTTTGCAGACAATGTCCTCTGTGCTGTATTTGCCAATGAAAGTGGACAACAACTATCTTGGGTTTGTTTTGGTGATTGTAATTTCAGGTCTGTCACTCTTGTTACGTTGTGTACATTAAAAAGAAAGAGAGAAAAGATATATATGATAATCATTTCCACTTAACTAATTTTTACTTCTAGCAGGTAAATGTAGGTTGCGGTGCAGAGCAAAAGGCTCTGTGTCCTGTACCTTGACATGCAAAGGCTCTCCTAATACTCCACATTCAAACTGAAGAGGAAAAAATGAAAAATCTCTAATGAAGCTGCTGTGTGTATTTATGAATATTAATGAATAAAAAATGCTTGGATGGTTTACCTTAACTACTGCATGACGTTTTTTGCAGCGTGCATGAGTTTTAGTGACCTTGTCATTTAAAAATTTAAATACAAGGAAGTAAAACTATAAAACCCAAAGCTTTCCCATTATTCAGAGGTTACCTAACAAAAAAGTTAGCGTGGCTTGTAGCCACAAAGTAGCTTTTGAATAATATGTGACAGAATGACATCTTACGTGCTGTTCTGCACAGGATGGAAACTGCAGTGGGTTGTATTGTCGTGACCAGGGTGTGGCATTTTGCTGTATGTGATCACTATGTTGCCCTGTCGGCCGTCGCCTCAGTGTGGAGTTGAACTGCATTTTATGCATCCCTAGGAGACACAACAATAAGGCCACTGCTGGAAGCTACTGCAAAGGGCTTTTGTGTGCCCTGAAATCAAATGATGTTCACTTTTGTTTAAAGTTTGTTTTCTGTGGTTGTTAATTTTTTTTACTGTTAAACATCTTTTATTCAGGTGTAGATGATTCATATATTCACTGTGTTGGTTTTTTTTTTTTTAAAGAAAAAGTTAACCTGGAACATGTTGTCTTAGTTTAAAAAGCCTTTCACAGCCTCGATCATATTTTGAGTTATTTATGTATTCTCTTCATAGTTTGCAGAGACCTGGTAGTATCAGGAGAGCTTGAGGATTTGGATCCCCAGATTGTTCGTATATTGCAAACAAATTATTAATGCTAACTTTAGCACCTTCTATTTATTGTTTCTTTTGGTTACTTTTGCTGGTGGGAAAAAAAAAAAAAGAAAAAAAAAAGTTTTAAAAGCCTTTTAGTGGAATTGTGCCACCTCTATGCCTATACTGCTAGCCTTCCTGGTCTAAACAAAAACTGCAGTGTTCTGTGCATTCATAACAGCCCCAAGGCAGGGACAGAAAGAGTGTTTGGTTTTGGCTTTCTTTCCTTCTTTGTTTTGTTCTGTTTTTCTAAATGTAAAGTTAGATTATAAAAACAGAAGTGCACACAGCTTCAGATATTAAAAAAAAAAAACAAAAATAACAAAGAAACCATAAGCTTATCTCATAATGTCTTCCCAGCTTTTTTCACCTCCCCCCGCTCTCTTTCTCTGTCCATCCGTCTCTGCAGCACTGCTAGCATTAGAGTAAACCTACAGACATGGACGCCGGGTGGTGTTCCAGCACAACTGTGACGTGTATGCTAATCCAAAATAACTGAGCAAAAGAAATGACCCTGTATACTGACTTCAAGTTCATCTTCTTTTTTTTTTAAATCCTCAAATCCTGATTGTTTCCCCCTAGAGCAGTACTAGCTTTGTTTTCTTTTAGTCTCTGCAACAGAAAATGTTTGGAGGAGAACTTTACCTAAGCCCTCTGGTTATCCCTAAGGTTACCCCAACTAGGGATTTTTTTTTCTTTTTTGATTGATTGTTGAGGATTTTCAAAAGATTTTCAAGCTGTAGTCTTTACAACCACATCTTCTGCACATTACAGTAAGACACACGGTTCAATAAAGCATTTTCAAGACTGTTGCTCGGTTGATTTTCTTTGTTGTTGATGTGTTATGCACAGTTTTGCTCCAGAATTTTCTGAACTGTCAACTGTGGCTGCATACGAGGTCATGTAGAAGTGCTGGGCAATTTATGTGCGTGCAGTTAGCAACTTGCACACTGTGGCAGATGAAGAGGGCTGCAATCCCAACCTCCCCACAGGTAGGTGGATCCAACTTTGCAAAAGAAAAAAGTATGCGTAGAGCAGACTCTCCTCAGCATGAGCCCTGACTGCATGTGTGGCTGCTCTCTTAACATGAGCATCGTTTCTGGACTCCACTTAGGGGGTGTAAACCAATATTGTCTGTGCTCAGAAGCAGAGCAGATGGAGACTAGCAGTTTAAGGTATGCCTAGGCAACGCCCATAACCAGTGGGTTAAAAGAAAACAGTCAACCACCTCCTGCCATCTCAGGCCAAGGCGTACGCTTGGAGTTCAGTGGAGCCTGTGTGTTCAACCAACACTATTATTCACAGACTCTTTAAATGGCAAAGAGATGCGCTTGAAGGGTGGGGAATTGGTTGGAAGGCTGCAGCCAGAGCGTTGTGTCGGCAGCTCGACGTCCAGGTGGAGGCTGGTGATGAGTGGTTTCCGCAGGGCTCTGTCTTGGCACCAGTGCGCTTCAGCGTTTGTATCAATGACGTGGGATTGAGCGCACCCTCAGCAGTTTGCTGATGGCTCCATGCTGAGCTGTACAGATGACACAGTAGAAGAAAGGGGTGCCATCCAGAGGGACCCAGATGTAATTAAACAAGGCCAAGGGCAAGGTGCTGCGCTTGGGCTGAGGCAATCCCAGGGATGAGCACGAATGGGGGGAGCTCCTTGGGAGCAGCCTTGCCAAGAACTTGGGAGTCTGAAACTGACATCTGCCAGCAGTGTGTGCTTGCAGACCAGAAGGCCAACAGTGTCCCAGGCTGCATCAGCAGAGGGGTGGCAGCAGGGAGAGGGAGGGGATTGTCCCTCTCTGCCTTTGTGAGGCCCCACTTGGAGTACTTCATCCAGGTATGGGAAAGATATGGAGCTCTTGAAGGCGGTGCAAAGAAGGCCATGAAGATGCTCAGAGGGCTGCAGCCTCCCCTTTGAAGACAGGTTGAGGGAGCTGGTCTTATCCAGCCTGGAGAAGGTTGTGGGGAGACCTCATTGCAGCATTCCAGTATTAAAAAAGAGATTTATAAACATGAGGGAAATGAATTTTTTTTTACATGCATTCATAGTGATAGGACAAAGAGGAATGATTTTAAACTAAAGGAGGTAAGATTTAGATAGACAGGGAAGTTTTCACTCAGGATGGGGAGGTGCTGCAACAGGCTGCCCAGAGGGGTGGATGCCTCATCCCTGGAGGCTTTTAAGGTCAGGTTGGATGGGGCCCTGGGCAACCTGACCTAGTACCTGATCTAGTGGTTGGCAACCCTGCCTGCAGCTGGGGGGCTGGAACCTGATGATCTCTGGGGCCCCTTCCAGCCCAAACCATTCTATAAAACTGGTGGAAGTGCTTACAAAGGTTTTGAATGTGCAGCTTCACATCTGGGCAACAGCGCTTTGCTGGGCCCATCATCAGCTGAGTTGTGCCTTGAGCAGCGGCACACAGCATTCCTCACACTGCTGGCAAGGAAGCAGTTCAGCCAGATGTTGGTCCGGAGCAAGCAAGACTGCAAATAAGTGCGTTTGGGGCAGGTGGAAGGCACGTTTTCATTACCAACATAGCAGCTGAGATACATAGGCTTATTTGATGGTGCAAGGGAAGCAAGTCAGCAAGCTGAGTGTCCACTGGCAATTTGGAATTCCACCATCTTCTAATCAGGATGTGTTTTAAACTCCTGTGATCTGCTTTAATCGAGAGCTTTTTTTGTTTCACTTCCTCTCCTGTCCTTTTACCCTGGCCCATCTGAGCCTGTCTTCACCCACATAAATAGGATGTGCAGCTGACTCCAACTGTTCTGTCCTCAAAGGCTGTTGGGGAAAAGCAAAAGGAGAAATGTAAAAGAAAACTGTAGCTGCTGGCTTGGGCTTTCACTAAAGGTCTTACACCCCCAGCCAGGTGCCATGGTCAAGCAAATACTATCTACTGTGGCTTTGCAGTCACATCCGCCTGCTCCCTCAGCACTTGTAGGCACACCCATCAGGGCCCACCGTACAGTTTGCTCAACTGACCCGATCCTCTTACAGCAAAGATGCATCTTTCTTCAGACTGGCCTCTGGGACCGAGAATTCCTGAGGGTCCCAGGTTCCTTGCTGCTAAAGACTGAGGCGAAGAAAGTAACTTTTTCCCTGTGCGAGAAGGTTCTGCTTCAGCAATGGGCTCATGTCTTCCTCAGTTTACCTTCTGTAACAGACGTATTGTGACAAGCTCTTCTTGCCTTCCCTTGTTAGATTCAACTCCAGATGGGTTTTAGCTTTCCTAACTCCAGCCCTGGATGCTCTGTGCTTCTCCCATCTTACCTGTCCTTACTTCCACCCCCTGGGTACTTCTTTCTTATGTCTGAGTCTGGCCACATGATCCTTGCTTATCCATGCAGGCCTGACATTTTTCCTGGGGATGCAGTGCTCTTAGAGGAGATGACCTTGATTACTGATGAACATTATTGTTCCTCTCATTCCTCCAAGGCTTCATCCCACATCACTTTACCAAGAGACTCCTTGAAAAGCCAGGTCCTGGGCTGCGAGCTTTCTGTGCGCTCTCCTCACCCCCTAAAGGATCATGAACTCCACCACTTCATGATCACTACAACCAAGGCTGCCTTTGACCTTTACATCCCCAAGGAGCCCTACAGTGGCCACACGCAGCATCTCTGCTGACAGCCCAGCCCATGATGAGACTCTGACAGCTCTCTGCCTCCAGCTCACACTGCTCAAGGCTCAGGAGAGCTGGACTCCACTTTGGGGGCCTGTCTCCTCTTCCCTGTGGCTAGCCCTTCATCCATTGCCCCTACCCTCACCTGGGGCGTTTCTCCGTTGCTGCAGTGCAAGGACCAGCTTGTTGCTGTTGCAGGAGGCTTCAGGGTCTCTGCACACCCCAGTATCACACATGACACGCACACGGGCCCCATCTCGCTCACTAGCTGTTGTCTTCTCATAAGCAATATTCGCTCACAGCTAACACCGCCTGCCTGATCCCTCCTCTTCAGCCCTCCCACCCCGAAGAGCAAAGCCACTTATTAATGCAGAAAGGAAGGATAATTGTTCCCATCCATATCAGCAGAGTGGTTTTTTCATGCTTTGTCACCTCTAGAGCTAAACTTCCATTAGCAAGACTAAGTTCTGTTACTTTCACAGGTCAGCCTCGGTCTTTCCAGAAGCAAAGCATGCAGGTAGTTTGTTCTGCAGTGGCTGACTGTAAGTGTTCTTCCAAGGCAAGGCTCACATTATCCGCATTCTTCCCACTCTGCTGAGGTCTGTGCTAAGCAGTGACTGAGTATAAAGGCTGCTACCAGCACCCATCATCGCTTACTGCAAACGGCACTTCAGGCTCCAACTGGAAACTTGATCAGGAACCGTGTGTTGTGTCAGTTTCAGTAATTCAGTACCAAAGAAAGGCAAAACAAGCACTTTTGTTTTATATAAGCCTTTATTTACAACTTGTTTAACAACTGTACACTCTTCTGTACCCTTGGAAGCATTAGTGTATTTGACTGGGAAAAAATATTAAACCTTTTGATTCTAATGACCATTACCGAGTATTTTTTTGTCTATGTACAGATTTGTATATTAATACTGCTACCATGACAATCTGGTAGTTACACAACTCATAGATGAACGGAAATGGGAAATTTATGTTTTGACACTCTATAAATCCAATACTTTACAGAAAATATATCACTGTCAACTTCACAAACAGTTACTTTGATAATTGGTCAACACTTAATTTGGGACTGTCAAACAAGCTGCTATGAAGGAAGTAGAAGAGTTTCTACGCAGCATAAATGAAGTTAGTACACCAGAGACATGCTGGAGGTCACACAGAGACGTGGCACTTTGCCGCCGCTTCAGTGAACTCAAACACGCTTTGTCAAGCTAAACACAATTACATATAAATGTCTTCAGGCTCAAGAACAACTGATATGTAGTTTCTAACTGCACAGACCACATGGAGAAATGAGGTACAGCTCAGCTTCAGCTTGGGATGCCCTTGCAGGCAGGTGTGACAAACAGCTATCCCCGCACACCCTGTACAGGGCCACCCCGGGCCCGCACCCAGCTCGGCCTGGAGAAGGGTGCTCCCAGCTGAAGCCGTGCTGGCAATGGGAAACAAACTATGCCTCACACACAACAGAAAGGAGGTTTTTCTATAAAGCTTGCCCTGACACAGAGCGAGGGATCGATGGCTAGGACCTGGAGAGATGAAAACCCTTTAGCTCTGCTAGGCTCAGTCCGATGGAAGTGCTGCTGGCACTGCTGCAGGAACGTGTGACACGTCACGGCCCTGATCTGTCCTGCAGGTCACATCAGACGTCACTGCCCCAGGTCCCGTGGACCCGGAAAGACATATCCCCATGTGGGAGTCCCGACGGGCTGTCAGCCGCAGGCTCCCTGTCTGCTATGGTGTCTGGCTCGGTGTCCAGGAGGGAACCCAGCACACGCTTCTCGCTGGGATCCTCACACTGGCCCTCTGACTCCTGCAGGTCCTGCTGCAGCCCAACCTGCCCTACCCTGCTGAGGTGGCACGGGGACGGGCTCCTCCTGTTCTCCAGCTCTCTGCTGCAGCAGGCACAGTGCCTGAGGGCCAAGCACCTCAGGTGTCCCAGCACAGGGGTCAGTGAGGGCCGAGCACCTCTGGTGTCCCAACGCGAGGGCGCAGCCTTTCAAGGCCCCAGGTGCCTGCAGGGAGCGACGGGCGCACCGTGTCTCCAATATAGGGTGCTCTGGTGGAAAACAGGGCTCACTGATACACTACTGCCTGAAAAACAAGCAAAACTACTCCTGGAGTAAGCTCATGCATATATTTTTGCAGGATTAAGATCCAAGTGAGCAAGAATGGGGTTTCTCAAGAACTGGATTTCAACCGAACAAACTTATGGTTTTCTTCGTTCGGGTTCCTTTCAGATGTTGTGGAGGGCCCTATGGCCTCCTCTGACCTGTTACATGCTAACTGCTACACAACAAACACCCTAACTAACACCACAACAGTACTCCCTTGCCTTCTGGATCTTGCCAGTACTGGGCATCCAGCACAGAACAAAGATACAGTAGTACAAATGTGCAGATATTTAAAAATATTAAATAAGCAGCTTTTAAAAATTAATAAAGGCAGCACGAAGCATTTTGAGTTATACTGTCTAAATATTGCAAAAATCTTATAGCTAAACTTCGTAATACAAAGAAACAGCCAAACTAGTGCAACTGGAAATGAAATAGCTAAGACTGCAATAATGAGAGAAAAAAGAAATAGTATAGGGAAAATATAAACAACCCAAATTATAAACTGTCAAGGACAATCTGCATAATACTGAAAGTGTGGCCAGCTTTCACGTTTATCCCCATTCGCGTACTTTCCTTGGATTGTTTAACAATTGTACACAGAGTGGAAGGAAAAAGTTTCTGAAAGAAAGAGACGACACAGCTAAAATATATAGAGAAAAATACAACAGCCATAATCTACTGTGTATGTACATAGTAAGGAAGCAGGCAGTGTCTGTGAACAAAGGACTGCACAGCCGTTTGCCTGTCCCAGAGTTTATCTGCAGAACCTTGCTCGGCTTCCTAAGAAAGATGGGCTGGCCAGGCAGCCGCTCCTCCTAGTAACACACCTCCTTGACTTCATTTTTAATTTATTTAAAGATTCAAGGTATATCCTTTAAGGGTGCAGGTGCTTTGAAGTTTTAAGAGTCACCAAAAGGCATTTTTAAGAACTCGTTAAGACTAGATTTTTCTAGTTCAGAATATGCAAATGTTGCAGGAACTCTGTGTGTTAATGCTGTTAATCGATCAGAATTAAATGGACAGACAGAAGTAAATGTAGAGCGGACAGTGCTCTGTCAGTTTGCAGAACGCCTCCTGTAGAGTTCTGAATACTGGATTTCTGCTCTTTTAGCCCCATAGGAGACTTTTTGTGAAGAGAAAGAGTAAATGGAAGCGGAAAATGGGAAAGCCACTCCCCAGGATGGCAAGCTTCTCTGCAAGTAGATCTCCCTTTGAAATCAGATGCCCGTAAGTGTAGAACTGGTTAAGTTTTGGTTATGCAGTCTGGACAGAAAAGCAAGTAATGCACTGCACAGTCCCTGTTATAATAATGCTGCAGGTCATGCAACCACATCACTGCAAATAAAGAATAAAGAAGAAAAGTTAAAAAGCAGATAACATTATCATTAAAAAAAAAAAAAAGACAACAGAGAACAGTACAGGCATTTGCAAAGTAGCTCAGTAAGGCTGCCTCTCCTCACAGCTGTGCAAATTCATGGGGCAAACATCTTTGCCAGAGCAACTCTTAACAGGAAGATTATATGTCAAAATTCGAAAGAGAGACGAAATAGCTTTGAACAAAACCTAAATTCAGACATTGTTCAGTAAAATTTAGACCTTTCTGCATAACGTCCTGCAGGGCACCATTCCGAACTAACACAGCTATGGAAACCAAGGAGGCTCTTCTGGCATTCCTGCTGCTTGTAACTAGTTGAAAAAACACAACACAGTATGAAGAGAAAGTTGCCTGTCCGATGCTGTGCCCAGCCATATACTAAAGCACGATCAGGGTCAGAATGGCTCTGCCTGAGCCTTCCACCTCTGAACGCCAATGAATACTTTAAACGTTTATTAAAGCTAATCCTGTGCACGATGATCAAACAGCATCAGTGCCATCCTACCCTGGCAAGTTCCAATAATTGCATGCAAAACTAGGTTTTAATAACAAGAATATGGCAGGTATTCTTCCCATAAAATACACAGAGTAGGTGCCATTGAGCAGCACTAAGGACACATCATAGTACTGTGTTAATGAAGCTAAGCCTGGAGAACAACCAGATAGGTTGGCACATTGCTCTATCTTTGCTGATAGCTCTTCCTCATGGCAACTGAACTGGAGAGGTGGGATAATTTCACCAATATGGCTACGGTGCTCTCAGATTCCCCCCGTAACACAGCGTGGCACAGCACTAACTAACTGCCCCTTCTCATTTTCATTTGTGGTGATGATAAGAAAAAGAAAAGTATCTCCACCAAACTGAAATCATGCTGTGCAAACTGTTACTTTCCTTTCTTCTTCCACCCTAGAACTGCATGGGATCAAGCATGGTTTAGGACAGTTCCTGTGACAGGAAAACCCAGACTGAAGAATATTTATAGCTAAATGCAAGGACTTACTGAAAAATAACAAAAAAAACAACCCCACCCTTCAGCTACAGGTTCTGCAGCCTGTAAATTTGTCTTTTTTTTTTTTTTCTTCTCATCCACCAGCCCAGAACACTCACTGTAGTTGAAAAACAAACAGAAAGATACATACAGAAATCAAATGGAACAAAAATAGAAAATGCTTTAAAAGAGCACACTCAAAGCAGACCTTGAGTGTATATTGGAGTGATTACTGTCTGCTTGAGATGTGCAGTTACACTAGCTGTGCACTGCCTGGCTGAGTGCAGGAAGTTACAGAGTTCAGGATTAACTACACTAATGTTACTGTAGTTAAAGTCAATAGAAAAAGAAAAGTTCATCCTACATAAGCATACATCTACTGTGCTATGTATAGATCAGTATAATCTACTTTTTATAACTCACCTTTTATGTGGGTTGCTCCAAAAGTAATGCCTCCTATTTATTTTCACAGAAATGACAACAGATTGAAAGAGTACAATAACACTAATTGATAGAGCACACTCTCAGCTACAAATCACTCTTTTTTTTAGTTGGTCTCCATATCTATTATTCACCAAGTATGTAGTATGTATTCACCAAGTATTTAGTATTCACCAAGTATTATTCACCAAGTATGGATGAATGTCAGTGGGTGCCATTTTTTCCATATGAAGGAATTAAGCTACACACCTCTGTTTTACCCACACTCCTGCATTCAGACACCACTGTCTCAGAGTGCTCCTCTGCTGCCATCAGTCACGCAGCAGCAACATGCAATGAGATGCTGATGGGAAGGATCCACCCCTACTGCTCTACTACCAACATTTGCCTCTGATGCCATGGACTACCATCATAAAAACAGGAGGCATTACTTTTGGAGCATCTCCTGTATATTGTTCAGACTTACTGTTCAGCAGTGCTTCAGGTGTCCTGTTGTACATAAATGTGATAGGACAGGCTTTTCTTTGGGACACCAGCACTTCTAAAGAGGTCTTATCAACTTTGGACAGTGAATTCTCTTTCAGGGATGCATCAAATCCCCTGATTCGTTTGAGTGCCATTTTCAAAGCAGTTCTCAGACTGTTCTATAATAACTGCCTGTTGATTTCTTTGTGTCTTTGAGTACCTCTGAAGATGAATTAATACTTGCAGAATCTACCTGTGAAGACAGTAATACTCTAGAAGATGACAAATGTGAAACGTGACAGTACATTCCCTTAACATAACCTGTTGTTTCCTCTGCACTGTCTCCAGACCAGGTCGGATTATTTTGCAGATGACTTGTCTGCAAAGGAGTGATTTTAATTTTCTTGTCAGTCCAAAATATTCCAGTTACAAATAACTGAAGGCTCACTGTTACCTTGGTGGATTATTTCTCAGAGGGACACTTCCCCCCAGTGTTCAACATGAGAACTGATTAGCTGTACTTCATTATAAGCAGTCAATCAATACCTTACAACCTCCTTAGCTTCTTTGTCATCCCGTATTTCTTCTACTCACTGGGATGATTCCAGCACATTACAGCCTCAGAAAGGACAGGAGCTTTCCCTTTCCACCAGCCAGCTCTGGTATGTATCTGGCATGTTAGCAACACGCTTCCCTAACAACACTGCTCATACAAAGCAAATACAATCCAAAAAAACCCAACCACCATACCTTATTTCTAAGCAACCATGCTTTTCCTATTCAGTGCACTTTTGGAGTCTTAAGAGGGAATTGGGCTTCCTCACCAATTCGCTGTCTGCAACCAGTATTTTGTAATATAAGCACCAAAGTAGGAAGAGCACCAAGAGCACCTTTACTTTGAGGTCTAACACCAGACTCCTCCCAAATATTTCTGCTGAGCATCTACTTTAAGTTAACTGCCCCCAGATTTCTCTTTCTGCAGATTTCTTAATGTTACTTACTGGTTACTACTACTAAGGTTTCTTTTTCTTCCTACACGTATTCTTTCTACATTTTCTCCATGTTATTTCCTTTAGACATTTTAAAAAGTCCCTCGTCACATCATCTTCCAGAGCCATGGCAACATCAGTTCACATTTTTATAATTTCTACAACTACAGAATACAAAGTGGACTATAAACTCTAAGATGTGTGGCACTACAGTGTCATGTTTATTACTATTCAAAGATTTTACTAGTACTGTTAAATACAAATTTTAAGGTCTCTCTCAAAACCACTGATACTCTCAAAAATAATTTTGTTCTCCTTGTTAACTCTGCTGACTAAGAACTAAAATCTTTGCTTTATAAAATCTGTACTACATAAGGGATGCTTTATTCAAATCCAAATCAAAAAGCCTAATGGTTTCATCACAAGTATAACTCTCTCTGCATTACTCTATTTGGGATTTTCTTTTCTTTCATGACCATGCTTACAATGCAAGCATGATGACAAGCTAACAAATGGCCTTTATGTTGATTTTCCTGTCTCCTGAGGTTAGAGATAATTTTTAGTGATTCCAATTCTTCCAATTGTTTGGAGAACAATCCTTATACCAATGGCAATACTTGCTCTTGCAGTATTTCAGATTTGTGCCACACTACAGCAGTTAACAGCACTTCGAAGTGCTGAAAAACGTTTGCTTTTGAGAAGACTAAATTAACCATTTTGCTCGTTCCGAAATGTGAGGCTCTAACATCATCTGATAGTAAAGATCTCTCCAGTGTGAAGCAATGAACAAATTCACCAACAGGAAACACTGTCCCAGCTGTCCTAGCAATGCTGTCCCAACTTTCCTTCTTCTAGGAATGTTCTTCATGTAATACAGCTCATTCTCTGAGATTCAACAGCAACGAGAACATTTTATCTGACAGAAGGAACAGGTTTCAGTTTGAAACCAACACACAGCACTACTGAAGGATAAGCTAGCAGTTTTCAAAATGATCTTGCATATACACAGCAAACAGCACCCACAGAAATCCTTGGTTTGACATCAAAACCAACTAATAACAGGATTTACTTCAGGACAATCCCATTCTTTTGCTAAGGTCTAAAAGCAAAGATCAGAACATGGTCTGTAATGAAGTCAATAGAAAAATCGTTCACTAACAACTGCTGGATAAGGACTTCCGTCACAGAATTTAGCATGAGCTCCTACTGACCCACAATAAAATATCAAATCAGAATAACTTGTTTGGGTGTCTGCCTCGACTATACTGCCAAGGGTTGGTACAATGTGCTGTGGGACTATTACATATGTCAACTTTTCTATGGTTTCTCTATCTACAGTCATTCATTCATTTTCAATCTACATTCATCAGCGAGTTCATGCATCGATTCATTTAATGAGCTGATGTATTTTAAAACTCATCTTTGTAGCCAAATATTTCAGTGAATTCACTAAAGCAGAGTCAAGCGGAAACAGAACAAGTCATCAGAATCTCCAAACACTGCAATAAGATTGTCAGCTGAGAAAATCTGCAGGAATTTGCCATTCCAGATGAAAGAAGTCTGAGGTGGCTGTGTTCGATAATCACAGCTTCTATCTTAAATAAGGAAAGCCTCCAATACTTAAATCAACTGTGATTCAGAATTAATTTTAAAAATGAACAGCTAGCTACAAAGGCTCAGGTTCCACCTCTTTTAAACTACCACCATAAAGCAAAACTAAGAAAGACATCTTGTCCTTCAGATTTCTGTCCTTAACAGTTGTTTGCATCTGCCACCTCCACCCTCAAACGACTCCTATTTTCACTTACAGCCTGCACAGCTATTAACAGGCTACTGCTCTTTG
Source organism: Centrocercus urophasianus (assembly GCF_019232065.1). Classification (NCBI taxonomy): domain Eukaryota; kingdom Metazoa; phylum Chordata; class Aves; order Galliformes; family Phasianidae; genus Centrocercus; species Centrocercus urophasianus. The sequence goes on along the minus strand of NW_024884767.1, from coordinate 8,485,305 downwards.
TCTGAGCTTCCAAAGCCAAGAAACATCACAGCAACTAAGTAACAAAATCAGTCATCACAGAGTTTCCTCAATTCCTTCAAAGTTACCAGCCTGTGATGCGGCTAGGATCCTACATACGGCTTGGGAACTTCCTGCAGCCTGCCCTCAGATAAATGATCTGGCTTGAAGTCATTCCAAGTGCAAGTAAGTCTCACCCTTTGCCATTTCTTGGTCCTACAACAGCACACGCAGTGTTGTGAGTCTAGCTCTTTCTCCTGATGAAAGGTACAAAGTAGGAAAGCAACACCCTTGCCAATACAGAAGAGAGTTGGATTGCTCTCACTTGGGAGGGGATGTGCCCAGGCTGCATGCGCTTTTTTGTGGCTCACAGCTTCACCAAATTTCATGCCTATGCAATCTTCACATTCAAACTGTTACATTTATAATGATCCACCTCTCCATTTCAACAGAGCACTAAGCGTATCACACTGCCAGAATCAGTTTATACTGTTGGTCTAAGCGAGGACTTCCAAAAAGGTTTTCCTCATAACCATGAGATTTCCTGAGATCATATATCAATCACAGTCTAGCTTTCAAACTGTTCTGCAGGCAATACCCCTGAAGTACAACCAGCTCTTTGCTAGGTGGAAAAAACATCACTTCAGAGCCTTCCTGTCAAAGGAACCTCTTTCAGCTATTTATTTGCACAACACAGGTGAGGAAAATGCCTGCAAAATTTGCTAAACTTATTTTGGAGATGTCAAAGCTTATCAACATCACATTACTGCAAAACAAGAGTCCACATATTCTATCTAAAACACATGTGCAAAAACCCACAAGAAGTCAGCAGTATAGATCTGACCTTGAGTGCAAAAATAGCTCCCTCATCAATCCTTGCAAAATGACAAAATGTCCAGAAGAAAAAAAAAAAATCTCTAAAAAATGAGTAAAATTCAGTAACCTTTTTGTTTCATCAGAGGAAAAAAGAAAAATAGCCACATTCAGGACTGTATTCAGTCAATCACTAACCAGAAGAAAATCAAGTGGTAAGATTAAAATATTTCCCAATTATTGTATCTACAGAAAATGTCAACAGATCAAGATAACTAAATGCACTAAAAAACATCCAGGCAGCTATGAAGTGGATAGCCTAACACAGTGGAGAACTGAGGAAAAGCAAAAGCTACTTGCACCTGTCAAAATATGAAGGGCTTTAAAATTGACAAATCCTCTTAAATGTTCTTGACAGCCTGCACACAGCACTTACTAGTAAGATGATCAAAGCAGCAGTAGAAATTGTCAACGTTAATTCTTTCATACGCAATGAAAAAACTGATGGTGCTGCTTACACGAATAAAACGCAATAAAGCACTTGCAGAGTTGTTACTACCCACATCAGAATAGCACAAGATTCCCATCTGCTTGTTTCCAAAGAGAGACTGAAAAACACGATGTAGCCAATATGGTATTTGCTTCATTTAAATAAAGCACACAGCTGCGCGCTCTGACAGTTTGTTTCCCCTTGCACTGTGGGTGGGACTCACAACCCTTACACTAGATCACTCCAGCTGTCACTGCTCTTGGAAAACACCTTACGATTCAAGTGGCTAACTGATGCTGTAAGAAACCTGAGCAATTTGAATGCTTTTTTTTTTTTAAATGTCCACTCATTTATGCTAACAACTGAACATGAAGTGTAGAAACCAAACTACACACACATTCTGTGAGACGAGAAACTACGCTTCAACTCCGAACAACAAACAACTTTGTGTATTTAGCTGATATCCTTCTATTTAACTGAAATGTCCCAAGAAGACTACCATGTCATATCCTCAGCACAGTTCTTGGAACGTATCCTTGTTCTTAGGATTCTTCAGCTGTTTTACCACTGTCCTGGAGAATCCTCTCTCCTGAAGAGCACCCTGAAACTAGACAGGATTTTTTTGTTGTTTGCTTCTGTAATATATCAGGACAACTTATAATGTTTTAACAATTATCACTATAGCTTTGATGTCAATAGTCTGCTGCCTCCGAACAAATCACAAATCTTCCTAGGAGTTTCTTAGAAGTATATAAATCAGGATGACTCCATTTTAATTGTATTTTTTTTTTTTTTCCCTTTTTGGCTGTATTCTTTCTCTGATGATATGAAGAATAGACAGCATTCACTGCTAGCTCTTCTGCATTTCTTCTTCAAGTCACACTCTGAGCCCTCATTTTTTAATAGCACACTACTTCCAAAGCTCCATAACCAGCAATACTTCTTAAGAACCATCCACATTCAATGATCAAGAAATGTATGCAATAGACAATAAAAGGAAAATGCTAAAGAACAAAGAATTGAATTCCCTCTGATGGCTGTCAAAAGACTAAACAAGCAACTTAATGGAACTGGATAGAAAGATTATCTTTAGAAGTAATACCTGTAGGATTGTAACATATTTCTTATATTTTTATACTCAATGCAAGTTCTGTTGAATATACACTTCACTGTATTTTCAACATATTATTTTACGGGAAAAGGAAAGCCCAGTCAAAAAGAGGAGATTCCCAGAGAGTAGAAAAATAAGCCAGCATCCATGAAGAGAGGAAAGAAGCCACAACTAAAAGCTGAAGTACAAATACTGGTTAGAAGCTCTGCCATCTCCCAGACATCAGAGGCATCTGTCTGTCATCAGAACTTTGGGGGCAAAGTGGTAAAATAGAAGTTAAAATAATAAAAGCGAGTAGTTTTATTCTAGTGCACAGATTACAGTTATGTTAGGTGTGCATCTAATTAATAGCAACAACAAATGAAATTTTTAGACAAATTTATAAGATAATACTTCCCACTAAGGTCACAACGTTTCTTTCTTTCACAAGTTTGCTTTGGCAGTTTGATAACTTTAAAATAAAGATGGAGTTCTAGCTTTTTGTTGTTGTTGTTCTTCCTGCAGGTGATATAAAAAGCTGCACTCTCAAACAAGGACAAAAACCTCACTTTGCTTCCGTTCACACAGGAGACAAGTAAAAGGTTCAAGATAGAAAAAATTCTTCAAATGACTATAATGGATTGCACAAAAAAAGATCAGTAAGACTTCACACAAATAGTGGTCACTTTGGTAGGTAATACCTATGATTTCATGATTTACATAGACTTTTTTTGTCCTGCTAGCATCTGGCATCTCAGTAAGAGACACAAAAAGACAGAAATTGTTCTAAACTGCATTTATATCATTAATTTTCTGCACACAGGAACATACCTTTTCTGTCTCAGCTTTATCCTACAAGTATAGCCCAGATTTTTCTTATGTTGAACTAATAAAGAGAATTTTTAGGAAATCAATTTTTTTCCCAAATGCGAAGCATAGAAGACAAATCTTTATGCAGACAATAGACTTCCTATGTTTTTGGCATGATTGTAGAAAAAGATCAGAACTGAAGCTTTTTCAGATACATATTGAAAGCATTCTTAGCCTAGATTAAAACAAATGATGTGCTTGAAGATAAAAGAGTACCTACAAGTGTCATTCACCTGTTCCTTGCCCTTTAATCCAATGTGCTTGTTTAATGATGCTTTGCCCATCCCACCTATCTTGTGATTAACACAGTTATTCAGATGGTTGATAGATTGCAGTATGGGTATTTATGAAAAATGTCTTCACTCGGAAGGGCATTAAAACAAGCTAAAAGAATAAATGTAGAATCCAGACTGCATGCAGCACTAGGTTACAAACAGCCTCTAAATTATAAATGTATAAAATAAGATGTACTACACAAAACTTTCCACTCATACTCAGGCCTTTTGTGTTGACCATTCTTTGGAAAAAAAAAAAAAAAAAATGATAGCCAAAGCACAGAATTACTCAAGGAAAAAGAATATTTTGTAGGATCAGGGCCTAAATTAATCACAGGAGTCACCATCCACCTGACTGATCAATATGAAGGTAATATTGAGTAACATATTTTCAACCAGCTACACGCTAAGAAGGCAGCAAATCACAGCCAGCTTTCACCAAAGTCAGCAACATGCTCACCTGAAGGCACTGGTACCATTAGTAAGGCAACGGATACAATTATACCCTGAATCAACATATTAAAAGCAAGTTGCTTAGCAGGGGATGACAACTGAAATACAGCAACATCAACAACATTAACTTAGGCCTTGATCCATTGTGTACTGCAAGTACATAACAGTAAATCAAAACAGTAAAATTTTAATAAAAATGCCTTTTTTAAAATGGAAGATGCAGTAGCATATTAAAGCACTTCAAATATTTTTCAGTTTGTTTAATACTAAGTATTATGCATATAACTTATCAAGAAGAATGGGACAAGCTATTTGAAAATATTCAGTTCTGCCAGCAAACAGGTAACACTAGTGGATAAACAAAAGCTTTAAAAAAAATAAATCTTCCTGCTTCCCTACTCAACACCAAGAACAAGAGGAAATTTTATATATAAGAGATTAAAAATAAAAAAATAAAAGCAAAGGTCATTTCTGTTGCCAATAAGCCTTTCAGATGCAAACATTTTACAATAATTTTATATACTAATTTTGCATTTCTGTTTCGAGTTTTCAGTCTTCTTTGAAGCAACTGGTTAGCACACTATTAAGGGTCTAATTCCTTTTAAACAAAGGCAGTCTTGTAAAGTGTGACAACTCTTGTAGGCACAAATATATCAACTGTGACAGGAAATGTACACTGCTAGACAACCCATAGGAGGCTTTTTGTAAGAGACCAGGCTTCATATAAACTTACAAGGTTCCATTATTGTACAGCTAGATGTTTTCAAAACTTTGGCACATTCAGAAAAATGCAGAGAGAGAAAGAGAGAGACTCCCAAAAATATAAGAAAAGGGCTTCATAGAACAATGAGAAACCATAATAAAATCCTTTCCTGAACTGTAAAATAAGGGTGGTAACAAGGGAAAAAGAGAAAAAAAATGCTGGTTGCTTTTCCTTGAACGTAGTAATTTGCAATAGAAATAGCCTGAATCACAGGGCAATTTTCTTTCTAGGGGCTAGGCCTTCTCTACCTTGCAATTGTTGGCTGGACATGACCAGGGTATGATCTCCTTGTGCTCGTGGCTTGCCTTTGTCTAGCCAGGAAGGACTGTCCTGAGCCTGTACTTGCCAGCCTGTCTTCTGCTGCTTTTTTATGCAGAGTCATCCCCTGTGGACAAAAACAAATTTCTCAAAAAAAAAAAACCAAAAACACAACACTTGACAACTTCATTCATTTATATTTTATCATCTGCATCAACGCTAAGTTGTTCTGAATTTCAAACACAAAGCATTACATTTTTAAAGGCATGACAAAGACATTCTTCCTGACCCATTACAGTTCCTCAACATTTTTTCAAATTACTGTCCAAATTTGGAGGAAATTGCTGAGAAGCAGGTCCTTTGTATTCCCACATCTGACAATTTGCTTTTCCACATAAGCACACAGTAATTGGACAAACCCTTTCAGAAGTGCCTCCCCTCATCACCCAACCCCCCTTAGTACGCTGAACCAGAAAAGTACTTTGCTTTTGAAAACAATGAAATTATTTTTATCTCTGTACTAGCCCACAGCAGGAGCACATATTGAAAGTATGTTTCCAGTGGGAGCAAATGTAAGGAGAAAATGAGAGAAGCGATGGGCTGTGTACAGAATAAAGGCTAATTAGAAAGGACATACACAAAACCATCAACACTCATCTTGGCAGTCGTGATTGACTGCTGAACCACATCTCTTTATTCAGCCCTGTATTCTGCACATCAGTGGTAGTAATGCAACAGATCTGGTCAAGGACACCTGCCCCTTGAATATCCCTTCAATATTTAAAGGATTCAAACACTTTGCTTAAGTACTATTTTTGCCTTACTATTCATGAACATGACAAGAACATAGAACATCAAGAAGGAAATTCTTCTGAAAGCGAGGAAGAATTTGAACTTCGTGGTGAAGAATGAAAAATGGATGTCAGTTGGGTCATATTAGAACAGCAGCTTCAATGCAGCCACATTCTACCAAGGAGATTTCTGAAAAGCATTTGTTAAAGGTGAAAAATGTCTCTGCATAAATACCCAGCAAAAGTTACATAGCTGCTCCCTAATACTCTGAACAATTTAGGGGGGTGCCAGGCCCACATTCACCTTCACTTGGGACTAAATTTGTACCCAAGGTTAAAGAGGTTGCTAGTTAGAGTTTACTGCAGTAGTAGACTATTGTTTCTTTTTGCCCCTTCATTAGAAATGACGAGAAGATTGGACAATGCAGAATCAAAGAAATTCAGGCACTGCAAGTCCGTATACAGAAGGGCTAGAACTACAAGACAGCAACTAGAGGCTTCCAGCTTACCCCAACGTTTTCAGAGGAATAAACTCTTACATAGTAGGAACTTCAAAACATGAAGAAACATAGAAACAAATGTCCTGCCTGTTGGAAAACACTTTTCTAACAACAACAACCTGTAAATAAATGAGGCATTTCACGAACAACCCATGTTTTAAAGTTTTGGAGTCTCTTACCATATTGTACCAGGCACTAACAATAAGCTTCTCCTCCATTTCTCTTTGATTTTTTGTTTTCTCATATTCTTTCTATAAAATAAACAAAATCATAAATTAAAAAAATATATAATAAAAGTATTAGTCTTTATCTAAAAAACAATAAGGAAATACGCATCAACAAGGAAATGTAAAGACTGATACCTCCAGTGAATGAAACATTCTATCCCGTTCCTGCAACTGATTTTTCAGAGCCTGAATCTCAGGAGTTGCACCTTGGTTTTGCTTAGGATCTAAGGTACGGATGACCTGTAAGATGAGACCAATTTGTGCTTAATTAAATGCTGCAAAAATCAACCCAATGGAATGAAAAATAAAACCCTAAAAAACTTCAAGCACATCAGTAGTAAGAAAAGACACACCAAAATGTGGAACAGAGGAATGTGCAGTTTTAACAGGCTGAATCCTGCAAAACAATCTTGAAGAACTGCAAGACAGACGCTCTGAACATCAGCCGCAGCATGTTAGTGCCTCCAAACAGGAGCCTCTCCTACATGACCACAAAATGAAACCATTAATGGGAAAAAGTGACACCTAAGAGGTTCAGTATCTCAGACCCACATATGCAGATCCTTTCATTAGTTGCACTACCTTGGGCCACAGTGGTGGAAACTTTTTCTCAAGATCTTTTCTCATTACAGCTCTTGTCTACCTACTTATGGCCTGTCAGCTCCTCCTTTACAGCTTAGAAATATCTTCAGTCTGGAAAGATGCCACCTGGCACCAGATGGCATTGCTTCTAGAAAACTTTCTTATGTCAAGAAGCATGCTGTGGCATATGCATGGACGTTTACCTATTAATAAAACAATGTACATTTAGGTATGCTCATATATGGCATTCATTACAGGCACCATCTGGGTGCTAAAAACCACAGAGCTAAACCAAGAAGAAATACAGCATAACATCCAGATTCCTAACTCTTTAACAGAAAAAAACTGAAAACTTTTTAACAAAACGTGGATATATGGGAAAAGACTTCTTATTTGTCTTTCTACCCATTTCAGGTTCACATGTAGATGTTGAAATAAAACAGTACTTTAATGTATTGTATTTCTAAGAAAATAAACATTGGACATGGATACAGTTTCAGTAGTGGAAGGCTATGATTGTATTCATTTTCACACACAAAAAAAAGAATAGCAGAAGTTGGTAAGAAGATCACAAAAACCTAACCTGACTAAAATAACTAATACTACTGTTGGATAAAATGTCCCATAGTAACACAGTACATACAAATAAATCTTACTGAAAGGGGAAGTCAGCACTCTTTCATCAGAATATCCTGAGAAAGAGTAAGCAACATAAGGCATAAGGGGAAAAAAAAAAAAAACAAAACCAAAGTCTCAGCTACATTTGTGTGTACAGAAGCATAGCCTTCAGGAAAACCATCAGAAGTTCCCAGAAGTCCCAGCATAGATGCTAATTAAAAAATATTTTTGCTCGTAAAGCTTTCTTCCCTTGTTAGTTTATACAGGTGGTTCTCTGACTGTGAAACACAGTGGAGCTATTTCATATCACTTCTTAGTATGGACATGACTTCAGCTAATCTATAGCTCTGTCACTCAGAGACACAAGTTTTTAGAATTTAGACACAAATTTAAAGAATTTTGATAAAGAAATAAGTTGTCACAACAGTTGAAAAGGCTTAGCACACTTCTCCTTGTCATTTTCTGACTTCAGCAAGTCAGGTTTCACTGGGTGACTCCAGAAATCTGCTGCCATAGGTATATATGTTTACAGAGACAGCAGAAGGGGCTTACAGATAGACAGCAAAAGGGGACAGCCAGGAACACAAAAGTAAAACCTGAAGAATAAATCAATATTGTGTACCATAATGGTAAGATGGTAAAGAAACTCACCGTTTCTTTTCTTGTTCTTACCACTGTATATACAATTAACTTCTTTATTTTTTATTCCCAGAGACTGGACATGTGGTGCAGCCAGGAAATATTAATGCAGAACAAATATACTTACACTTTTGGCCTTTTCCAAATACTTTTTGTAACGCTCTTCCATTTGCTTCATTTCCTCCTCCTTCTTCCTTAAAGCTTCTTGTAATTCTTCAATTTTGAGTGCTTTATGTGAGGAGGTAAGCACATTGGAAAACAACAATTACATTATGTTTATTTTTCACAAGTTCAAACAGACATTTAAAGCACAGCCAGAACATACTGCAGTTAAGAAAAGCATACATAAGGAATGTAATTCAACGGATATCAGAATTTGAATTACTGAACAGCTCAGGAAAAGAACAAAAGTGTACTCTTCCATAATCTCAAGCAATTGAAATACACAAGTTTTGTTTTAAAAAAATTATGAAAAATAAAGACAAAGGGAATAAAATCACTGCAATTAGTTAGCAGACTCACAAAACTTGTTTCTTAATACATTATGGATTGTGAAATATCTTGGTACTGTAACTGAGATAAAAATGAGTTTATCTATTCTATGTGAGATTAATGATCGACAGGTGTGATGCTTAGATACATTCAATTGCAAATGGACAAAAAAAATTACCAGAATCACAACATTAATGTACTCAATTTAATCTCTTCCACAGCAGCACTGACCAGAAGGACAGTTTCACTGCACAGTCTTTTCCTGTGCTGATTAAAAAAATGTGCTGAGCCACATACAGTTTGTATAAACTACACATCTTCATAGGAAAAGACCAATTCCATCATTCTGTATCAAACAGCACATATCACTGGTGTGTGGCTCAGACAAAATTAGACAACTGGCAACTCACAATCTGTTTTGCAGCCTAATTTTGTCATGCTCTTTCATGTTTATCCTATAGTTTTCTCTTGAAGCATTTGGAAAACACTAAGCTGGTAACAAGATCAAGTCACGTTCCAGCATGCCAGAGGAAAAAGTCCTGCTGAAAGTCTTCACTGAACAATAAGAGAATCAAATTAAATGATCTTCAAGATTATAAAATTAATTTTTCATGGTGGGATGATTCTTGTATAACACCCAATCCTTTTGGAAACACCCAGGACACCTAAAAGAACCTGAAGAAATAATTCACACAACTTTTATCCTGAGTGTGAAGAAGTACCAGTGTTTTTATTTCAATGGGACTGAAAATGGGAAAAAACAGATTTTTAAAAAGCAACTACAGAAGCTTTAACACATCTTGACTTCTCTAAGTCAGAGAGTCAGTAAATTGTTCTTACACTTAACACTAAGGCTTATCAGGTATGACAGGATCCTAAGTTTATTATCTTCTCTTTCAGTCCCTGATCTTCAATTCCAAGAGTTCTACCATTTGCTATGACAGAGTTTTACAACGTATATTGTAGTTTTGGCTCAACACAACCAAAATTCCCTTTTGTATAGAGGATTCGTGCAATGAATACTGCAATTATATTTGTCTTCTTGGATCTCTTCACGACTAGAATTTTTTTTTGCATATACCAGAGAAACTAAAATTGGTTGCAAGTTTTTGCCTTGTTCTATAAAGTGAGTAAGCTTCAAAACAACAACATAGCTCTAGTAATATTTCTCAAGAAATAAATAGCATGACTGTACTAAAAATCAGTCGTTAACAGCTAGATGCTAGGAGTTTGGAAACCATCTGTCCATATGATATAAAACCGATACTCTTGTTGACCACTGTCCAAAAGCTTTCTCAAATTACAACACAGTTCTAATCTGTCACCTGAAAACATGCTGAAGGAATATGTATTGTCAGTAAAAATAACCTAGGGATCTTCAAAATTAAGATGCTAGGAGATACGACAGTTCTGAGCAGCTGAGGTTCAACAACAGTTACGATACTGAGTAGCTATTTCTGTGGTCATTATCATGGTGGTCTTTCACATACCATCTCCTTTATTTCGAGTATTATAAGCATTTTTCTGGCCACAATAAATTCTGAAGAAATTAACAACAACTATCAATGCCATTTAACATGCACATTTTGTTTAACCTGCACTTTCCACAGGCATTCTAATTAAAGACCTCACAAATGAAATACTTTACAAATAAAAGGAATAGACTGAATGTCAGTAAACTCACAACTGTTATTGCATCTTGGTTCCAAATCCTCAATAATAGCTTGTTTCTTCTGTAGCTCATTATTAGCTTCATGGAGCTTCACACTGTTACAAATCAAAAAAGCACACATGGTTTTCCCAGCGTACTTACTGCGACTGAATGAACATTAAATGATATATAAGAAAACTCAAACAGCCATGTATTTCTTACGGCACTACCAATTTTTGCCATGGGGCACAAGGTCAAAAGGCAGGTATATCAATGTCACCGTGGAAATATTTGTTACATGAGCTGAAAATTATTACAGTACATGGAGAAAAAGCAGCTTCATTCTCAGTCCAAAATTAGGAACTTATCTTAGAACTTACAGTAAATTGTGCAACTGATGCCTAAAATGAATAGTTGTAACTTAGATGACATTATGAAAGAATGGATGAATCCCAAAGCAACAGAAACTATGTGAACAACTTAGCAAATAAAAAAGTGAGCACCTCCTCATATTTCAGAAAGTAGAAATAGTAGAACAAAATAACAGCACTTCCTAAAAGGTTCTTTTATGCCCTATTAATGCAAAGAGATTATTTTTGTTTACATTACAATGTTTCCCTCAGAACTTACTCTTCTTATGCAATGTTAGGCAATGTGTTCTAATTATCACAATAGTGATAAGTCAAAAGTGATGGCTCACTTACAGCTTTTACTATTTTGCCAAGGGTATTCTATTAAATGAAAATAATATCCAAATAGCAGATGCCCTAACTCTCCCATGCAAAGCAGTTTCTCTGAATTGTTTATCTTTTAGATGCATTATTCATGAGTGTCTGCTTTTCCTGCCATATGGAAAACACATTTTAAATGGAAAGCAAAATAAGACTAACATAATACTTACAGATTTTCTTCAAGTTTCTTTTTCAGAAGAACTGACTAAAATGGAAAGTTAAATGTGTTACTTATGTATATTGTGGTGCTTTAACGTAATTTCAAAATTACTTTTAAGATGCAATTTTGACATTCTAACCAAAATCCACCTTTTTACTTCACTGAGATTTAGACCACAATTGTAAACCTGTCCTCTGTGGTAGTTTTCCTCAACAGCTGTGTGACTACTCTGAAATTAGAACGCTCCATATTTTCACAGATATTTCCCCAGGAACTAGATCAGTATAAGTAAGATCCATAAAGGACAATGTTCTTCAGCAGTTTTAATCAGACTTAACAAATTAACCTGGAATAGAAAGTGCAGCAAAATTCACTAGAAGAATCGCCTTAGCAGTACTGCAAAGCAATTGAATGAAGACGTGTAATAAGTTATTTGAACCTAATTCCTTTTCCCACAGAAACTAGAGGCAACAGAGTGTTTTGGACCAGAGAACAACAGATATTCTCATGACTTTTCTGTTTCTCATCTGTACTGACATGTAAAAAAAAAATTCATACAACTTACAGTGTTCCACTTTCTGGTTAATTCACAATTTGATAAGCTCTTTAAATAAAAGCTTCAAAGTAAATTTTATTTTAACTTTAAACTCACTTTATACACAGTGAGTACTTTTCGAAAAAAATGAAATCAGTAAATGTCTATGAGCTGAAAGTAGTGCTAAGTAAATAGAAAGCCATACTCACAATAACCTTGAGCAGAAGCCCATGCCAAGAAACAGAGGTATCATTAGTATTAAGCAAAACAGCAGCCAACAGAAGAAACTGTTTAGAAAGTACACGAACAGAAAAGTTAAAGCTATGCATATTTTCAGGCATGCGCATTTTTCTCCTCCGTTCTCATCAACTGCTTCAAACTGTAACGTCTTCTAAAACACACTACTGAAAAATTAAAAAAAACCATAAAAAGCATATTTTTAAATATTCAAACTAGAATTCCAAAGGAGAACAACTGCTTTTTGAAAAGTTATGTAAGAAAAAATTAATGCGAGTAACACAACAGGAGAAAATATGCAATCTATTGGACTACAACCACTATGAAGAGATGCGTATGTTTTCCTGGGGTGATCATGAACTGCGCTTTTTCTCCGTTTTGTTTTGTGTTTATCCTACACCAACTGAAGAGGAGCTGTAGAATGTGATGGCATTCTAGAGCAACTGTCATCAGCAACCTTCACTGTTTATCCTCCAGTGGTCTTGCAGTGCATGTTTTGACCAGTAGGAACAATTACAGTGTGCATCACCCCCAAATGCTAGGTTTGTTAAAGGCTTCAAAGGTAAAGGCTTCCAAATGTTGTCTTTGATCACACTCCTGGGTCAAATTTTATGATTCCTAACTTCCAATGTGTAAGCCAACTTCAAAGTTGCATTTCTTTATTACACATTTATAATAAAATGGGGGAGTATGCAAAAATAAGCCATTTTTTTTAAGCATTCTTTCTCCTTTCTGGGGTCTAAATTTGGCTTTGTTCTGTATGTTAAGGCTGCAGGCAGATGACTATGGTCTGGCTTGAAGTTAGACTAACTAAACAGGATGAAAGAAACTATAGCACGTGATTTGAGAAAATTGCCTGATACAACAGCTAACAATGTCAGAAGCTGAGAAAAGCACCAGAATGGCCAGATTTCACAAACAGGTAGGAGTAATAAGCAAAGCTGCTGACTTCGTAAGAAACCAAACAGGCAACAGAATTCTGGGGACCTTTCAGGGAGAAGCTAAGTCAGGAGGACATAGTAAGTGTATTAACAATAGCATATAAAGCCAAGATTGCCTATGTAACAGTATGAAAAATTCCCAATTTGTTAGAGAGTTAGCAGAACTTGGTCTAGAGAAGTGGAAGCATTCAAAGGTCAGTTGTTTATTTAGGACTATATTTACAGTAGGCAGAAAAAGAGAGAACAAGTGGGAAGAACAGGAGTGATAAAGCAAGCAAATGACATAAGGCTGTCTGGAGTTCTTGTTGAACAGCCCTACGCATGTACATGTTCCGAAAGACAACAAATCAAACCTGCTATTCTAACACACCACGGATGTCTCACTTAATATGGCAGTCTGGAAGATCAGAGAGTAAGGAGGCCATTTCCTGGCTAGTAATGCAGTACCCAGAAGGGACTATTCATGAATCCCAACATGCTGTGCAAGTGCCTGTTACAGGCCTATTCACACTGATGTCTTCCTAACATCCCCTTTCCACTGCATCTTCAGTACAAAAATCAAATTGCGTCCCAATCTGGATCTTGGCAATGACATTTGTCTGGGTTAGAAAAACACTTTTACTGCTTCTTGAGCAAGCCTAAAACTTCAGCTTTGAGAACAAAAAATACTAGAAGAACAAAAAACCCCACAAAAAAAAAAAAAAAACCCAAACAAACAATAACAAGAATACAAACAGGACCTTCAGTTTTCGAGGTTGTTCATATTTACACTGCTAAGTATGCAAAAGCAAGGATTTCAATGCACTGTTGCAGAAAATTTGTAAAAATCAGAAAAAAGTTGGTCAAACAATGAACTGCGTGCTGTGTGCCTCTTTATCTCTGTTCTCATAAATCTGAAGAATCCCTTTTTAAGGATGGCTTGTGGACAACTTCAAGATGTCTCAGTACAACCTGATTACCCTTGACACTGGGTTTAACTTTGAGGTTTGCTATGCTTTGTTAGACTGGATGAGGTGTCCATTGATTCAGATGTTCTTGCAACCTTTACTGATCTGACTCTATACTCTTTTTAGGCCTGTAACTAGCGGTGCTCCTCAGGGGTCGGTGCTGGGTCCGGTCTTGTTCAACATCTTCATCAATCACCTTGATGAGGGGATAGTGGCCACCCTCAGCAAGTTTGCTGATGATACAAAGTTGGGAGGATTGGCTGACACGCCTGAAGGCTGTGCTGCCATTCAGCGAGACCCGGACACATTGGAGAGCTGGGCAGAAAAAAACCGGATGAGGTTTAACAAAACCAAGTGTAGAGTCTTGCATCTGGGGAGGAATAATTGCATGCACCAGTACAGGTTGGGGGACGAGCTGCTGGAAAGGAGCTCTGCAGAGAGGGACCTGGGTGTCCTGGTGGACGACAGGTTGGCCATGCGCCAGCAGTGTGCCCTTTTGGCCAAGAGGGCCAATGGCATCCTGGGGTGCATTAAAAAGAGCGTGGCCAGCAGGTCGAGGGAGGTGATCCTCCCCCTCTACTCTGCCCTGGTAAGGCCTCATCTGGAGTACTGTGTCCAGTTCTGGGCTCCCCAGTACAAAAAAGACAGGGACCTCTTGGAAAGAGTCCAGCAGAGGGCCACAAAGATGGTGAGGGGCCTGGAGCATCTCTCCTATGAGGAAAGGCTGAGTGAACTGGGTCTGTTCAGCCTTGAGAAAAGAAGACTGAGAGGGGACCTGATCCAGGTCTACAAATATCTAAGGTGTGGGGGGCAGAATGGCGAGGCCAGACTGTTTTCAGTGGTGAGTGGAGACAGGACAAGGGGAAACGGACATAAGCTGCAGCACGGGAAGTTCTGCACAAATGTGTGCAAGAACTTCTTTACAGTGAGGTGACGGAGCACTGGAACAGGCTGCACAGGGGGGTTGTGGAGTCTCCTTCTCTGGAGATGTTCAAGACCTGCCTGGATGCCTACCTGTGCGACCTGCTGTAGGGAACCTGCTTTGGCAGGGGGGTTGGACTCGATGATCTCTGGACGTCCCTTCCAACCTCCTATCCAACCCCTATAATTCTGTGATTCTGTGATTCTTTTTCTTCTTTAAGAGAAGTGAAGGCCTACATACTAAGCTCAGCAAAACAGGCCAAGAGGTTAGTGTGTATCTATTACCACTGGCTTGGTCAGACCTATACAGAAGTGAGGAAAGCAGCTAATTGAACAAACTCCAGCTCTGCCTAGCAACACCCGTCTGCACACACACAGCACTGTGTACCATGGTGCTGTTTTACTACTCACATAATCACCTCACATTATGCCTTCACAGGCTGCAATCAGTTCTGTAAACAAGCTGCAGGCGTGCCCTAAACTACAGCCCAAATTAGAGCTTTAAAAAGGAACAGAATTCCAGTGCAGTAAATAATGCTGAATTCAATTAAATAGGGACTATTCACAATACACAGTACCTGAGAATACCGTTTTCATATTCTTGTTCATCTTGGAAAATCAGATTTTAGTAAATGAACAAGAATGCAAAGAATATAAGAATCATAAGATAACATGAACCTATTTTAAAAGAAACTCTAAAACACGTTCTAAATTACTTCAGGAAATGGCCTCAATTGAACCAGACTATGGTCTTTACAGTCATGCAGTATATTCTAAAAATTAATGGAAAAAACTAAATTAAAAACTCTTAAATGAAAACAAGCAGCTAGAAGATCTGTCATTTTTTAATATAAATCACTTAAAATAAAAACACAAAAATAGAATGCAACACATTACACCTTGTTGCCAATTAGCAGAGCAATACACTGGTATTGTGAGTGCACACTGTATATATAGATAGATAGATAGATACATCCTGCAAATCACTGTTTTCAATAAAGTTTAGAGAGCTTCTTGTATCAAATACAGGAGGTGGCAAAAGCATTTTTTGAGTGGAAAACTGAAAGTTGTTCTTCACGCTAACCTGCCATGATGCGTACTCTCAAATTTACAACAAAAGTAACTCTGTGTGTGGAAACAGAAAATGCTATATTATGTTAAGTGACTAATCATTTGCCATTTTCAGTTTTGGCCTGCCAAGCTTCTTGCATTAGCTGATACATTAAAAAAAATTACAGGACATCCACCAACAGGAAAGACCTTAAATTCCACTACTGAAACAAAAATATCTTCAGATACATTATTAAGATGTGGAGAATTAACACGTCCTTAATTCCTCTCAAAACTCTTTATTCTAACTGTATGATTTTAAACAATGCTTTCTTTGGTATTGGAACAGACAAAATTTAATCAAATAAAACATATTTGATACTTTCTCTGCATAAAATGTTTGGTTTTTTTCCCTTACAGAAATGTCTTATATTCTATCTAAAGAACAATTTAGTGTTAAGGCAGTAACAAAGAATATGCTAAACAATGAGAAATTCCTAGAAGTCTGATTCTTTACTAAATAACAAGGTGAAACTTCTACAAAAAGTTCTTGTTTAAATCACTACAACTACTTGAACGTAAGCTTGACCCAGATTCCTACTTACATCTTCAGCTTCTGAATCTTGATCTTGCAAAGATTTTTGTAGTTCTTCAATCTGGGATTGCACTTCAAGAAGTCTCTGATTTACCAATCTATGAAGTAAGTAAAATTTTACTTTTCAGAAAAGAACAAAAAATTTCAAGATGATGCTTGAGACTTTTAGGGTTTGCTGTTTCCAGATCTACATAAGAGATACAATACTGCATTTTATTCACTAAGAATTTATAACAGAACTTAGTACAACAGTTCCAGAGGTCAGAGTCGGCAGCCTCCCAGAACATTTTGATACCTTTCCAAGTCAGTGTTTCATGTAAGTCATAAGAAATTATTTCCATATATACACGAGAAGAGTTTCTAACTCTTTTTGACTTTCTGTGTGAAGACAACTACCGTATTGCCTTTATGCAGTCACAGAACCCTAACAACCTGCAGGCTGGTAAAGACCTCCTGAGTTTATTTATCTAAGTATAATTTATAATTATATAATTTATTCATCTAAATATCTTGAAGCAGGTCCAAGTACAGCAGACTACTGTAATGCTGAGGTCTGGATACCACTACAGATGGAGGTCCGACAATTTCTTTGTACCTCTTCTCTAAATTTCTTTTGGACATTTTTTTCCTTTTGTATTCCTTCAGAATCTCTTGTACTTAAAATAGTTTCCACTGCGTCTTGTACTTCCACTGTCAACCAGCTGCCTTCTTCACACATTCCCATTATGCAGATGTATATCACAGAATGATCTCTCCTGTCATCTTTTTTTCAGGCTGAACAAACCCTGTCCTCTGTCTTACCCCACATGACATGCTCCAGTGTCCCTCACCTCAGTACTCCTGTATGTCCACATATTTTCTACACTGATATATCCAAAACTACGTGCTACATCCAAAAGTGGCCTTGCAAGTGCTAATCATAAGTGAAGGACCATTCTTCTCAACTAGCTCCCACCAGCTAATTTTTCCACACTGTTGTTAGCACTACGATTCACTACAATTGAGTTCACCACTCAGTCTATACGCCACCGTTTGGAATATAAACATACCATGAAAGACTGTGACAAAGGCCTTGCCAAAGCCACTTCCACATAGGCAGCCACTCATTTCATTGTAGAAGACAATTTTATTAGTCAGGCCTGAAATATTCACATTGACCTTCCCTGTCTCTCACGTGACTGGAAGCAGATTCCAGATTTCAGTCAGCCTTGGATCCTTTTTCTTGTCTTTTTGAAGGTGAGTGTGGCATTGAGCTTTTCTCAAACTTCAAAAACTTCAATCAATTACCAAGACCTTTCAAAGATTAAATGAAGAGCAGCCACACAAGTGTGAGTCAGCTTTACTTAGCATTACCTTAGAATCCTCAGATGCATCTTGTCTGTCTCAATGGATATCTATATCAAAGAACACGTGATGCTGTGTTCTGACTATTACCAAGCATGGAGACAACCTTTCTGGGCATCACATTCCAGTGTTTAGCAACACTCACAGTAAAGAGGTATTTTCTTACATTTACGTAGAATTTCACGTGTTTCAGTTTTTGCCCATTGCCTCTTCTGTCTCTCTACTGAAAAGACTCTAGCTCCCTTTCCTTTAGGCACTTCCACTAGATATTTTTAAACATTAATCACATCCTCCCTCTAGCCTGCCTTCTTTCCAGCCTCCCTATCTCTCAGATTCTTTTTGTTCTGCAGTACTTCAATCACATCCTTTCAGCATTTCACTCAATACAGTAAGTCTATGCTTTTATTGTGCTGGAGAACCTTGTGTTGGACAAAAAGTGTCAAAAGTGTACAGCACTGTCTGAATAAAATCAGTGCAACTTGGGGGGCAGAAGACAATATTTCTTACCTGTTCTCTGTCTCCAATTCATTCTTCCGTAAATCTGCATCATCAAGAAGGCTCTGCAACAAGGCGATCTTTTCATTGTCAGAACCTTCCTGGTTCAATTTTAAGATCTTGTTTTCATGCTGAAGACGGATGAGTTTTTCCCTAAACAATTTGAAACACAATTTTCCAGAAATTGTAAACAGATTACCACAGGATGTGTAAAGATTGCATAAAGATTCTCTTTACCTATTTAAGGAAGACATATGAAACCACAATTACGTCTTCAAGCCCCCAAATTAAAATCCAGTTAAAAGAGCTATAATTTTTGAAAGTAATACAACAGAAAGTTGCCTGAATCACTCTATTAGATATCAGAGTATAGCACGACATGTTTATTAGGTAGAATACAGAAAATCTAGAACTAAGTGCCAAGCATCAAGGGAGGTTGTAATCTCAGTTGTACATGAACTACTGCTAGAACCTGGGGAAGCTACTTCTGCTTCAGAGTTTGCTTTTCCTCATGTTTCCTGTTGATTCACACAGGTGCAACTGACAGGCCTGACTGCAAAAATTTCCCAGCTAGTCTGCTGGCTTCCTCCATGAGATGAAGAAAGGTGCTTGCAAACAGATTAATGTCCTGTCACAATGTGGGGAACGTGAGAACAGTAGCTGCTGCTTGAATGGGTGGGCTGCCTTCCTTCTTTACCTATGGAAGCAGCAGCCCAGACCTCCAGATCAGGAAGTTCTAGTACTAAGGCAGCTACTGCGACTGCCTCTGCGTGCTAGGCAAGGAGGCTGAGTTGAGGATCTGTAAATAGTCTGCACCGATGCACACTTCCATAAAATCCAGATTTCATCTTCAGTTTAAGGTGAGGAGATGGTGAAATGTCTCTGGGTCTTTAAAGCATTTATGGCTCCTGCCTTCTATTGTTCAGTCTTGTAGGTTTAATCAGTAACTCCATACTTCACTAACACTACCACAAAACATTATTTTTCAATTCCTGAATAAAACTGAAAGAAATGCTCTTGAATTTAAGGTGTATCAACAGAGATAGAAGAAAGTCAACTGTATTCTATGACTAACTTTGTAAAAAGTTACTCCTTTATCACTGCTTTTAACCACAAAAGGAACTTTCCAATTTTTAACAACTGTATCAGTATTTGTAGGGATGAAAAAAATTAAATGCCTACAGATATGTCAACACATATCTGAGACATGACTGTCTTTCAATAACTTAATTTTCAGGTTATAGTGATAATGAATGAGCTTACTGGTATAACGTAACTTTCAACCTCTTTCAGCTCTGCCATGGCTGTTCTGCTCTTGCATAAATCAATCATTTACTAAGATATAAAATTGGTTACAAAATCTATTGCTCCTTTCAAGTGTTAGCCATTTTTTCCTTTCACAACAGCAAGTACTGGTATTCTGTCAGAGTACATACTAGCTGCAGTTACATGAACTCTCTGCAGAAAAAGTACAGTCTGAGGTGAAGTTTGTTGTTTTTCCTTCTTTTGGAGCACAATACAAAAACTGAAGAGAGGTCAAACGAACTTTGTCTAAAGCATAAAAGCTTTTGCTGTGCAGAAATCCAAAATGAGTTGGAAAACATTAACTGCATAAACTTTTCAGCACTTATTAAGATGTAAACCACTCATTTATTGGTACATCATAATGGTTAGTATAACAAAGCACACGTATTAGCTTACTTTATTTCAGGAGTAACAATTTCTGCTGCTAAACTGTCTGAAGATTCTTGTCTTCCTAGGAGCATCGATCCTGAGTCAGAAAAAGTAAAACATTTAGCAAGCAGACCAGTTACTTTCTTCTAAAGAAACAGAAGTAAATTTGTTCTACAAGTTTGTATTTTAGAGTAATGCTATAGAATGGAAAATGACACAGAATCAAGCTACAGGAGGACAGGCAAGCACAATTTCATTTGAAAAACAACTGCTATGTCTGCCTACAATCAATCTGGTCAACATATTTTGTGGTGATTTTCTCAACAGATTATTCAAAAAGCTGTGCAACATAATAAACACACTGCAACACATGAAATACCATACATACTTGAGAAAGCATAAGTAATTTTCTTCAGTCTGACTAAACAATTTAGAAATACATCCTAGAACTACCACAGTGAGGAGTCTAAAAGTTCTGAAATCAGAAGTTACGCAAGTTATGAGTAGTAAAAGCAGCTTCTCACTGATGCTTTCAAAGAAGTCTACATTTATTTTCTCCCAAAGTACAATCAATACCGTTCAGATAAATCTCATGAACTTTAGAAAAGATGCTTTTAATCTCCATATTTGTTACCTGTAGTGGTGAGTTGACCCTCCTGTGCTTGTACACACCTGAGCTCTTCAATAGTTTCTTTCAAAGAATCCCTTTCTGTTCTTAATCTCTAAATAATTGGAAAGAGAATAAATATAAGTTTTGGCACTGCCATTCCATCTTTAAACTATGCAATTTGATGAAAGGCATAGCATCAACACTTTCAAAAGAATTGAATGTGATATCAGAGACTGCTTTTCGAATTAAGGCATCTCAGCTTATTTCACAACAGAATAAGAAGAAATTTAAGGTATTTCACACAAACTGTTATTTTTGATGCTCTGCTAACACAGATATGGGGAGTAAAAACATTAGGGTACAAGCTGACACCATCATTTTATTAGTGACATAAAGTTCTGGTACCACATAAGAAACAGTATGTACAGGAACCAGTAAGCCATCTTCCTCTTCACTTTCCCTTGGAACAAATCCCTGATGAAGGGAAGTGAGAAGACACTGCAGGCGTTTCCTTCACCATGAAATCAAGACTTAGCCAAGAGTGAAATAAAAGACACAGTCAACACAAAAGACAAACTTGATTAACTTGGTTTTGTTTCTCTTTCAGCAGCGAAAGTGTGAGCAGCAGCTCCATAACCCCTTCCTGACTTGTGTCAACTGGCCCTGCCAATCACCAGCCAGCATCTCAGGTACTTAAGATGACTAAGACCTAAGACTCAGTCCAAAGAACTGAAAAACAGAACAGGCCCATCTTGGGATCTAGACAGATGGGCTCTAAAGTAGCATCATGTAAATATACTCCCATCTGACAGAAGTCTCCTTTTGGCAAAAATGAGAATTAACAGATAACACCAAGTTTTAATTGTGAAAGACTCCAACAGTGAAAAATGAAAGGAGAGAACAGCAACTATTTAAAGATCTAAGTTGTAGTTTGCTCCAGTATCAGAAATATACAATATCAACATACAATATCAGAAATACTGATAGCTACTTGAATCCAATCATTTTAACAGTTTGATGTATTTTATATTTCAGCCTAAATGGACCCCTAACTTGGAAAACCCTTGGCAAAGACTTTATTGGTGAGGTGTGGCAGAGGCTTCTGCTGTATTTCTGAATCCTAACCAGGGAACTCTGGTGCAACTGTCACAACCATCTGGATACAGTGTGCATTCCGCTAGCACAGCAAGCCACTTCATGAGTCTTGCAGGTTAATGGCTTCACTATAAATACAGAAAAATGGCTGGTCAGAGGAATGTTCAAGCTCAGTTGCTGAAAGCAAAGATTCTGCAGTTTGTTGCAGTCAAAAGACATTAAGCCAATTAATCAAATGCTAGAATATTTCAACGAATAGACAATGCTCAAAGTCTTCATTTGTACAGTGAAGACAAAGTCAACTCATCCAATAATATTACGTCTCAAAAAACAGAGCACAGAATTGAAATTTACCTGCAAAGCTAGAGACATAAAACCTTGTACCACACTTGGCCTGAATATAAAGAAAAGGACAAAACTGCCTCTAAAATGTAACTGACAAAGTATGTGGCTTCTGATCTGCGATGGGCAACGCTAGTGATATGTATGTGATAACTGGGGAGAGCAGATAACATTGGTGGTGTATCACTAATACAAACGTTGAGAATCTTCAACTACAAACTAGTTCTCAAAGGTGCGTATCAATTCAGAAGAAAGTACTGAAAAACAACCTAAGTAAAAAGAATATGCTATTAGCCAGGCAGTAGCAAACTGAAAACTGTACAACAGTCACCTACAATTCAGATCCTTTGTGCAAGACAAAATGGTCTATCAAGCAACAGACAAGCCACAGACACAATCTTACTGCTGTTAAACATAATAAAATTGGAAAAACAAGCTTTAAATAAGAAGCAGAGATGAAAGCCAAAGCACAAATGATAACTATAAGCATTCCAATCTGAGCTGAAGAACAAATGGAAGTGAAAAGGACAACTGTTCAGAATAGTTAAAAAATTAACAAAATATAGAAATCAAAGACCTGTGAACTGAAAATAAGTGAAGATTTACTACCTTACAGATACTATTTAAGGGTAAGGACTGCCCTTTCTTGAAAGGATTTAACAGGCAACACGATATATTAAAGGAAATGCCTACAAAGAACTTTCCTGATGAATAAATGGATTTATACTTCAAGCTTGAGAAATTTCTAACTCAAAAGTGCCAGCCATGCTTAGGAGCACTGCAAATGCATTCCTAGGAAAAACAAACAAACAAAAAACTGGTGCGAAATAAGAGTATGCAAGAAAAAGTCTGAAAGTCTGGTCTTAGCAAGAGGGGACAGAGTAACTCAGATCTCAGAATTATTAGCGGTAAATGACAGAGAGGAACAGAACAGACCAGTCCTGTGTATTCCATGTTAACACTACAAGACAGGTCAATGAACTATCGTGAAAGGCAAGACTATAACAATGGAAACATCCTTCTACAAGACTCCTAAGCCTCTTGCTGCAGCATTCACAACTACGTAAACAGAAGCATGCAGTTGGTATTTCAAAGAAAGATCTTAAAAGAAAAAAATAATAATTTAGTTATAAGGAAGATACTGCAAATACACCTACTTTAAATAGTCATTCAGAATACATGACAATTATGCTGAGCGCTTATTAACCTTCTCATGAGGAAAGGGCAAGAAACAATTTCAGATCTCAACTGTGAAGGCTCTTCATTTTTAAGAAGTGTTGCATATGATTTTAGTCGTTTAATTCTATGCTGTACAGTTCTTAGATTTAAAAAGTATATTATAAAACATACATGAGGAAATTATAAGTGAAAAAAAGGCTTCCTAATTTAAAAAGGTTGCTGTAAATGGCTAATTTTTATTATGACATCTCTCCGTTACAAAGGACACAAAGTTGCTTTCACTACTACCAAAAATAAAAACCCCACCACCTTGGCACTTACATCTTTTTCTTTTTGGAGGCTGTCTACTTTTTCTTTCAGCCGTTTGCATTCATAATCTAATTTATCAGCTTTCTTGGATTCTTCAGATAACCTGTTTTGTAGTTCAACTGCCTGTGAGAACAAGAATCAATAATTTGTCTGCAAATATTAGTATTAAAACAAAATACATAAAACAAAAGTAGCCAATTACCATGCACCACAAGTTATTTTGTAAAACAAGCAAAATGTTTATCTATAGGACTTCCAAAAACTTCTTGTTGTTCTGTGTTTCAGCAAAACTAACAGCATCCAAGTATTAGGTCTCGTGACAAAAACAAGAAGCAAAACCTGTAAAATACATTCAATATATCTACAAACAGGACTGGAAGCTTAGCCAGCTCTAACAGGAAAAAAAAAAAAAGCTATGTACTTCTACAAATTGCTCAGGAGCAGTGCAAAAATCCTGCTTTCTGAGAAGCGAAGAGGAAAAAAAAAACCTTTGATGAAATTATCTACAATTGTTGTGAAGCCTTACTCAGAACTCAACTGCCAGTTTATGTAGTCAGATAATGCCTCTTCACCTGAGATTTTCCTAATCATTTTTTAATACACTAATATAAAGATTTGGCCAGAGGCTCATTATCAGTTTACTAAGAATGAAATACACGTCTAACAGTGTCAAGTATATACTTTTAACCACAGATCAGTAAAGAGTTTATTTAATACACAGAAACAATCAGTGAACAGAAGGCAAATCAGCAAAGTTTTGCCTTTCCAAAGTTCTCAACCTTTACTAACGAAAGCTCATTCTCAGACATTAGTAATACTCATAATGTAGAAAGCATAGAAGCAAGTAATCTGAATAAAGACTTAGCTGCAAACACATAAGCTGAATGATGATTCAGCTGAAGACATAAAACTTCTTCTGAAGCAATTCATAAGGTGGCTTTCTCTTCGGTTTCAGATTACAGAGAAGTGACTAACAATCTGTCAGTGCAAAACAGTAGCTGTGCCTATATAAGACTGCCTAGCAGTTGCCATTACGTTTTACTTTCACTGTGAAAAACTATAAGAAAATAACCAGGCCTGAAAATCTGCATGGTCTTTGTCTTAGAATGAAAGATACTGGGTTCTTTTTTTTTATTTGTGGTGCTTTTTTGTTGTTGTTTTTTTTTTCTTGTTAATAAAAACATGAAATAATAAATAACATCTGCCATTTCTGAGATCAGAAAAAATTTACAATGCCAGATTGGAAAATATTTAATTTTTCAGATGTGACTTCCATCACTAGGGATACAAAAAGAATCAAGGCCTTCATCTACGATTTTGCCCTCTTTGTAAAATAGATACATTCCTATCTGAATAAATATGAATAAATGCATTAATGTCTGTAATAACTCAAGCTATGGTAATGTTATACAGAAAAACACAGCAGGAAATAAACTGCCCCAAATCAGCATTTGGGAGTGTTCAGAAAGATACACAGCTACATGGTAATGCAGAAGATTAAAAAAAAATAATAAATGAATGAATTGCCATAACATTTACTGAGCATTATCTGTCATGTGGAATGAGTAAAGCAGTAACCTTGCAAAGAAAAGCGGGACATACTGTTAAAAATAGAACACACAAGCACAAAGGGACTGAATCAAAATTACAAAAGTAATCATGGAATCTGCACATCTGAATTCTTCATGGTGCAATAAAAAGTTTCTCAGAAAATGCTTGCACTTGCTTTCGGAAAAGTGAACAACGCCTCCTAAATAAGTGCTATTATGTCTCCAAGTACAACATGCCATCACCAAGCCTATCTTAAGGAAACTAATATTGATGAGATTTCCTTGCAGATCACTACAGCAGCTTGAACCTTCACCTGCACAGCACAAGTTTTCTTAGCCAGATAAATATCTCCAACAACTCTACTCTACTATCTTAACTGGGGTTAGATTCCTCCACACATCAGGGAAGACATGTTGCTCTACAGTAGCAAATGAGTGATCAATTGTATAACATCTGAATCTTTAAAACTGGCTTAACTTCTACAGCAAAAGTTAAGATTCAGAGAAAATAATGAAATGACAGTTCACAATTCATAGCCAAAAAAATCCAACAGGACACGTAAGGTATATACGCTTTATGATCATTTTGAGACACTGTAATTAGGTGAAAGAAACTATCACCAAACTATCACCTCTCACATGAGGGCACTTGATGTTTATTCCAGTCTCAGACAGTGGACCGGTTCTCTACAAATTATCAGCACCTCATATTGGAAATCTCACCCACGGAGCACTGAAAAGAAACAGTGCTTTTTGCAGAACAAATGACAGGACTGCCCCTTCCAAAATCCTTACCTCAGTTATGTACAATCAGATCTAGACACAAAGGTTACAAAGTCATCACAGAACCACAGAATTGTAGGAAGGGTCCAACCCCCCCGCCAAAGCAGGCCCAATAAAGAAAGCTGCACATGTAGATGTCCAGGCAGGTCTTGAATTACTCCAGGAAAGGAGACTCCAAAACCTCCCTAGACAACCTGTTTCTGTGCTCCTTCACCCTCATCATGAAGAAGTTCTTTTGCGTA
Organism: Centrocercus urophasianus; assembly: GCF_019232065.1. NCBI lineage: Eukaryota > Metazoa > Chordata > Aves > Galliformes > Phasianidae > Centrocercus > Centrocercus urophasianus. Next base: position 8,459,056 of record NW_024884767.1, on the reverse strand, counting down.
CTGGTGTGGAATTTCCTCTGTTCCAGTGTATGGCCATTTCCCCTTGTCCAGTCCCCACAGACCACTGAAAAGATTGGTCATATCCCTTTGTCTCTCACATTTAATGATACTTACAAACATTAATGCGATCCTCTCTCAGCCTTCATTTCTCAAGGCTGAACAGACACAGGTCACCCAGCCTTCCTTCATAGAGGAGATGCTCCAGGCCCTTTACCATTTTGAGGCCCTCCATTGGGCTCTTTCCAGGAGATCTCTGTCTTCTTGTACCGGGGAGCCCAGAACTGTGTACAGCACTCCAGGTGAGGCCAGAGCAGAGCAGTGGCAGGAGGATCACCTGCCTTGACTTGCTGGACACACTCCTTTTCATGTATCCCAGGATCCCAACAGCCTTCTTGGCACACTGCTTGCTCATGGCCACCCTGTTGTCCACCAGGATTCTCAGGTCCTTCTCCACATAGCTCCTCTCCAGCAGGTCTGCCCCCACTCTCTCCTGATACACCCTGTTACTCCTTCCCCAGTGCAAGACTGGACAGGTACAATACTTGCTCTTGTTAAACCTCATCTGGTTTCTCACTGCCCAGCTCTCCAGCCTCTCCAGCTCCTGCTGAATGATAGTACAGCCTTCTGTGGCCCACAGGCCACTTCTCCCAGCTTTGTATCGTGGGCATACTTGCTGAGGGTGCACAATATCCTCTCGCAAAGGTCGTCAATGAGGATTTTGCACAAGACCAGGTCCAGCACTGAACCCTGCGGAGCACTGCTAGTCACAGGTCTCCAACCAGACTCTGCACCACTGATCACCACCCTCTGAGTTTGGCCAGCCAGCCAGTTCTCAACCCACCTCACTGTCCACTCATCTGTCCCACATTTTCTCTGCTTCAGTATCAGGATGCTGTGGGAGACAGTATCAAAAGCCTTGCTAAAGTCAAGATAGATGACATCCACTGTTTTCCCCCCATCTACCCAGCCACTGATGTCATCAGAGAAGGCTGCAAAGATGGTCGAGCACCATCTCCCCTTGATGAATCCATGCTGACTACTCCTGATAGCCTTCTTCTCTTCCAACTGCTCAGAGATGGCCTCCAGAACAAGCTGTTCCATCACCTTTCCAGGGACAGAGGTGAGTCTGACTGGCCTGTAGTTTCCCACATCCTTTTTCTTGCCCTTTTTGAAGACCAGAGTGACACTGGCTATGCTCCAGTCTTCAGGCACCTCTCCTGTTCTCCAAGACCTGTCAAAGATGACAGAGCGGTCCGGCAGTCACCTCTGCCAGCTCCCTCAGCACACGTGGATGCATCCCATTGGGTGCACCCCATCAGGACCCATGGATTTGTGCATGCTGATCCCACCTAGATGCTCCTGGATCACTCCCTCCTTGACCAAAGGGAAGCTCTCCATTTCTCAGACTCTCACCCTCAGGACTCCTGGACGCTGGAGGGAAGAGTCTTTGAAGTGACTACTGAAGCAAAGCAGGCGTTCAGCATCTCCGCCTTCTCAGCATCCCCTGTTCCAGGACACCTCCATCATTTAGCAGGAGACCCACATCATCCCTAGTATTCCTTTTACCGTTAACATACTCAAGAAAACCCTTCCTATTACCCTTTATCTCCTTTGCCAGCTTCAGCTCCTGGTGAGCTTTAGCCATCCTCATTGCTTCCCTGCAGGCCCTGACAACACTCCTATACTCTTCCCAAGAGGACATGCCCTAATTTGCACATTTCATAAAGTTTCTTTTTCCCTTTGATCTCATCCACAAGCTCCTTGCTCATTCAACACAGGTCTCCTGCCTCCCTTCCCCAGTTTCCTACTCTTAGGGATGCACTGATCCTGAGCTTGGAAGAAGTGCTGTTTAAATGCTGCTCAGCCCTCACGAGCCCCCTTACTTTCAAGCACTCTAGCCCACGAGATACTTATATTTGTGTACTCAGCTGTTAAAGGCAAGGAATATTTACTGCTAGTAAACATGATACTACTCCTGTGTGATCAGTTACTGCTTTCTGTATTTACTTTTTCCTTTGACTGTTATGTCAGTATTTTTCTCACCCAAGTTCTTTGTTTCTCATGGTATCACTTGAACTGTATCTACAATTAGCCCACAGGGGCTGAAGTTTGTTGTCTTAACAGTAAAGATGACCACATGCAGAAAAAGTTTTCAAGTCTCCAGACCACACGTTGTATCAGGGCTTGTAGTTTGTGGTCGCTTTTGTGTTCTTTTTCTGCTGTAAGCTGGCGTGTACATGTAAGCATGGTAACATGACCACCCGGAGTATCAGATCAAGCAGAAATACATAGCAGGCACTACCACTCTAACAAACTAGCCTCTGTCTGGCCCTGAAACAACAATCCAAGAATTACGTCACATCAGTGTAGAAGCAGAGAGATTAGCACACCCTCCTTCTTTACAGAAACAGGATCATGTAATGCCTTGTTAAGCAATACAAACAGACGTCCTTCACTCCAAAGAGTGTGCTGATTAAAAATTCTGTACTCTTCTGGGTGCATATAAACAAGGACAGTATACACGTCCTTCTCTCTTTAGACAGTATACATCATTCTTCCTTTAGACCTGTATATAACTAGAAATTTCATACATATCAGACAAACTTGGAAAAAAAAGGATACTTAAACAAGGGAGTAACTTACCTCAACTGTGGTACATCCCTCGCTGCTGTAAATTTCTAAGTATATAATTTCTAAGTATATCTTAAAGAAGAGGCTGTAACCCAAGCCTTACTACTGAGTTTGAAAAAACTAATTCTCACACCCATTGATTTTTGTAAAGTACAAAGATGTGCGTGCTGACAAACACATTTTACACAGATGTAAGAATTGCAAGAACAGATAAGAAAGGCAATACCTAAAAAACAAGTAAAGAGGTGTTTGTTCATCATCTGTATTCCTGACAAGGAAGTGTTTAAAAATGCAGAGAAATGTTGTGTTGATGATGACTTTCTCACCTGCCTCTTATACGTCTCCAGCTGACTGCGCGCTGCATTGGCCTTCCTCAGCTCCTCTTCCAGGCTTACAGTATTTTGCATGTACGCTGTATTCTTTTCTTCTAAGAGTTTCACTTGCCGACGCAAATCACCCAGGTCTTCTAATTTCTTCTTATAAGATTCTACTTGGCTTTCTAACTTGGCTACTTTATCAGAAGAATGCCTGGAGGGAAAGATTTGTATCAAATTTATATTCTGAAAATGAAGAAAATCAAATGTCCCGAAGCTTCCTTCATGTTTAGAAGTAATGTAAAAGACATCCCAAGGCATCACAAGTAACACAAGGAAGTGATCATATCCTTACACTACCATATATTTTCACCACTAAACTTAATTTCCTTCCACCATCTGTTAATTCAAATAGCCGCTGATGGAAGGTACAGTAATACTAAAACTATTATTTGACCACAAGTCTGTACCATCTTGAAGGTCACAGTACACATTTAATGTTTATTCAGTGTGGCCAGCTCCCCACTGAAGCCACATGTGCAAGCTGCACTAATAGCTGAGTTGGTAGAAATAATGGAGTCTCAGTCCATCCACTAGTACAGATCAATACAATAATCCTGGTATTCCTGAACGTAGAGGAAGTACACTTTAGAACACCAGCTGAAGCAAAAATCAGTTTGTTTTTTTCTTAAAGCCTCCTGCTGGCAGACCAACATAATTTCAGGAATGAAGGTGCTTACTGTGACTCAGAAGTGAAGTAACACTAGGGAGCAAAAAGACCATTATTAGTCAGATTACTAACAAAGAGTTTAAATATGGACTACGTGCTGGAAACATTAAAGGCAAAAGTTTATAAAAAATAGGATATGATCATCTTCACTGAATCAGTAGGGAAAAACTGCACTGATCATATGGCGGTTTGATAAGGCTGCTTAACAGAAAGAAAAGTAAACTATATAGTGAGGAGAGAGTCAGGATTATGGTTGCTACTTGGAAGTCGCCTGAGGGCTATGGTACACACATTAAGAAATGAACAAGTTAAAATATGTTGGAAGCTGAGAAAGAAAATATTACCCCAAAGCAGTACCGCACAAAATCCCAGAAATTAACAGAGTAAAAGCTTATGCATTATGACCTCAATTCCCTTCTGAAGTTCAGCAGCAATGGCAACAGTTCTTAAAAACTGTTAGATTTGTATTTTAGAATAGGTCTAAAGTTATTACTGCTAGTTATGAAGCTAGGACAAAGACTATGGCACATCCAAAGTCCAACATCTCCAGCAGTTGAACACCATGTAACAAACTCCTCTGTCTCACACGATGACAAAATTCAGATAATAGAACCCATAATGAAATTAGAAAAACCTGATGCATGCATCACCAGGAAGACAGTGACCATTCCTTCTCTGCTCCTAACACCATCCCAGCTTCATTTTACAATTAATTTTACATACTCAGCTTCCTAAGAAATCTGGAGAATTCCATGTTGGTGACCAATTTATGAGACACTGGGGCAAGTAAAATCTTCTTAACTCCTCAATAAGGACAGACTCTGGAGCAAGACTTTGTTGTTGAATCTGTGCTTGTGACACTGAAAGTGTATGGAATTGTGCAGTACCACAGGCTCATAACCAACATGAATGACAGAGAACATAAAGATAGATGCTGCTGAAATAAATCCAGTGAATTAGAAGAGTCAGTATTGTAATAAGTCACGTTAGCCTTGTGACAGACAATCTGAATAACTGATGGTAGCAAGAAGACAGTGATAAAGAATTACATTTCACAGCAAAAAGGGGCTGTTCCACTTTATAAACCCCCAGCACAGTTGGTTATCACAACTATGGGTTCTAAAATCCAGTGGTAAAAACAGCTGTCACATGCTAATATCATACAGAATTATAGAACAGCTTGGGTTGAAAAGGACCTCAAGGATCATGAATCTCCAACCCCCCTGCCACAGGCAAGGCCACCAACCTCCACATTTAATACTAGACCAGGCTGCCCAGGGCCCCATCCAATCTGGCCTTGAACTACTCTAGGGACAGGGCATCCACAACCTCTCCGGGCAGCCTGCTCCAGCACCTCACCACTCTCACAATAAAGAGCTTCTCTCTGATATCCAACCTAAATTTTCCCTCCTTCAACTTAAAACCATTTCCCCTTCTATTGTCCACCCTTCAATAGAGTTGACTGCCCTTCTGTTTACAGGTTCCCTTTAGGTACTGGAAGGCTGCAATGAGGTCGCCCTGCAGCCTTCTCTTCTCCAGGCTGAGCAAGCCCAGCTCCCTCAACCTGTCTTTGTAGGAGAGGAGGTCCAGCCCTCTGATTAACTTAGTGGTCCTTCTCTGGACCCTCTCCAATAGCTCTGTCTTTCTTGTACCGGGGGCCTCAGACCTGGATGCAGTTATTCCAAGTGGGGCCTCATGAGGGCAGAGTAGAGAGGGACAATCACCTCCCTGTCCCTGCTGGCCACGCCTCTCCCAGTGGAGTCAAGGATACCAATGGCCTTCCAAGGTGCAAGAGCACATTGCTGGCTCATGTTTAGTTCTTCATCCACCAGGACCCCCAGGTTCTTCTCTTCAGGGCTGCTCTCAAGGACTGCTCCTTCTAGTCTGTATGAATGCCTGGGATTCCTCCGGCCCAAGTCCAAAACCTTGCACTTTGCTGTATTGAACTTCACTAGATTCACCTGGGCCCACCCTTCAAGCCTGTTGACGTCCCTCTGAATGGCATCCCTTCCTTCCACCATGTCAACTGCACCACTCAGCTTGGTGTCATCAGCTGAGAGTGCTCAAACTTGCTGAGAGTGCACTCAATTCCATCATCAATGTCACTGATAAAGATGTTAAGGAGCAACAGTCCCAAGACAGACCCCTGGGGGACACCACATGTTATCAGCCTCCACCTGGACACAGAATCATTGACCACCACCCTATGTCCGCAGCCTGGATTTCTTATCCACCAGGTGGTTCAGCTGTCAAATCCACATCTCTCCAGTGTGGATGATGAGCCAAAGTGCCAACCAAAGTACAAACACAATACCACAAGAGGTCTATCTCCTTCACAAGAATGAACTCCCATATCATGAAGGGAACAGTAAGTGGAGAACAGTCTGCACTCAGAGATCAGTACTTGACTTGTTACAGCCGTAAGACAGTATAACATAGCTACATTTGCTAATATTCATTAAGTGCCTAATCAATAGGTAACATTTGTTTAAGCAAAACTGTGGTGGTCTGTGTACCTCAGTACATCTATCTCATCCTTCAGAGATTGAGCTTCCTCTGCCAACGTAGTAAGCTCTTCTGTCTGTTGTCTCAATTCAGCAATTTCCTTCTCCAGTTCTTCACAGCGTATCCTGTAGTCATCTTTGGCAGCTTCTAATCTGTAGAAATAATGTAAAACAGAAAACAATTCCTTAGCTTGACCCACAGTTATCTTTCTTCACCATCTTCTCTATCAGAATACATCTTTTCCCTAAGATGACATACATAGGAAAGGAAAACAGCACTCTAATGTGCAACATCACATACACACCCAAATGCCAGGCTTATTGGAAAAGGATAGAAGCAGATTGAGTGTTCTGATTATTTTAATTTGATGTCAGTATTTCTATTAGGAACATCACAAGGTTGTGATCTCTTAATAGAACGACAATCTAACTTTTTTGTCACTGTACTTTTCCAGAAATGGATTTTCAAGCAGAAATTTCCAATCTTTTTCATCTTGAGCTATATAGAGTTTGAATATGATGACTTTATCCCAGGACTTCATTTAGCTGTTCCAGTTCCATACACTTCCAATAGCATTGACCTGATGTACCATTGCCAGATGTACTATAAATAAAATAAGAATAAATAAAAAACACTATGAGGTGTTCTTATTTATTCTTACAGCTTAACTTGTTCTTAAGAATCAAGTAATTTAGCTACGTATTTTGACCAGCACATAAAACAGAATAAAATTTCAGGGGTGAACTACTCATCTACAGTATATATAGGCAAAGCTGCATTAACCTGGCAGTGAACAGGGGGCATAACTAAGAGAAATTTTATTAAAGCACTTGAAAGAGCAGAAACAGAAAACAAGTTGCAACATAAAATACTATCCTAATTATGATCCAAAATTAAAATGAAGACAATCCAAAAGAAGTACAAGCAAAAAAAGTACTTTGTTAATTAAAGGAATTCAGTAGGAAACTGAAGCAAGTTAACGGTAGCAAGAATAGAGGATAAATATGATCAGTAGGCCAGCTAAGCCAAATACAACAAAGGCTGGAATTTTGATAGTCCCAAACTGTCGAAGGACACAGAGTTAAGTTTGAAATAACAACACCAGAGCACACTTCACATCAGTTAAGCTGTACATACTTCTTGTTTGGTTGGGTAGAGCTGGAGAAAAACACAGACATAAGATAGCAAATACTAAGAAAGAAGCGAGAGGAGGTAAAGAACTGAAAGACAGGCTTCAGGTAAAAAAGATGTACAAAGCCCTCCAAAACCTGAAACTAGAGTAACTGGTAATGCAGACATTGAATAAGGGGAGAAAAATCTGTTTAATACAAATAGGAAACAGTCAAAAGGCTCAGGTACTTCACTTCAGTGAATCACTTCAGAGAACAGATATGACTCAGCAGAGTTAAAGGGTTTACACTAACGAGATACCACAGTACTATACCTTCACAGGGTAGACATACAGAAACAAGAAAACACACATTGGCTGCTACAAAAGAGAAATGTTAATTATTTTTCAGGGTACTGGAGGGAGATGATGCATCTGAACACTCAGAAAAAAGTCTTTGCAGGACAAGTGGAAAACGCCAAAATAGACAAAAAAGGAAAGTTATTTGACAATTGGCAAAAGTATTTGAAAAACGCAATAGGGCAAAAAAAAAAAAAAAAGGAGAGAAATATTACAGTTTCAGTCACAAAGGAGAGGGAAAATATAGCAATAAGTATGAAAAGACAACAGTGAAGTAGACTGCCTTTCCTCAGCATTATAGGCTTAGAGAGGCTGAAAGCAACAGCTGAAAGGATCGGGAAGGACAAATAAGGAGAAACTATTTTTCCACCCAGTGAAGAAATGCAAATGAGGAGTTGAGCTCAATACCTCAAAATCTCCATCTCTCAGATATGACATATTTTGTTTTCAGACCTAACAGAAGGACATACTTTGTTGCATAATACTACCACCCACAATAAACGTTCAGCTAGGAATTTCTATGCCAACATAATAGAATCAGAATGATTTATACAAAGGAAAGCATGCCACCTTTCATCACCACTGATTCTCAAATACTGATGAAATGATTGCTCCCAAACAGTGTAAAACAGTGTAAATGGGGACAAGCAGACAGTATTTCATTATTGTACACAACTTTTGATACTACAACGTATGAAAAGGTATATCTTAAAATCTTAAATATCATCAAAAACTTCACAACTGTCATAGTAGCACCAACTCCAATAATTCAGCCAGTGAAAACACAAATATATAGTTATGTCTGTTGTCAGCTACAAACAAGTTACAGGTAATTTCCATACCTGAATGTTTCCTCTTGGAGTTGTTCTAGTTGTGTTTGCAGTTGCAAGTGCCTACGACCAGCAGGGCTGTTGGGATCTTCAATAGAGTCAGACTGATTTAAACGTTCCATCAAAATCTGGTTCTCAGCAAGCAAGCAGCTCTTCTCCTCCTGAAGGGCTGCAACCTGTTTTAATAGTTATGCAAACAGAATAATGGAGCAATCCAACTCCACATATATATATATTTTTTTTTGCGCACATTATGAAGTAGTAACACGATCTAAAAAAATAAACATCCAGGTTTCACAAATCTCATTTTATAAGATCACAGTGTAACATTAATAGATATTCAATTGGTATGTAATGTAACTAGCATATGCCACCATTAACAGCATTATCTGCCATTCAAAAATGTAATTCCTAACTGTAATTCATGAATCCAGTATATCCAAGTCTGCACACTTTACAAACAAGTAAAACCAGCACCTCAGAACAACTTTTAAAACTGACTTCCAAAGGAAACAATGTTTATCAATTCCATAACGGATATCCAAGGAAAGCCTGTATCCTTCCAAAAACTTTTTTGACCAGCAACTAACTGCTAACAACTGCAATTACTTGAACCTGGAAGACAATCTTAAAGATGACATGGTTTCCAACAGCTCTGTGAAAAAAAGCATCAGTACAGAATGAAAGAGCTGCAAACAGAAGCTGAAGCATGAGTTTGTATATTATTAAACATTGTAAGATCAGCATGTTGAGGAAGAAGGCTAAAGAAGAAATATGAACCTCAACAGAAGGAAATGTTTCAGTATGAGCTTGCATTATTAAATACACCAGCATCAACCACTGAATACAACTCAAGGAATACAACTTCATTAATTCTAAGAGTTACTGAACAACATGGCAAAAGGCTGAATTATACCCAAATGTGTCCACAATTTAAAAGGCAAATCACAGAATCAATCTGTGAAAAGATCTCTACCATCACCTAGTCCAACTGTATACCTACCACCAATACTGCCCATAAAATCACATCCCTAAATACAACATCTACCCTTCCCTTTAACACCTCCAAAGGAAGGTGACTCCACCATGTCACTGGGCAGCCTGTTCCAATGTCTCACTACTCTTTCTGAGAAGAAATGTTTCCTAATATCCAGCCTGAACCTCACCTGGAGCAACTTGATGCCATTCCCTCTTTTTCTATCACCAATTACATGGGAGAAGAGGCTGACCTCCACCTCATCTGCTGGATTTAACTCCATTCACCATCACTCTCTCTGAGCCCAGCCCTTTAGCCAGCTGTTGACCCAGCAGAGATGGTGTATGTCCAAGCCATAAGTGCTGAAGTCTAGGTAGACTAGACTACATTCACAGCCTCTCCCTCATACACCAAGCGGCTGACCCAGTCACAAAAGGAGATTAGGTTGGTCAGTGAGAGTCTGCCTTTTATGAACCCAGTGCTACAGTTGCACTACCTCTAGGAGTTCTGCTTCAGGTGTTGAGCCACACAGCTCAATTCCTTTCTACTGGAATTTAAAAAAAAAAAAAAAAAAAAGTTTTGATAGTATTAATCATTTAATAATGGCAATACTGTATCAAAATGAGGGAAAGTGAATTTCATTCTGTTCACACAAGTAAAGCAAAGTAATAAAAGTGCAAAAACATTATCATGCTATTTTCTTTTCCCTTTCAAAAATTCCTAGGACTACTTGTCTTAAGAAGTTTAAAAATTAACACATTTTTATCTCCATTATTATTAAAGAGGCACAATACAGAAAACTCACCTGCATATCTAACTCATGACATCTTTGGGCAATTTCTTCTTTTGTTGACAGTGCTTCATTCAATTCTTCTGTAGTTTTCTTCAGCTACCATAAGCAACAAAAATTTTTAGTTTCATAACTCTCTGTAAAGTGAGTAGAAAAATTCTGAACTACATCACTATAAAATTATTTTAACTTAAGGTAACATGTTACATTTTTTGAAGGTAAGGCAAACTTGCTCTTATAAAGGAACAAAGAAGCAGATGTGAACACTATTTAATTTGCACGACAGAAGTAACTTACTTAAGAGAGCATTACAATAATCACATTTAGTCTAGGAATAGCATCTGAAAACCCTGAGGAACTTTTCAACTCTGTACACGAAAAAACTGTCAATACCACTTTTCTTTACGGATACAAAGAGTGGATAATTTCAGTTTTTAAACCTACTTTTTAAAATACACAAAGGGTTGGAAGGTGGAATACAGGCAACGGACAACTAGGGTAAAATCTCTTTAGTCACTTGGAAGCCCGCTTAATAAGAATACAATTAACATGGTGATGGAGAATCCAAATATCTTCTGAAAAAAAGGCACTGAACCTTACAAGCAGTGCAAAATTTTCACATATTCCTCTTTACGGATTTCATTTTCAAAGTTGCATAATCATCTAAGTTTGTACATGAACACTGATAACATGAAAGGCAGCTACAAGAAAACAAGCCTGATTTGTTTATTTATATGAAAATACAGGTATCTATTACTAAAAATGATGCATTTTAGATTAGCTTTCTATTTCTTTTTTTTTTTTCCAAACATGAACATCGTATTTTACTTCTTCAAGTTTATTTGTACTGGAACTGAAATTTTCTCTGCAAAATAAGAATATTTGATTTATAAAGCAAGATAATTCAAAATACTGAAGCTTAATTTTCCACTCCTTATGTTAATTTCCCACAAAGGCCTTTCACGATTAGATAAAGACAAGCTTCTTAATAAGTCAAGATGACTGGGCACTGATGCTCTAAGATTGAAAGAGAAGAAAAATCTAATCTTAGATACCTGTCGATCAAGGTCAACGTAAGCATCATCTCCAACAGAGACAGGAGACTCTTTACTCATCAACTGCAATTAGATTACAGTGGATTAGAATAAGCAAATATTTACTTTTAAGCCAAGCTTTAGTAAAATACTAAGATGATTTTAACTTCTGTGAGCTTCATTCTGACAACTGAAGTTTTCTACTTTGTTTTCATATATGTCATCCAGAAATAATTACTGAAATTCTCAGTAGAATTTAAAGATATATAAAATAAATATTACATCATGTCCTTTTTCCTATATTAAAGCACATTTTCATCTACAGTGTAATCTATGGTGTGCTTTGCATAACACTAGCATGCATCTGCAGAACATTTTCTGAAGTGGCACTGGAATGATTGTAGCTATCAACATATTCTCTGCCAGTGGTTTTCATTTTTTGATCATTTGGAAGCTCATATGAATTTATTTAGTTAACTAAATTTAGGGCTAAGTCTAACTCAACCAATCATGCAAAACAGTGAGAAAGTTCCTGTGTTTTGAAGTTTTACACAATTTGCAATATGTAAACTATATAAAATGTATAAAAACTATATAAAATATATTTTAAAAATTTATATATATATAAAAATATATATTTTCTAAAGATACTATTCTTGAGAACAAGAAATAAAACTGCTTTTATGATGACAAATGGGAGGAGGGAAGTCTTCTAAATTAAGTGATATGTATTAGTGAAAGAAAAAAAACAACCCGATAATAAAGGAAGGTTTCTTTCTAGCCCCTCAAGGTCTTTACAAGTAGTTAGAAGTCAATTCAAATGTAACACAAACTATAGCCATAGGACCTTCTTCCACACAAGTGCAGAAAATATGTTAGGGTTATTATTATTATCACTGAAATTGTGATCAGCTCTCTAAGACCTGCACTGTAATTAACAAGGAAGCACTGCAGAAAGAAAATTTCTGCAGACACGCATGATATGTTTTACTACTTCTAAGCACCATTCAAAGAAGTCACAAAAGAAAGAAGCCGAATTCAACTGAAATCAGGACAAGAGTCCTTTCCCGCCATATTCTCAGGGCCTCCTGCCCAGCTAGCTGCTCCTGCCAGAGAAAGAGCTTCCTTTATTCCTTTACTCCTGCCAGAAACCCGAGCTTTTGCATTAGTCTCCATTGGCAAAGTTCCTCTGGTACACAGCACAGAGCTTGTGTTTTCTCTGCATCCTTTCTGTTTGTACCACCACGTGCAAGTGCAAATCTCCGTTTGACATTTATGCTACTCAAATATTTATACACCTACATTTCTCTCCATTTCTCCATCTCCCTACTTGGGATTTAGATGCATGCTATATGTTTAAATTCATCAGATAACCATGACCATGTTTGTTGCTAGTTGCTTAATTCTTTCCCTTTTGTCAATGCATTTACAGTGATAATCTACCCTGACATGAAAAACTCTCCACAAAATTCAGATTCTCTAGAATTGAAATTAGCAAGTCCCTAGCCTCAGAGTTCTCCTGAAAAATGAAGACACACCTTCTTCAATATCACAGAGGCTCTCTTCTTAGTGATGTAATATATAGTTTAATTACATCATCTATCTAGCAACTGTCTAAATGGCTTTTTAGATGACTAATAGGAATGTCAAGACTAACCAAATGCTCTTTACCTTGTTCCAGATCCAACACCACTGTTCACACATTCCCTCCATATCCCAGACAACGTCAGTACTATACTTTAAGCCTTTAAATTCCTTCCAGCTGGCATCTCCCAAGCTGTGCACCACTTGTAAGGGACCGTAGTATGCCCCAACATTCAACATGTAATTTCTGACCACAGTGCAACTTTCTTCTCAGAATTTCAGTTTAATGAGCTCTTCCCAAAACAAACACAGGAGCAATGCAATAGCCTGTACAACTTACTAGAGGTTACCCTGGTATTTCTGCTTTCTGTTGATTACTGTCAAAGAAGCAAGCTGCAGCCAGCAAACATAATGCCTTTATTCTTCAGTGGGTTTTGCCATTTATCTTATGACTTCCTATACTTGAGAGATATTAGCAGAAAAAAAAAATCACAGTATGTCTGAGGTTGGCATGGGTTCCACCTGCTCCAATCCCTGCTCAAGCTGAAGTGCTTTCCAGTGAAAAAGAACAGTCTACTTAAGTCCTTGGCAGAGCAATTAATATTTCTTTCTTACCCCCCCTCCCACCTAGTTTAAATGCTATTAAATAATAAAATGCTATTTTTTCCATTTAAGCCCAGTATTTTTTTTTCCCATGAGAAAAAAAAGGATGGCAGATTTGTTTTCAAAACTGTTTTCATACTAAGATCATTTATGAAAACCACTGAAGTATCAAAAGGCATTTATACATAAAAATGAATTACATAATACATTAGTAAAGCATAGAGAAGTCTTTTTAGATACCTAATATAGAAGAAAGAGCAACTGCTTGTCAAGTACTTTGAAATGTTTGGATTTGATGACATATCAACTTTTCAGCTATGCATATATAGCTGCTCTCCCAGGCACCTCACTTCGGTTTCTCCTACACACTGCCTAGTCCAAGCCATTTAGATTCTTAAAGCTGTTGTAAAGAAATAGAAAAACTCCTTAAATACAATGAAGTATCACTCCTCCAAAGTCAAAGGCTGCAGAAGCAGCCCTGAAAGGTCTCCTTAGATCTAAACTCTTGTTTTCGAGGATGCTTTCTGACCTCCTTGGTAAAGCACCCTCCTCTGGTACAGATCCTCCTCACTTGCTTCTGAATACCTTACATTCTAACCATCTTATTTTTTGGAAGACAACATTAAAATCACTCAGATCTACACTAGTCCAGAATAGTAAGTTCTGATCTTGATTCAATGAATTTCAAGTGTGTTCAAGAGGAACAGATCCTCATGTGATTTCTCCCCACTTCTGGTTGCTATATCTAAGAAAGGCCACAAATGCCATACAGGTTCAATGCCTACTCATCAAATGGCAAAACTATTGACTGCTTCAGATCCAGCTATTTTATCACATTAAGTTGGTATCCAGGAGATTTTTCAGAGAAGGAGTGAGGATGAAGGAGTATTTTCTATTTTAAGGCAGCGCAGGATAAAGTGATGCTGAAAGCCATGTTTAATGAAAGATGATATGAGAAAATCCACCAAAACGTTACCTCACAGTTCAGGGGGAAAAAAAACCAACAACCTGCAAAATTCAAGCAAACTAGTTGCCTGCTCTTGGCAGCACTGACCAGAAGATGATTTTGCAACAGGATTCTTTTGACAGCATTTCAGAAACACTGTCTGCAATACTATATATATATATATCTAGGATTGTGTGCAATATATATAAATATATACATATATATACACTATATATATGTGGGTTCACAAACAGCCAACTGGAAGACTACAGTGACACAGTATTGGTTGAAGCAATAATTGCGGGTGGAGTTCCCTTAGGCCAAGTGAGCATTCTTCCTTTCTTTAAGCAATAAAGAAAAGTCAAATAGCTCAAGAGTTCAATGTGGAATGTAGTTTCTCTCATTCGTGCTCAAGATGAAATGTTATTACCAAGATTCCTGCCTCTCTGAGTTGCCTTCCAAGCAGTAAACCTGCATGCACGAAGACTGATAGGCACTTCAGACACACAAGAAGTCATTCAAGAGCTTCATGGCAATAGTGGTCATACTCTGGTTTACTTTACTTCTCTGATGTGCCTAATGCAATTCACCAGTGACAGCTAACTATGAAATCCTTCACCATGTACAGCACCTCTTCAGCTTGATAAGAAGAACCACTGCAGTCTCAGAAACAAAGTTTCCAACAGCACTTTTACAAGATATACAAGTTACAAGACTATAGAACATTTGCCAGAATGTAAAAAGGTGCCTCACAAATACCTCCATTAACCTATCCACAATACTACATCTGACAAAAGAATACTTTGCTAAACACTTATCTTCCTTTTCTTGTCCAGTAAAGAAAACATTAACGGTTCATGGAGTTCTTCAACTACAAAGTAGAAATTTTTAAAAAAAATTTACAGTACTGGCTTCTCATATAAAATCTAGCGCACTTCAGGAGACATGGGGTAGGAAAAATAAAGGAAAGAGAACCCAGGATCAAAAATATCTAGAAGTTTCAATCTTCTAGATTTAAAGAAAAGTGGGACATTCAAGCAGAGTTCCATGACATAAAGCATACTTAAATAGCTTTTTCATGAAAAATTGAGAAGATATTTTTCAAAGTAAAATGGCAAAATCTGCACTTGTTACATTTACTTAGAACTGGGTTTTTTTTGTTGTTTTTGTTTTTTGGTTTTTTTTTTTTTTTAATGAAAAAGTATACTTTTCTAATATACTGAAAAGCTGAACTTTTACACACTGTAGAAATTCCAGCATACCTCTTGAATTGCTGCCATGACCATATGTTGAACCGATTCTTCCATCATCATTATGGTCTGTATGTACTCTGAAAAAAAAAAAAAAAAAAGAGCATTCTGGAATGTTATATACAAAACATGAGGTTGGAAGTTGCATTCCCCCTACAAAATGACTAGATGCCAGAGATTACACTGAAATGCATAAACGCTGTTCAAGTGTTGCCACAAAAAATTAAATTAGATTTTATCAGGAAATCTGATCAGACAAGCCCAGGCTATGCATCAATGAAATAAACTATGTAATCATCATCCACATTATTCCTTCTTGTATTTCACATGATTCAGGCTATAAAAGTACCTAATGTGAAAAGAGACTGTCCTTTTCTGCAGATTAAGATTAGCATCCTTTCTACATCCTTATTTCAAGTCATTTTCATTTCCATTCTTAGTTTGTGTTTTTATTTGTTATATCACAAATAAAGTCTTCCCCCCCCCCCATTTTCCCACCCTCCCCTGTAAGTTCACGTGAGCTACATGATAAGTACTTCTGCAAGATGTGGCAGTGGCAGTACAACATCTGATGTTTAGACCAAGTCAAGAGATTTATCACTTGCCCAGTATGGTACTGCTTCAAATCAGACATGATTGAGGAGCCCTGGAGCGTATCCAGGGAAGGGCAACAAAACTGGTGAGGGGTCTGGAGCACCAGTCTTATGTGGAGTGGCTGAGGGAGCTAGGATTGGCCTCTTCTCCCAGGCAACAAACAGGACCCGAGAAAATGGCAGCAAATTGTAACAGAGGAGATTTAGATTAGACATAAGGGAAAATCTTTTCGTCTCAGAGAGTGGTCAGGCACTGGAATGGCTGCCGGGGAGGTGGTGGAGTCACCGTCCCTGGCAGTGTTCAAGAGGCGCCTGGATGAGGAGCTGCAAGATATGGCTTAGTGCTTGTGGTAGCAGTGGTAATGAAAAGATGGTTGGACTAGATGATCTTGTAGGCCGTTTCCAACCTTGCGATTCTATGATTCTATGATGATCTACACACAATGCATTCTTCAATTCAATTCTTTTTCTTCAAAAACATTCTCTAATGATCTGCTGAAGTGGGAGATACTGGGGATAAGTATCTCAAAGTGACCGATTACATAATGCCAAACCTCATACAAAATACATATAACTAGACTGCTCAGATATTTTTTATACTATGTTTCTAATGTTCAGACTGACAGAGCAAAAGAATTCAGTAATAAAACATCTCACTCAAGTGTGCCAAATAATCACTAAAAGGAAGAAAGAGAATCCTACATAAGACAGAGAGGACAGGCGGCCTAATACAACAGAGTTATTTATGTATTTGTTGAAGAAAATTAATCTACTTTAATTAATAAGAAAGCCAGATTGTCTCTTCATCAAAAGAACAATAAAAACAATTTCAGATTAGAGCGCAAAGTGATTTAGACACCTCAGAAAACTGAAACAGGTAAATCAGTTCAGAAAGCTAAGATGCACCACCATACAAAAAGACAAAAGGGACTGAAAGCCCACCTGCCATTTTGGCAGAAAGGAAACTGCAATGGCTTAAATCACAAAGAGGCAAATTTTTCTGCAACTTTGATGTAAATACTTAAACATAATTTTATTTATCCACCTATTTTATACACGTGTTTCCATGCTTCTCATTTTAAATGTTAGGAATAAACTGTAGTTTTTTGTTATCTTACACTGGCTTAAATTAAGTGCAATTTAGGGTAGTTAGACAACAAATACATAATGCACCAAAGCACATGGCAAGTTTACAGCAAGAAACTTGAGTCAAGAACTGCTGCCTGCACAGTCCACCACATCCTCTGCAGCATCTGCAGTAAAGTGAATGGGTTCCCATTTTAACTGTGCAGGTGAGATAGACAGCTGGTAACATAAGAGACAAGAGAATCAAAATTGTCTTTCAGAGATGGACCAAGAATTTGCGGTTCTTGGCTCAACAAATCAAACTTGAAAATACATATGTGGAGCAAAACCTGCTCCACAGTTTGAGAATGCAAAGCCAGTGAAACTCAGAACAGAGGTTATCTGAAAGACAAAATAATATTATCTTTGACAATATTAATTTGTCTCTAATGGCAGCCTAAGAAACATCATTTTCCCCTACATGATTACACAATGAGCTGGTTTTTCATTCAGCGTCTGGAAGCAAACATTTTCAAACCTTAGTACCTTGCTTCTGTTCACAATTCACAGCGCATCCCAGAATAAGCTGAAGCATTCTTCCAAGCTCTGCAGCATCAGCATGCTCTCCAATTAAGTTAACATCAGGAAGGGTGAAGTCATTTATCTGTTGCCCTAGAATCTGTAAAAAGACCCAGTACACATCTGTATCAATAGACATACATACGCATAAACTTTAACATACAAAGATGATTCAGAATCAACAGGAAATGCTCACTTTTCACTTCAGTGTAGTCTTCAATCTACCCTTAAAACAAACTAAATTGAGTAATGCCAGCTTATATAACAGATCTTTGAGTATTAAACCATCTGTAATCTTTGGTACTACCAATATTTGGCAGAACACAAACCTGTGCCAACTAATAATAAACTACTCATTATAAACTTTGTAAGATTTGTTTATTCTGGATAAGAAAGTAACAAAAGCAGTATCAAAAGATGATCCACCATTACATTTAGCTTTTTAGCTAGCATGAAACGCTTCACACTAGTCTCATATTTCATCCCACTGGAAAGCTGAAATTAAAACGTTTCACTTATGCAAAATGTATCTAGCAGTGATGGATGACAAATATGAGACTATAAAACACTTGATCACTCAGTCCCACACTTCCAGTAAATTCAACCATATTTAGCAAGTCCTAGAGCTGAAAAAGCTGGTCTAATGGGAAAGAATTTGAGGTAGCAGTATAACATATAATTAAACAACCCACACACAGAAATACAAAAAAAGCCATCCTGAAAAACATAAGGAAGAAAACATGTGACTTATAATTAACGTAATTTGATTTATAATTAAGAAGGATTTACATTAATGATTGTCAGTAGAAGGAATTAAATAATTCTGCTGGATTTCAAAGAGCTTTCAGGGAGCTGAAAATATGAATATGAAATGTGGAATCAAATGTATCTCTGACACATTAATTGCAGATAAAAAGAAACTGTCATTTCTTAAGCAGAGAGAAATAAAGAAACAATGGAGGGGATCAGTCTCTTGTTTGCTGAATACTCATTTAGACTTTAACACTCAAGGAAAAAGAAAAAACAAAAAACAACAGAAAAGCAGGTACAGGTATGTATTTTAAAAAAATCCTACTACATTTATATGAAGAATACAAAGAAATCAAGCCACTAAGAAGTTTGCCAGGGCTATGCCTTATACATATTTGCTGTGGCTAGGTTTGTTCTTGTTTTGTTTGTTTTTTCTGGTCTTCTTTTTAATTTTAATATTAATTTTTTTAAAATTATTATTCTTAACAGCTTTCTCAAAGCATGAGCACCAGCACAACTAAAAGCTCTGCATACTGGAAAGAATGCATGAATTATATCAAAATACTTTCTTTAGGTCATTCTAGTGAGAAAACAAGAATTCTATGAACACATCTACCACTGTATTTAGACTGCAGTAACATAGTAAAACACAATATTATTTGAATGATTTAAGCCTGGTATGTGTTTACGTGTTCATATGTATTTCCTGAATTTCTTTCAAATGCAGTGCCAAATTTAACAATAATATAACTGCTTTACGCTTAATGACAATATAATTGCTGTTAAGAAATGGTGCAGGGACAAAGCATATCAGCAAAAACCATAACGAAACATGGGAACTGAGCATAAAAATAGAGAATTCTGCAATAAACATGAGATAAATTATACAGCAATAACAATGAAATAACAACCAAATCTCAAATAAATATCTTAAGAGGGGAAAATGCTCCTTCCTCCACTTATTCAAAAAAAAGTATGAAAGACTTCTACAAAGAGAATGAAAGTTTCCATATGAGAGCAGTAGAGCCCTGCAGCGAAATTACTGGGGCATCACAAAGCATGCAAGTCATAAACAAGTACCTTTGGCTTCTTGCTCTTCCATGCCATATGTGACAAAGACAGCAATGTATAATTGCTATAGAAAGACTGCCCTGCTTGCTGTGGTATTATTTTTTTTGTTTATTCTAAAAATGTACATATTGTGTTTTCAAATCTTTTCACTACATCAGGCAAAATTCATATATATTCACATTCACATGTACGCTGTGGAGAAGGTGCCTGATAGGAGGAGGAAATCAGGTTAATGAAAATATAAAGGATTTGTTGTAAAATCCAGATTGTGTCCACTATCACTACCAACATTGCATCAGGAGAAGAAAAGAAAATAAAAAATCTAGTCAAACCTACTTTAAGAACTTAATCTAAATCAGGTCAAAAGTTGGTGACCTATTGAAGCAGTAAAGTTTTCAAGAACTTAATCATCCTGTCTTCCCATCACCCAAAAAGAAACTGACATCACTTTGACACAGTAATATTAAGTTTCTGTAACAAAGAACTTCTTTCTTTCCTCCTAAAATGATCTGCTGTGAGGACTTTGCTTTCTGAGATCTGCACTGTCTGGCATGGACCCATGCTGTAGCAGATTTTGAAGAAAAGTGGCTCACAGGAGACCACATGGTGTGAGAGGCATACCAGGCTGAAGCAGATGAAAAGCATGAGGAGGAAGAGGCATATGACAGGGCAGAGCATCATGGACTGACCACAACTTCACTTCCTGTGCCTCTATGCCAGTTAGGGAAGGGGAACATACAACTGAGATGGAAGTAGAGCCTAGGAAGCCAGGAGACAGGAGGAAAATGCTTTTGGTTTCCTCTTCATTCTCACTGCTCTACATTGTTATTAATTGGCAATAAATCACATTAATTTTAGCCAAGCTGAGCCTGTTTGACTGTGATGGTAATTGCTGAGCGATTTCCTTCTCCTTATCTCAAACTATTAGCTTTTTTCATGGTATTTTCTCCCCTTGCTCTTCTGGGCAGGGGGAGTAATAAGAGCAGCTTGTGGGCACCTCGCAGCCAGCCAAGGTCAGCTTATCACACAACCAATTTTTCATAATTAATTTAGAGCCTGAATATGAACTTATCAGCCTAAGTTCTCTCTTTCAAAATCTGTTAATTTTTAAAGACTTAGTTTTTTAACTAATACCTTCCTTACCAAAGTATTCACAACTAACAGTGTGTTAACAGTGGGTTATTCCTTATTTTTGGATGTATAAATTAAGGATTTTACATAGTAGTCTGTACTGAACAATTTGCTTCAAAATATCACTGAAGCAAAAAGTAAAATTTAACTGAAGATTCACCACTGAAAAATATTTTATTGTTTCTTCTCTGGAGCAATTCATTCTGATTTTGCTAACACAGAACACAATGGGCTGACTCCACTATCTCAGGATTAAGATATTTCATTAACAACTGTAATGCAAGCTGATGCTAGAAATGTTTTTTCCTTTCTCTCCTCAAGGAAAAAGAAAAAAAAAAAAAGCAAGAGGTAGTCTCTAACTGTAACAGAGGTAATATCAGAACTACTTTTTAAGACCAACATTGGAAGAGTCAAAGACATCTACTGTTTTATGACAAGACTTCCAAGTCAGATTGCTCTGAAAGCTCTTAAAGTGACAAATAAAGCAGGCTTACACCTCAGGAGAGGCAATGACACATAATGTACATCAAACATTTTGAAAGATAAAGTCAGAACTCAATGCATCCATAATATAGTTTATATTAACCAAACATGTAACAGAAAGAACACAAAAATTACACTGAACTGTTCTTACCTCATGGTTGTAATCCAATATCCCTTTTAAAATTTTCTTCAGGTTGCTTACCTATTTGTCAAGAAGAAGAGAATGTAGTAAGTGCAAACAATAAATCACAGAGACAGAATCATAAAAGAGGCAATCACAGAACAATCATGCAAAAGAATTGTACAATCATCTCTTTGCGTTATAAAATTCTGTTTAAACATCTTCAGATAGAATTAAGGAAATTACGCAGTATTCCCTTGTGATCAGACTGCCATCTGATCACAAATCTTTATGAAATATATATAGAACATATGTAGAACATATTTAAGTTTATGAAAAGTAACAGTCTTAGACAGTCTTTAGATTAGATTCTGAAGCATGAATCTTCCTTTGACTACTTGATTGTCTTAGTATACTTTTGTTTTTGTGTAAATTGAAAAAAATCCTCTTTCTTTTCTTAAAGTACTCCGTGGTCTAATTTCTGTAGAGGTAAACCTCTCCTTCCAAACAAGTATCAGTTACTGCTCAATACCATCCTTTGTTTAAAACATACGTAAGCCTAATTTATTAGTGTTCTCATTAATTATTCCTCCCAGTTCTTTAATTTGTATTTGTTTCTCCTTTTAATGCAGTTCCTAACAATCAAATGTCTGCCTTGCACTACAAAGGCAAAATTCACACTTCTCAGCTATGCCTCCAGTGTCACACAAAGATAGCTTCTGTTCCATCTGCAAAACCAAAGGCATCAGTTACATATCTCTTGCTGTACAGAATCTATGCTACAATTGTTCATTATTGAAGTCTTTCAGCCCTCTTTTTTGGCAAAAACTCAGTTAGATCAAGTACTGTAGATTGTGAAGAAAGCCATAAAAATTGACATCGCTCATAGGTGATGTTTAAAAAATATATATATTTTTGAAGTAATTTGTACAGATTCCAAGAATGTCCAACTATATAAACTTAGATAACAGAAGCAGTGCATTATTTCCTGCGATAGGAAGTCTACAAACAGGTTCTGTAAAGACTGAGCGGAAATGAGAGGGTGGCTAGAGAACTGAATAATCACATCCCAATTCTATTCATCTTAGACATGAGTAGCATAAGAATTAGGATTCACAAACTCCTCTTGCTGACAACAGTACCCACAGTGCCGAACTGTGAGACTGTAACGGAGGAAGAAGAATGAAAACATATCAAACCTCAACTGCAATTACTTTTATATTCTTGAATATATTCTGAAATATCCAATAAAGAACTTTTGTCACTGGATTGAATCTATCTTCCAAAAGATCTGAGAAAACACTATGGAACACAGTTTGGAGACACGATACTGAAATCCAGGGAATGTATTTTCTATGGAAAACTTGAGAATGAATAGGCTACACATGATAACACAAAACATCTATTAGCACCAAAGAAATCATCGTCATATCTCCAGAGCTATGAACAATTACAGCTAAAGACTACAAGAGATTTAAGATTTTAAAGAAACACAAATTATTTAATTTTTATGTCAAATCACCACATTGAATACGGCACCGATTGGAATAATAATTTTCAAACTTGATTCATTAATATCTTCCAGTTTGTAGTTTACCTGAGTCTGCTGCAGAAAGTGCCAGAGAAACCCAAGGGCCATGTTGTAGAATTTAAGTCCAGTTTACCGAAGAGAACACTGTGAGGAACCTTGAACTTGAACATAATCCCAGAAATGAGAAACAAAATGGAATGCCCTACCCTAGAAAATACTTGCTTTCCCCTTTTCCAGTGAGCTTTGTTTGAATTAATACTTTTAAGACATTTTATCTTCCTCCATATTACTTTCATAGAGTTTAATTCTGTGATGATGTAACAAAATCAGTATTGATCAAAATCTGTCATGAATACTACTGTATATGACAGCATCTTCAGAAAAAGAAAACAAAATGAAAAAAATGTTGTATTTGAGGTCCCACTTTATTCCACTGTCAATTAAGAGTATCAAGATAATTTGCTTTCAGGAGTTAACTACATCATCTTTGTGCCAGGCAGACAATCAGACAATTATAAAGCTAAAGGAGCTTCTTTATAGACTGGCTTGAACTTAACAATAATCTTCAGTACTGCTAGGGGAATTCTCTCTTTTGATTTCATTTTACTTGTCTGCAGTGAATATGCTTAGATGGTCCTACTGCCAAAGGCAGAGAATGAACAGCAAACCACCACAAACGCCTTCTGTTTTGAGATTCAACTCTGACAATCTTTTAACACTTGCCAGACCATAGCATAACCTCTAAGAAAGATTTCAAACAGAGATGAGTGAAAATGAGCAACAGAGTAATAGAGAAAAGCAAAGGAAAGCATTAGAGATTATTAATTCTAGAATACTAGCAAGTGATGGTTTTTAAGTTTTTCTTCTTTCCTCTTTTTTTCTTAAGGACAAAGAAGAACAACTACAACTCGTTAACAAAGACTATTAAATCATACAATGGCAGAACACAACAGATACTATTTCCAATACAGATCGTCACTATAAAGTGTCTTCCAATCCCTTGGAGATCAGCTCACAAGCACGTGGGATCCCTATTTGGTTTCATCAGCAACCTAACCAATTTCACTAATACCCACTGCAGATTTGTGTTGACATTCCTTATGTTAAATGATCACTGACCAGTCAGTTACAGCCATGCTGGTTGTCGTATAGTATTACATAGCTATTACACACTATAGAGACCTACCCTAAATCTGCAGTATTAACCTGATAAACTGACTAGAATGAAAGCAGATATGATTTTCCTCAAGGTTACTAGAGAAAACACAAAATCTGACACTGCAAGGCATAAGGTTGTGAGGTGGGTAAAGGTGGAAATGGTTTTCTTCCCACCTGTCACATGAAATTATTATTTTTACTGATCTCCAACTTCCAAATTGAAGGTCTGTAAGGATAATATGCCTAGATTTCTCTCCTTAGGAATATAGCTGACCAGCACAAGAAAAGCCTAATGTAATGGACGGTGGAAATGCTGTTCAGCTTGCGATTACTGACAGAAAGTAGTCAGGGGTTATTTAACCTCCCGTTTACTCTCTAGTATTTTGACAGCTTGTATTCATCCTTCTTTCATTCATATGCCTGAAATTCTGTTTGTAATGAAGACTCCACGTAAATTAATTTATCCTTGTACATTTCTGTTCAAGGTGTCTAAATGGGAACCCCAGTGTTCTGAGATGCTGTTCTACAGTATCTCTCCTGGATAATTATGCACAGAGGAATTTCCCCTCACATAGCTTATAATCAACAACCTTATAACCTCTGGAAGTGTTACTAGGGCAGACTTACAGTGACAAGAGAATTCTTAATCACTCAGCTACAGAAATGTGACTAAACTCCCTGGCTGCATATTAAAAAAAAGCGTATGCATAGATTCCACCACATTAAGTTTCTGCCTTAAACCGCATTGTCTCTTCTCTAAGTGGGGCCCAGAGAGAGACTGTGCAATTAGCTTCATGGGTTATCCTCCTCCTGCCTGTTTCGTGAGAAAAGAAATCACGAGAACAGATACAAGAACATCCTTGAGTTAAGGGAGGGAGAGAAAAAAAAAAAAAAAGAACAGAGAAAAACGTATCTGTTGCTTATTATCTTTTTCACAGAAATAAAAGCTGTCTTTTGTAAGTATGTCTATAATCCCCACTCTTTTCATGCAGAAGGACATCTGTATGACAGACATGACAGCACATTCTATCTTTATCAGAAAAAAAAAATAGAAACAACAAAAAACTCAAAAGGCTGCTCATGAAGAAGTATTCTGTTCCTTACAGAGAACATGAAAGTATCAGGACAATTGTACACAGAAAACTAGCTTCCACAACTATACCAGTTGTCCTAGCTTGTATTATGGAATAATTCAATACAACCATAATTCTACTACTGCAGGGAGTCAAAGATACACCTTGTAGATCAGGTTAGTTGGATCACAGCACTAAATACTCAGCACTCGAATTTCACTTACGATTCTATTTTGCAATGTTCTATTGAATACAAGGCATTCAAACTGCACTCACTGCAGAAAACCTAGCAAATCATTTGAACATGCTGTTCAGAAGTCAAACAAATTCAGCTTACTGCTGGAAATATGGATAAAATTGTATTTTAAACTGATGCTGCAGTCTGAATGCTTAAAGCAAAAGTCTGGAAGACAAAGTCAGAGACCATGCACAACAAAGTATTTCCTGTTTCCAAGGCAGGCACAGCCCACAGGGAATGGAAAGGGGGTGGTTTTCCTATAATTCAGTCAAATAATACATTCAGTAATTACCAAAAAAGAAGAAAAAATAAAAAAATCAATAACTGACACATGTATGAAACAGTTACTGGTTAAAATTTCTGTTCTGTTACTGATATTTCTGTACTATTTGACACAGAACTATTCTTGGTTCTTCATTCCTGCAAAATTTTTTCTGCAACAGATTTATTTTCTACGCCATTTTGTAATTTCAGTGAACACTGTTTTGTCTTCAAAATATTATCCTCTTCAGTATAAAATACTAATCTGTACACAGTTTCAACTCCAGGCATACTAAAGCGTTCAGCTTTTCCTGATACATATCAGGAGATATATATTTTATATATATATTATACTTTTTTGTTTTCTTAACCAATACATAAAACTGCAGTTAGACCAGGAGGGGTTTTTGTTACACAAAAGAAACAACAAACTGCAGAACTAAACTGATGCATGCTGTGCCCCAGAAATTTTAACCCCAAATACTGGACAAGGTGCTTCTGTATGAATACACTAGATAGAGAGATCCAGTCAGCTATAACATACAGAATGCTAGCTGACTGCTTCCTACTCTGCAAGCCCCCAGAGTTCTAACATTTTGCACAGACGGACATCCATCTGAGAGTTAGACACTACATAATTTCCTTAATGCCTCTATTCAAGAGGATAGGAGCGCCTTATGCAGGATGATACAGCCCATCTTATCACTGTTTTATGATGTAGAACTACACACACATTTTGTTTTAAGCCTATTTCCTCTACTAGACTGGCTCCTTTATAAGCTTCATAATACTGAGAACATAATACTATTGACTATTATACCATGCAGCTTTGCAACAACCATGCTTAGTAGTAAGAATATACCTTGTCTCATTATCCCCTCTTGTGAGGTAACGAGGTAACCCAATAAACATTTTTCATGTGCTTCTTAAAATATTAAGAAAAGTTACATTAAGGAGGCACACAAAAACACGATGCCTACATTTAAAAACTAGTGACAAACCAACAAAGTTTACAGATTAAAAAAGCTCCTGCGAGCAAGGCTACGAGTCACTGACATACTGACAACTGAAGAACTCAACTACTGTTTACATACATATAGAGAAGAACAGATGACAAAGTATGGCATTACTTTTACAGTTAAAAACTGGGAGTTAAAACAATACTCATTTAATATTATACATAATATGAATATGAAAAAACCGTGCAAAAAGCTGTAGTATACTCTTATTTGAATCAAGAAGCATAATCAGTCTTAGGTTCTTATTTACATGGAAATATGAATGACAAGAAGGAATGATATCAGCAATGAACTGAAATTTGAGATATGTTCACACAGATTTCAGTCACACAATGAAGTCGGACTGAATGATTGCCTGGTCTTTCTGTTATATTCACACCTGCTAAGATTTAGAACCTGCTACATTAGTAGATGATTAAGAAAAAAACCTTCCTCAAGTTCCCTCAAAGAGTTACAAAAACTGCATTATTTAAATCTGAATCAACTGAAATGTTGTTTTTCTCCAAACTTCACAGCCAAAATTTTAATATTCCTTAGAAAAAAGCCACAAAATGATGTTAGGGAAAAGTTAAACCTTGTAATCAGATGTTTACTTGCAGTTCCACACACTTCGTGGAAAAGCTAACTTAAATTAATTGTTGTAATAAGCACAGAATAAATACAGCTGCTTTTCTTGCCCCCTTTTTTTTTTATTTTTAAGGAACCATGTATTTTATTCTATCAGTCTACTACCACTGTATCCCTATCAATGTTCCATATCTTTGCTGGCAACCCTGTTAGACAAATCACTCAAGAGCCTAGACATGCAAATTACTGGCCAGGCAGAAGGATCCGCACTGACAAGTTTACTGATAACACACATGAAGCAATACTCTTCATCCCCTCCTCAGGTAGATCTTGCCTGTGCCTCTCCCCTCTGCTCAGCCCAAGTGTTGATAAGCCTGTAAGAAGTACAGCATTTCATAGGTGCAGCCCTTTCCTCTTGAGAGGCCAGGGGAAAAAAAAAAAAAAAAAAAAAAAAAAAAAAAAGTGTTTATGGCAAACTCCATCTAACAGGAAAAAAAAAAAATCAGAAATAAATCAGGCTAGAAATGGCGACTGAGAAAGGTACATGTATTATCCCATGGACAAAACTAGCCATGGACTAATATCCACACATAAAGCTATGTTTATCAGGTTTTATACCAAACACTCCAAAGCTTCACCATGTAAATTCTGTTGACTGTAACAGAAAGTACTCCATTACCAAGTAACGCAAATGACCTAGCAAATAGGCTGTTGTTACAAAGCACACTGACTACAAACACACACACACACACACAAGTATCAGCTCCTCTCCTAAAACTCAGCTGCTGCGCAAAGCTGGCAAAGTAAAATGAAATAACATTTTCCCATTTTTATTAAAATCAATTGGTTACTGGTCTGCTATTTTCTGCAGTCGTTTCTCAGAGCTTTTTTTTTATTTAAAGAAAAGTTACTTTCACATGTAATAGTAAAAAAAAAAACTTTCATATTTCTGTGTTTTTCAAATGTTAATTTAAGCATGAAGTTTAATATTTTTTTTACATTACTGAAACAAACTTACAAAATGTTTTCTTCACTCAACTGTGCAAAGCTACATCAGTGTAAAAAATAAGTACAACAAAATACATCCTAAATTCAACAAACGATGAAGCAACATATAAAAACAAATGCTTTTATTAAAACACAATATTATATTAAGAACTAAAATACAGATATGAGAAGCAAAATAAGTAAAATACCTTTAACCTCCAATTATCTCCTACTTCTGTTTTGATCCTATTTAACCAGTTTTCATCGAAGTACACTGGATCTCTGAAATACAAAAAGTAGAGTATTTGTTAAAAACAGGTTCCAGAAACTAGGAACATACCTTAGCAATTAAGCTGCTATCTCACACTGAGGTTACTTAAATGCCTGCCTACTCTGCATTCTATATATGGCCTATACAGAGACCACCCCTATTGCTCTGCAGCACAGCTCCATCTGCGTGCCATGAGTAGGTCATGCTTTGGAAGAAGCTGCTGGACTTCAAGTGTATTTCGTCAGTTCTCCCTGACTGCAAGTTCTTCCTCTTATTTCTCAGCAGCACTGGAGTAGTGCTTGTTTGCACTGCTTCGAAGCGTACAAAAATATTTAGTGTCTCATTTATTACAGATTCCTACAGCTGTATTCTGATTGTAAATACTCTTCTTGTAAATGGAAAGCCTGAGAATGAACAATGTATGCTCTATGCATACACTGAACAATTTAAAAGTACCTCTAGTGTTAAGTCTTTTCTATCAAGAACACACTTCTCTATTATTTAACATTATCAGTTTAATACTATCAGTTTTTGCAAATCTCTTTCCACCATAAACCTTGGCTAATAGTTTTGTGAATGCCTTTTTTAAAAAAAAAAAAAAAAAAAAAAAAAAAAAAAAATCAGTTTTTCTACTGTCTGCTCTCTTAACAATGCAATCAAGATACAGACAGAGACAAGAAGAATGCCACTGCTCGTAATGTATATTTTTATTTCCATAAATTTCCTTCCTTCCCTACAGGCACTTCCGCTTAGCTGTTTGGTTAAGGCAATTCATAGGAGTCTCCTGCCCCTAGTAAGGAAAGACCCATATTTCAGACTAAAAAATGAAGCAGTCAGGGAAGAAAACTTTTTTTTTTTTTTTTTTTTTTTTTTTTTTTTAAGACTTCTAAGAGTCAGCATGGTAAGCAGGGTTAGAGTCTCACAGCAAGTATTCTGATTTCTGGAATTACAGTGCTGCATTTGCTGCAAAGTACTATTAGATATACAGCTGTATCCTCCGAAGATAAAAAGGTTCTATGTTGAACCCTTCCTTTTTTATTTTTTCTTTTTAGGGGAAAGATGGCATGAGACAAAAGCTCAAAAAAACCCAGCAAGCCTGGAGATTCAAGCAACATCTCTGCAATCATATATGCAGCAGATCAGCAACTATCTCACTGATTGTATTAGGGCCCAGTCTTTGAAGAAGAATCTTGCTCCTGATTCATCCCCTCTTCTGTATTCCATTTTCTGTACAATGTCTTCTTTGCAATGTACCAAGGTCTTTAAGTATTCCATCAACATACTCCAGTGGAGAGAAATCATAAACAGCAACATTTCTCTACTGACACATTTCAACTGATTTTTACATTCTTTTACAGACTCTGGTGAAGATCATGACATCTGTCTTTTATATCTGCAAATATATAGCTGGAAGAAAGGAATTACTAGTTAAATCAATGACTCCAAATTGCTCCTATTCAAAAACAGTATAGTTCAGCACAGACAACAAAACCTAAAAGTACTGTCATGGTTCTATGTTTGTTTGTTTTTGTTTTTTGTTTTTGGATTTCAGTATTCCACATCAAAACATCATGTAGTGTACGGGGCATTAAAGTGTCACTGCCCCAATCCCAGGTACCTATCCCTGTACATTACAGCAGTCACGGGATCTGGCCCCTCTGGGTGGGGGGGTCGCTCTCTTGCTGCCTGGCAGTGGGTGCTGGAGGTGCTTTCCTGGCCGTTCCAAGCTGTTCAGGTTTGACTCGGTCCCGGGAACTCTCTCTCTCTCTCATCTTGTCTGATTTATTAATCTCAATTTCAATTAAATTGTATATATTGTGTTATCTTGTATTCCAATATTATAGTAAAATAAGTTTTCCTCCATAGATTGTTGCCACTGTTCTTTTCCTCCCTTCCTTCCTTCCCATTTTGTGTGGGACTGGGGTAGGGAGGGAAGGGCAGAGGCCTGTCACCCCTGTCACGGACATAGATTGATCTGGTCAACTCCGTGACAAGTACGAAACAGAAAAAACAATGTCTTAGCCAGAGTTTCATCTGTTTTGAAGTAGACATTTTCCAAATAGCTTTTGAATGGCCTCTGTGCCCTCAAAGACCAATAAGTCTAAGCATAAAATTAATTTAAGACATACTGGATCAACCAGAGATGAGAAAAGTTCATGCTCATGTTTTACATTAAATAAACATATCACTTTGCAAAAGGTCTTTATTTCCTTAACTTTCTAATTACAAAAAGATCATTTGGAAAAAAGCCTGTGAGCTGAAAACACACAGACCTATCTGAACTGCTTCGACTGGAACTCTGGTGTTCAAAAAGGACTCTATTGTAGTTTGGATTAGTGCTCTGCCAATCACAAGCAGGCTGTGCTCAGAGATCCACAACTAACAAATGTTTGCCCAGCTCACTAAGAAAGCAGGTACCTGTGCCTCACCAGCAAAAAAAAAAAAAAAAAAAAAAAAAAAAGGAGAGACCACTGGGTCCTTCTTAAGGACTATATCTTATTATTTTATTAATTATAGTTGGTAACAAATTTCAGCTGCTTCAACATCACAGTGCCATTAATACAGCAAATTCTTGATTTACCATTTTAACTGTAAATAATTACTCCTATAAGCATAAAGAATTGTCTGCAAGCAGAATCCTACTGAGTGACTAGGGTAATGTTATATACCCCATCTTCAATAATAAAGACATAACAGAGGAAGAATCACAATATTTCATGATCACCTCCAGCTCTGGATGTCTGCACATCAATAGCAAATGAAAAAATGTTGTCAGTTACTACTGCAATTAAAGTAACACATGCAAATGTGCTTACTTTCTTAATGAAGCTTTTTGCTGCCTACACTCTTATAGCATAAGGCAAACTTGAAGAAGATGCCTGGCAATTACATCTAAAGTAAGTGTGGTAGCCGTTTTCCACAGATGTCTTCGGTTTTTAATTTTAATGTATACAAATCTCATGGAGAACCCAAAGTCCAGAACCTGGTAAGCAATCCACTCTAAATCACAACAGCAGTAAAAACAGTGTCACCAGTTCCCTTTAGGAGCATTTTAATCCGTGTTACACAATAATCAGATGCATACTACAAAAACATTTTGCCAGGCTGGCATCAACAATCAAGCAAATTTAGAATGATCACCCCTTTCCTCATGTATGCATCACCTCAGAATTATTCCACATGTGTTTTTATAATTTTAGTTCTGCCCTCAGAATTCCTGTTAAGATTCAGAATCAACATTAACAACAGCACTTTTCTCCATATTGAACCAATAAAATTAACTATCTGTAACCAAAAGTTTTCCATTAAAATTTCTAGAAATAATTTTTTATAAAAGGGTTTCCAGACACTCTTCCCAAAGCTTTGCTAGCTCATTCACCACTTATGTTGCAAAGAAGTCTCCCTCTGCTGAAACTTCAGTAATCATGAGTCAACCATACTGAGAGCTCTTGGTCTCCCTTTGTCACATCATAAGGAAAGATGCTGTTATTTCTTACAGCAGTGTTTGAAAAACATCACCCAAGCAAATACAGAAATTTATAGCAGAGAACTGAGCAGCCAAGATGAGAAAGTCCACCAGTTCTGTGCGAAGATATATGCACTAAACAAGGAAGCAGACACTGGAGCACCACTGTTACTTTGAGATTACGTGCTTGTACTCAGCACTTTGAACAGAGAAGGTTCTTGAACCTATACCCAAAGTTGGGGAATCTACTGCACTAGATCACTTACCAAATTCATAAAAACATTTGTATATCAATTGATTGCTGCATAGCCTCTCAATAGCACTGCAGGTAATTGGGACTTTCCTTTATAGCAGAAGATACTTATGCTGTTCATGTGATACCACTTGTAGCAGTGCTCTACCACATCCAACTTATTTTGTATGCAAATTTTCCTTTATTTAAGCAACCATCTCTCCAAATCATAGATGCCAAGAGACAGAATTCTTTGAAAGAAAAGAAAACCAGCCCACTGAGCATAACACCTGATTATTACTCACTTTAACAGTGGAACAGCAAGCTGCTTTAAGAAATATCTGTTTATTAAAAAGATCCCTCTAGAAAGAACACTTAAAAGCATGGCTTTTGTATTTCACATGTGTCAGAACATACACAGTATGCTGCAATGTGTAATATCACAAATGAATATTTCAGTAAGAGGGGCACAACACACAGGCTACAATCAAAATACTAAAAGAAGAGGAACACTAAACAGTTTCCAGAATGGGATAAAAGGAAAATTTTGCTATTCTGGGGATATCAGCAGACAATAGGAAACAGATAAATTCTTCTCCATTAGCACTGGAGAATTACTTTCATTCACACTCTAACATGAAATTCAAACATAAAGGTTTTATGATAAAAACAGAGAATGTGTCTTTCACTGTTTTCACCAGGACCTGTTTATTAATGTCAGAATCTGTAAGTAAAACACTCATGCTTGCTTACATAAATCACAGTTCTGCCATATGAACTTACATAGTACGCTTTTGAATAGCTTCTGAAGGTGTATTTCCCTCTTCTTCATGCAGCCTCTTAGAGAAATTTCCTGCAGAAAATCCTGCTATAGGAACTGACATTTCTGCAGAATGGTCTCTACTTACAAACACAAGCAACTACCTCAGTAAAAGTACTGAGGAAAAACATACATCAAGCACCCTTATCAACTGCTGATACAAGGCATGGTTTGTTATTTTTTTTATTCTCCGAAACATCCTCAACATAAAGTAGTGTCAACTTCAACTTGTTTCAACTATTGCCTGTCCTCATAAGTATCAATGGACACTCTTTCCATGAAAGCGCAGGTTAAAAAACAACAACAACAACAACAGAGAGTTTAGACACTCAAATCCTGAAGTTTTCAAGTAAATCTTAAAAATTTCAAGAACAAAGCTATCCTTACTCTCCTATGGAAGTATATCAGACAACCAGATAAGGCCAACATCTTTTAGTTTTCATTAGAACTCTGCCTCATTCAATTTGAGTTCTTCAATGACTGCATTTGCTTACTAAGTGCTGGGTCCTGCACTTTGGCAATAACCCCAGACAATGCTATGAGCTTGTGGCAGATGGCTGGAAGACTGTGTAGAGCAAACAGACCTGGCAGTATTGGTCAATGCTTGGCTGAACATGAGTGCTCCAGCAGTGTGCTTGGGTGGTCAAGAATGCTGACAGCATCCTGGTTTGCACCAGAAATAGTGTTGCCAGTAGGTGAATGGAAGTGATCAGCCCCTGGTGAGGGCATACTTTGAATACTGTGTTTAATTTTGGGCCCCTCACTACAAGAAAGACATTGAGTGCTGGAATGTGTTCAGAGAAGGGCCGTGAAGCTGTGAGAGGTCTGGAGCACAAGCCTTATGAGAAGAAGCTGAGGGAGCTGGGATTGTTCAGTTTGGAGGAGGCTGGGGAGACGTTACTGCCCTCTACAACTGCCTGAAGGGAGGCTGTGGCGAGGTAGGAATCAGCCTCTTCTTCCATGTATCTTGCAATAGGACAAGAGGGAATGGCCTAAAGTTGAGCCAGGGGAGATTCAGGCTGGATGCTAAGAAAAACTTCTCGGAAAGAGTGGTCGGGCCTGGAAATGTTCAAAAAACATTTAGATTTTGTACTGAGGGACATGGCTTAGTAGGAAATATTAGTAATAGATGGACAGTTGGGCTAGAGCTCTTTTCCAACCTTGGTGATCCTATGATTCTCTGATTCACTCACAGATAACTCTGAGGAAGAACTATTTTTTAAAGATTAATTAACTTTTATAGATGCAGTTAAAATTGTTACAATTCTCCCTATTTCCCTTTATTTTTATGCATTATGGAGAATCCAAAATAAGGGGCAGCCATGCTGAAGGATAATCAAATTTCAAGGAACGCACTTTTTAAGAAAAGTAGTCTACAATTCTCAATGGAGTAAGAATGACAGAGTTTAGGAGGATTTGTGTCTCATTATCTAGACAATAAATTTGTCTTTTCACAATTATCTTGATGGGGGATTTTCATATTGAAGGTTAAGTTTTCAAGTGTTCACTGAAAATGACATCTGTTTCCAATGACGTAGCCCAGTTTGCTCCTATTCAACTTCAGTGCAAGATTTCTCCAAATGAGCTCTGTGAACCGGCTGTCTTGCTCTTATTTCTACACCTGAAAAACTTTTCTTCCATGTAGTAATTTTGCTTGTGACAGAGAGGGAAGCAGTACTGGTAATACAGAGAGAAGGATAAGCTGGAAAAGCCTGTTCTACACTTGCTTCGTATGTTTAAACATTCCCTGATTCTAAAATAAGTATTTTTCCTCTTAAATCTGTTTGATTACAATTTCATTAAGATTAGCAAGATTTTGCTGCTAGTGCCAAGTTTGAAAAAGTTGTGATTCTGCGAAAATAGGTAATACTGGATTACCACTACACACCCAGCTACACTTCAGATGATTACTCACAGTCACCATTCTCGATTAGACTGAGGCTTTGAATTAATGCATTTCAAACCTATTTGACCTTAGAGTTCAAGGAAACAAAACCATTACCTAGTGCAACATCTACTATTCCCCCATTTACTCTCAAGAATGTTATTACCTCTGGATACAATCAAACCAACAGCTTACTTCACTGAATTTTATCATGTGAAACTAACTCCAGCATTACCAGTAACTTGGGACCTCAGTTATAACCCAATTCACTTTTCACTAAGATTACACTTGAATAAATGCCTTCACAGCTTCCTAAACACAAAACTTCTCTTTTTTCAGCCTTTAAGATAGTTATTTGAAAGCTATGGATAACTATATTTGTCATGTTCCAGGTTAAAGTAATGTCTAAATGAAGGATTAGTCATGCCTTTACAGAATACCAGTCAAGTCTGAATCAAAATACATTTACATCAGACTTGTTCATAAATAATAAATCTGCATGCATGTAAATAATTAAATAATTTCTTACATTTTTTGAAGAACCTGAGCCATCACAACCCCACTCGTTAAATCTTCCACAGTCTGGCATGGTGCCTCAACATTAAATGTCTGGATCTGGGAGAGAATGAAAAAGGTTACATGTTTTCATTTCAATGTCAATCAATTTTTACACATAAAACAAGCCAGCTACTAGCAAATGGAACAGAGTAAAACCAACACATTTCTTGCAGGAGCTAAGAAAAAATAAGCTTAAATTTAATAGCAAAATAAGATATTAACCACTGTCATAGCTTAGCATCTTTGTTTTTGGAAGTACAAACACTGTAAGTTTAACCACAAACGATGAAAGCACATTTGCAAAAAAATTTTTTTTCACAGCATATTACTTGGATTTTCTCTCTCTTCAGTATTTCTGGAGCACATCTTCAAGCATGTTTAGGTACACCCCTCCCAGTGAACATATGAAAGAAATTCTGGTATTAGAAGTTAATACTAATTACACAAAACTTTCACAAGTTTCCCACAATCCTAAGACTTAATTGCTCTCTAACACTGGACATAGGAGCAAAGCATAATGCTGCTAAACCCTAGCAGATCCATATAGTACCAGTGCTCTAGTTATTTTGGTGTGCTTAGTTAACAAAGTGACAGACATTAATTACAAGTCCATATCGTGACAAGACTCTGGTCCTCAGATGAAACTAACATACGTAGGTGTTGTTACTCAGAACTGCAGAAGAGGAATAGCAAGGTCTACGTGACAGAGCAGTTTGATGACAGAACTACTACACCTAAGAAGTGAGCTAGGTCACAATTTTCCCTCTCTAGACTGTGCTCTGAAAACACTGACAAAACCTAATTTTCTGAGGAGGCCAGGTAACATCTTCGAAGAAAAGAATTACGAAGGAGTAAGAATAATCTCTTTTATAAATATTTAAAAAAAAAACAAAAAACCAACAACAACAAAAAAACACGTCAATACATAGAATTTCTGTATGGCTTCTATTGTTCTACTCCATTTTCATGCTTACAGCCTTCAGGCTATCTGCAACCCTCCCCCCACCACCACAACAGCAAAGCACAAAAACACAAGGGAGAGCTCTTTTTTTCATTTCTCTTTTGATGTGGCAAAGAGCCTTCTGCTTCAGCAAAGTCTTTTCAACTGGTATAAGGTATCCAATCATTTACAATGTAATGAACATTGGTTTTAAGGGATGTGGATGAGTTTTCCTAAAATATGACTACATGACATTTAGAGAATATTTGCCTACTTCTCTCTGTTGTTATTCTCCTTCCAGGGAAGACTAGTTTTCTTAGTAGGAATCATTATCTGTATGCACTAGAGATAAGAAAGCTTGCAAGACAGCTTGCAACTGCAGGCTACATAAATTTCAGATAATATCAACAGGTTTTTTTCTGAACATTACGTGCAATTTTCCTGCTTTACTAGAATACAAAATACTAATGCTAGTGTAAGCCATTTCCTAGTAAACATCCTCTAGGTATGTATCTTACAATTCGCATAACAGAAAATCATATCAGTTCTTTTTTTGGTGGAAAAGACTCTCAAATATCAATGTCCAGATTCTCAGTTACTTGGTAGTATCAAATAAGCACCTTACCATAGAACCTGAGTACCATAATAGAAGAACTACACACTTAAAAAAAGGAATACTAAAAGCCACATAACAGGATATAAAATAAATTGCTATTTTGCCAGAAACTTCTAGTTACCTAGAATCTCTGAATTACAGTAATACTATCAAAAGAATATCAAGGAATACTGTGACAATTCAGAAGCACTTCAGACAGGAAATGATTTCTTTCTCATGAGAAAGTTTGCAATGGCATCAATGATGCTTATGCTTGAAGTTCAAGACGTAATATTAAAATTTACAAGCACAAACATGAAAACTTCCAAGTTTTGCATATTATCCCTTTAAATTATCAAAGTTTAATTGCTGTCTGCTGCACAACAGCCGAACAAACAAACAAAAAAAATCACCTAAAAGCTGTACTCTGCTTTTTTCAAGTACAGTCAAAGCAAAATGATATTTCCAAATAAACAATACTGACAATTAAGTCTTTACTCAGACTGCAAAGCAATCCAATGTCCTTAAATTCATTTTGCATATTGACACATGAAACACCTCCTTGCCTAAATAAAAGTGTAAGTAACAGATACTACTATATCGAGGCAGGAAGGGAGTTTGCTTATCCTATTTTCAAGTAACAAAAAAACAAGGTACAGTCTAATTGATTTCATCATCATTCTTTATACTTTATAAACAAGAAAAGAACAGAACTGCCAGTAAGGGCCAGAACAGGTCAGATTACCCATGTGAACTACTTATTCCACACTCACGCGTGCAAGGCCACCACTGACGACAACCCTGCTTTATATTACATGAGACAGATCAGAGAAAAATTCCCAGTAGTTATACAGCTTGTTCCTTTTGCACACATAACTTTGTAAGAAATACTACGCGTTGTATTCCTTTCCTTTGCAGACAAATACATTTCAACTGAGATGTTTAATAGCTTTTATTCAGCTCTTCCAAAAAAAAAAAAAAAAAGTTATCTTTTTCATATCCTTCAGGCACATGAAAACAACATATTTCTCTTCTTCCCACCCCAAATATATAAAATTTTAAAAAACTATGTCAGTGTTAAACTGTGAGTCCACTCTCAGGTCAGACCACAAAAAGCCAGTATAAAAAAGCAGAATTCATTTTCCAGAAAGGAAAAGAATGGTAAGAATGTGGAAATATTGAAGCACAGTCCGACTGCAGAGACAGCAGGCTTTTTTTGGTTTGTTTTTTTTGTTGTTGTTGTTTTTTTTTTCTGCATGCCTCTGAAATGCTTTTCAGCAAGGGCTGCCCTCATACACTGCCCTTCCTGTACATTACGATCTCCTTCAGCCTGAAAGACTTCTCCCTCATCCCACTGGAACTGTTCCTGCTTCTTGAGAGTCTGCAGTACTACAGTTCCCCAACGGTTTAAATTCATGCTCTGTTATGATCCTTTTTTCTGCTTCTTGAACCGCTATATGAAACCTTGACGACAAACTGGACGCACTAACTGACAGGGCAGTCTGAGGAAACAGGGAAAAACAAAAGATCAACCACTGCCCCACTAAGCCTTCCTGTTTTCCATCAATTTCCACGTAAGACACAGAAAAAGTTTATGGTAATTTGTCTGTCCAAGTTTTAACTCAGAGCACCAACATACGAGGCCATAAACATACACAGTCAATTTTTATACAAAACTTAAGAACAAAATAGCATTGCAGGTGATTGTTTCAATGCAAAGGGCTCTATTATTGGAACTGGATTGCTGCAAGGACTCAGGACCTCGGCAAATCAGAATTACAGTTCTAAATTACATTATATGACTAATGAAGATTTGTCAGATACTGGGGAAAGAAGGAAGAAAAAATGCATTTCATGAACAATTATAATACGAAGGTGAGGACTGGGCAGACTCAGTACTCAAAATACACTAGCTGAAGTTTAGGATGTGGTTGTGGTCTAACATTCCATGAAGCTGGAGGAAGACAGGCACAAAAAATATAGGACAAAAAAAAAAAAAAAAAAAAAAAAAAAAAAAGATCTCCAGCAAAAAAATCTCCCTTCTCAACACTAAGTATGAAAGCTCTGTTCTTTGTGCAGTGATTATATCCACAGCTTGTTTTTTCACTTGTGGCACAACTGCATAAATATTTACTGTCTTTTCATAATATCTAAAACCTCTTTAGAGAATCTTAGGTAATAAAATACTGTGTGACTGGGCTAACTTATGCATAAAGGCAACAAAAGCAGCATTTTTACTGTGTGACAGGTAACAGTCTGCAGACAGTTATTGTGGAGGGTAGAGTACCCCCCAACACTTCATGATGCTTCAGAATTATTTGTCCCTTAACTATACTTTTCAAATTGGCTATGCAAGATGACAACTCTCTGCTCTGTAGGGCCAACATCAGTAAAATCACCACAAATGGAACAAAGCACACAGCTGAGACGAGAAAAGCAGCAAAAACAAAAGGAAGGAAGGAACCAGTCTCAGTGGCATGCATGCAAATTGCAACAGGCCGTTTGCAAGAATACTTGAAAGAGCAGAACCTTTAATAAGGTTTTGTCACTTCCTTCACTCATTTTTCTCCACCTGGCTGGCAGCACTGCTATCTTCTCCTTGGATAACCATACCACAAGTTATTTTACATGCTTTCCAAGACAGCAGCAGACTACATACAGCAAACAAACAGGATTCAGACTCTCAGGCAACCAGGAGTTTTATTCAGTGATTTAGATTTGGGAATATTTTTATTTGGTCACTAGACTCTCCTCATTAAAATCTCAAGAGTTACTCTGCAACTTCGTTAGGCACTCCAATAGCTGAATAAGGAAATGACAAGGCTTCTACGTTACTGGCTGTGGTGCTTCATACAGACTGCAAGCTCAGCTCCACCACACTGCTCTCTGACTTCTCAAAAGAGCCAGGGGAAATAATACGATGAAGAACAGGCAAACAGATTGAAATAAAGACGGGAATACACGCATTTACCATCACAGGCCAAACACTAGGTTTAGGGAGGTTGATATAATTTATTGTCAATTAATAACAGAACAGAGCTGTGGGAACTAAAAACAAATTAAAAGCATCCTCCTCCCAGCCATTCCCTTCTGTATCCTCCCCCAGGCAGCACACAGGAACATGCAATGGGCACTGTGCTCAGCCCATAGCACTCCACCTGCGTCACTCCTGCTCAGCCTCTCTGCGCTCCGACACGGCTCCCTGCCATGGGCACCTCCACCCTTTGTGCAGCAGTGGCTCCCCTGGCTCTCCCACCCCACCACAGGTCACTCCCCATGGACATCTGATTAAGACAATGAACAGATAGGCCTGCTGATGAAAAAACAGCACTACGGAGCATTTGTGATAAACCTAACATTCAACATATAAAATGAAGGCCTAACATAGTTAAGCCTAAACCAACAGTTTTTTGAGTTTTCACCTAATTAATTGTTTTTTATTTAAAAGTAATGCTTACCACTGATACTTTATATTATTTTTTTCAAAATACAAGCTATTAGTCAGCGCAAAACTGTGAGAGTAAGACTCTAGCACATTCTAATTTGTAGGGCACGTGCGGTCCATTAAGCACCAAACACCTCCTAAGACTAAAAACAGCTTTTCATGGAAGAAGATACAAATGGCACAGCCTAGAGGTGAACAAACAATTTCCTCTGCTGAGCAGAGTGTAAAAACTCACACAGTATACTGAGTTGGTCAACTCATGTGATTTCAGCAGCGGAACATTACCAACCAAACACAGGAAGTTTGTTAGTTTCAGTACTCTTAACTTACGGAAGCCAATATGGCAGTATGAACCGTATGACAGGGTGCATTTTTGCCAGAGAAGGAAAATATAACTGTTCTCTGAAAGCAGACGTCAATTATAAGAAGCCAAATAGGGCTCAGTGAACAAAAGAGATAAGCTCCTTAAATGAAGATTGCTAGACAACTAGAGACCAGAACAGCACCAGGCAAACACGCTCAAATTGATCCCTGTTATGATAAAGTAAGGCAAAGCAAAGTCTGTTAACTTCTTGGATAGCAGTTAGAAAAAGCCTAGCATTCTACTAGTCCAAGTAGAAATGTAATTCTACCAGTAATTAAAAAAAAAAAAACAAAATTGATGAACACAGACAGACTTGTTGCTTCGCAAAATACAGGAAAAAAAGAATACTTAAAATCTACAGCTCCACCCTCTTGCAACTATAATTTAGATGAAAAGTGCTGGCTCTTGATAGGTGGAATAAATAATTCTCCTCCAAAGGCGCAGAAGATGAAGCCAACAACACCAAGCCGGACTGAAATATCACCTGCACAAATCTTCTGATCAGTGTAGAAATTGTCTTCACAAGATCGCAAGAATACAAGAGACTTATCACCTGAAAAATGGGATTCTGAAGGAGATGGCAGTAAGTCTTCATCAATCTGAAATTTCAGCCTTAACAGATTCCACAATGGGTAACACAGACGTAGCACACTGTTAAATTTAGCATATCGTGCAGTTCAAGCCTCCTCCACTTCTAGGAACTTTATTTCAGTAAACATTTCTCTGGGCTTTACCTATGCAGAACATATCTTGTCAGAGGATGACCAAGTCTCGTGATTCCTTAAGAAAGGCAAGAGACATGATGAAACAGGCTGCCATCTTTTAGTATTGTCCATATGATGAGATCTGCTAAACCACAGTAGACTGTATAAATCCTGTTTGTTTTTGTTTTCCTCCCAGTCACTGTAGTGGCACTAGAATTGACAAAATATCCATAATCTCCGCTGCAGTTAAACACATACCTCTATTTAATCCACATGGGGATTAAACTATGGACACCTTGCTGCCATGGCAACCAAGGTCATGCAAAGGATTGTTTCATCCAACTCCAGAATAGAAGGAAGGCCCATTTAACATTTTGCAGCTCTGGAATCAATAAAATGCCCTCATTTCCCAGATCTTCTAGTGCCCATCATGAATGGTACAGATGTGTGCTTGGCCTCTAGTTTAGGTACCTAACTTAGCTATCCTGAGAGATGTAGCTCAAAACAGACAACAAGACTTCCACAGACAAAAGAAAGCAGTGCACAGAAGCTTGCAGCTAAAGGTATGAAAGAGCCATACCATTTCCAGGGCTTTATAATCCCATTTATAATGCACTTATTCGTGCAGTACTTGCTCCACTACACACAGCACTTCAAAACCATTTCCTGCACAACCCTGCAGAAAAGCCACAACCCTTTATGTCTCAAGGTACTTCATTCAAACAGCTCCAGGCCTGCATTCACTGCTTTCGTCTGCCAGTGCAAGTGTGTTGGGGGCTAGAGCACCCACTCTGACATCAGAGAGCCTTTCCTTCCACCAAAGCTTTCTCCTCCTTTCCACGTTGTCTCCTGCTCATTAGCCTGAATGAGAAGCACTGGGGAAGTCACAGGAATGATTAAATCACACCAGGCAAAAGCAGTAAGCTGGGAGAACCACATGCACGCACTCTGAGGCAGGAAGCCATTGTCAGTAGGCTGGATCGCCTATTCCCCTTCCCTGGGTGGCAGGACATACCAGGCTCTGGGCAACACAGGCTACCAAAAGGACACTTACTTCTCCACACTTCCAGCAACACGATCCTCCCTCAGCCTTATGCTAGCATTATTGGTCAACAAACTTTTTTTAAATTTCATTTTCAATTAAAGACTCGGTCTTGCAATTTGAACTGATTAAGCAACACTGACCTTTAAAGCTAGAGAAAACCTAAGTTAGTTAAGTCTCTGAAGCAGGAGAAGAACTTCACTTAGAAAAGTCTTTCTGAACTGTCATAGTACTGAGTCCTTAGCTCACCTAAAAGAGTAGGCAGCAGCAAAATAGTGTCTCATGTCCTTTTTGTTCTGCCTCCCCTACTGCACAATTAGAAGTGCATGCAATTGCTCTGCTGATGTCAAATGCATTGTAACAAAGAATTTCGATGGTCCAGGAAGAACAGAGCATCAGAATATTCATCTTCCAGTTCAAGAGCCTCAAAAAAATCCCACAATAATGACAAATGAGCCAAACACACAATTCAGATATTTTTCAATTAACTATTTAACTATCTCAAACAGATGGGAACAAGATTGTCCCCTAACCTCCCATCTTAAGATGAGTATATTAGCAGTTGTTTCCTCATTTCCTTTGTACTGCTTAAAGTTCATGGTTCTCAGCAGACAAACCTGCTTCTTCTCCTGGCAGCATCTCATAATCCACAGGGAAAAATGAATGGGCAGAACTGAGACAGAGCACGTACTGAATCAAATTGCAATGCCTTTTTTTCCTCAGAGATTATTCAGAGAATCTTCAGATTCTTCAGAGACTTATTCAGCAGCTCTTCAGAAAGAAGCAAATTGAAAAAAAAAAAAAAAAAAGCAAAATTTGGGACAAGGCCATGACATACTGAAAACGAACGAACAAACACTAAAAAAGTAAACATGAAGAGTATTGTCCAAAACTAACAAATCCTCTGTTTCATCCCCCAACAACACATTAAAATTCCGTATTGTCAAATAATGGTACGAGATACCTCAGCTCCTCCAAACACAGTGCATGAGATGCTCCAGAATATCAGCCTTTCAGATAACTATGCCT
The DNA here is from genome assembly GCF_019232065.1 of Centrocercus urophasianus. NCBI lineage: Eukaryota > Metazoa > Chordata > Aves > Galliformes > Phasianidae > Centrocercus > Centrocercus urophasianus. The sequence continues at coordinate 8,415,417 of NW_024884767.1, read as the reverse complement.
AAAAGAGTAGAACAGCAAACTTTGCCATCCTCCTACTCAGAGGCCACTAATAATAATAAAGGCTTACTCTACAGGTCTGTTGCAGCAGATGCAGCTGGACCAGATACCCCCACCTGCGCTCCACAAAAGCTGGCAAGCTCTGTGTTTTCTTCTCTACAAACAGTAACATATGTAACATATCCAAAGGACTTTCTTCATCTGCCCTCATCACCAGCACAAGCAGCCACTACTGAAATTTGATGACTTTTCTTCAACAGGTAAGAATTGCTGATGCAACAGTATCAACAGAAGGAAATGAAAACCTACAACTTTGTGGTCAGCGATTAAGGATTGAAAGAGCACAAACAGGCTTAACTAGTTTCAATCTTTGCATCCATTTGCAGAAATCAGATGAGTTCTTAAAAGCGCAAATGAACAAGGATCAAGAACAGCGTAGTTCAAAAAGGAGACATAACTGGACAGCAACGGAAAACACATTTTCACAACAAATTCTGGTAGCACTGGTCCTCTCTGTAAAAGGAGCCCAAACAATGTTTACAAGCAGACTTCTTGAAGAGTAAAAAAAATCTCTATTTCAGCACTTGCTCACGCAGTCTCTAATTTTCAGACTAGCACAAGCAAACGCTTCCAGCTGGAGATAAGGCATCACACAGAAGACAGATACACTGTACTGAGACTGTCCAGCCAAAACGGAGAAAGACTGAAGAACTGTCACCACATAAATGGCTAGATATGTTTTTCAACTGAAGAAAGCCAGAACAGTGGTCTTGTACAGCATTTACAAAATTCAGTTATCATAAGGCTTTAACATGTTTACCAGGAAAACTATATCTGGCCTTGAGGGTTGGAAGAGAAAGCAGAAGCAGGCAAGACAGCAAGCAGACAACTTGCTGAAGGCAGCATATGGCAAAACAAGTTACCTACCAACATGAAGGAAAAAAAGTTCATAGCAATGACCTCTTTGAGGAACTGTGCTGTTTTTACACCAAAGCTAAGCAATCTTTCCAATATCAGACCTTATTTCTATGTTAAAAAAGAAAATTTATCAAATTACGTGCCAGAAAGCCCATAGACACCACAATGATTTCAGATATTGGCACATTACAGTGCAACTGCCACATACACACTTGACAGCTCTCCATGTTTTATGATATGACTCAGTGATGCATCTGAGTGAAAAGCATTCCTAGCACTGAACACAAAGCAAAACAATCCAGATAGTCATCTGTGAACTAGTCACAAGTTTTAAAGAGGAAAAAAAAAACGTTGTGAATCTGTGTCAGATACGCTGAAATGATCTTAAACTCATTGCAGGCTTACCACACTGCCATGTTTTTCTAAACAGCGTTGGCTGTAGTACTGCATGGATAACTACACCACAGTGCCTAGAATAGTCTCACGAGAGGCTCCTGGGAGATTTTTGGTAGGGTAACAGTTCTGCAATTACAGCAGCCTGCAAACACCACTCAAATATAAATATCAGCTTTGAGATGTCAGTAGTAGAGCTCCAGTCCTTCACTGATCACTCTAGGTACTACTACACTGGCTGCCTCAGAAGATCATCATGATCACCTGCTGAAATGGAAGGAAGCAAAAGCTCGCTCAGCTTAACATCCCACACAAAAATTATTCAGGAACCCACACCACAAAGCTCTTGGAGAGGTAAAAGGAGGTGGGGTGAAATAGTAAAGAACAAAACACATTCACAAGTAAGCAGTTTGCTACAGCTTAAAGATACCAGAAAAGGAACCTCAGCCACACACGGGGTAAGATTTGAGGAACACTCTCAGTTATTAAAATCATGAGTTGGCAGAGGGAGGAGCAGTTTCAGCTCACCTGTGCCTGAGCCACCAAACAGTAGTGTTGGCTGAACAAGTTCTCAGACCTGTGGAAAGCCTTATCTGCTCTACTTAAAACAGACAAACCTGTTCAAGTACCTCTGCATGAATGCTTAATCGGGGAGGTTAAACCAGTTCTTAACTACAGCCACCTTCTCTAGCACAATGGAGGAGAGTGGCCACCTGAGGTATGCATAAACTGTAATTAAGACAACTCTGTTTTCCCTTCTAAATGAGTGGTTTCCTGAGAATCATCACAGGACTTGGGAGAAAATCCAGGCAAAAACAAACAAACAAACAAAAAAAAAACCAACTTGCTCATACAACTAGTTTCACTGAGGACTAAAAAAAATTTTGCCCCTTTTTTTTTTTTTTTTGCA